>NW_015542380.1:106628-147820 GCF_001515605.1 Sinocyclocheilus anshuiensis
ATATTAAATCTGTTATACTCTACACAATCTTCTACATGTTTTCTCTGACTGATAGTTTATATTTTAGTATAGCAGTGCGTGTATGTGTGTGTGTGTGTATAATTAGACAAATCATGTTAAATGTATTATATTTAAATATACAATAAAAAATATAGAGCTTTGATCATAAGACAATAAGATTAAGCAGTGATACAAAGATAAAGAGTGACAACTGATATTTATAAGATTTTTTAATATATATTTTATTTTCTATTTCATATAAAGGTTCTATAAACTGTTTCATTTAAATAGTCTAAACTAGATTTTTTTTCTTACTATTATTTCACATGTTGTGCTTTACATGCAGGGTCAACTTTGAACTTAAAAAAGTCTTTAGCGTTTACATCTTGGCATTTGCACTTCAATTATAATGTTGATAGTGAGAGTGATATACATGGAGATACAAAAACAAAGTACAAACAGAGCTTTAGAACAGGTTCTGCTTCGACAAGCTCTGCTTGAAATGTTGACAGACGGGATTCCAAAACGTGTTTCATTGTGTTTCATCCATGGCAATAAACTAAACACAATGTACAAATAGGCCTATATAAAGCCCTATATGCTTTGTTCATCTTCAACCCTGATTACTCCTGAATTACTCCTGATTCTACACTTGAGTGAGGTTGGACCATATCCACACATTAATAAAAATCCGTGTGAAATATTTGTTCTGACAGGAAAAAAATACATAGGCTGCGTCAGTCAGTACTTTCATTCACTATCACAGCTTTAGCCAGAACGCTCCCTTACAAAACTCACGTCACTTCCTTGCCCATCCCTGAAGGAAAAGAGAAATATCGGAGAGAAGAGCGACGCCAGAAAAGTCAGTAAAAGAGGGAAAGCGAAAGATATTTAAACAAACATTTGGTTATAAGAAGAACAAATTGGCACAACCTCACTGATAAGCACACGGTGATCAAAGTAAGTTTAATTCCGTCGTTTTTTCCGCCGATTCGATAACTCAGTTGGGCGCGTAACTTTTGCAGTTACTCCCACTTTAGGACACCTTCATTGCATTAAGCTGGACTATTTAATAACAAATTGATTTTTGCTTTATTACAGCTTATTTGGACAGGAGGACGCATTCCTGGACAAAAGGCAGGTCTTCTGCTTAAAATTATCAGACCACTGGTGTTACTTGGCTGCAATTAAACTATTTCGTTGTCATCTAATGTGTAGCCTATTAAATGTGCTTAAAAGTTGTTTTATAGTATTCATCATCTGAACTACCCTCAGAATATTAGATTGTATGCACGTAGTCAATGGACCTGTTAAAGGCGTCTAGAACTGATTCCCTTTCCAGCTGTTGCAGTTGTTTATGAATAGTTCAGATCACATAAATGCCGATATTACGCATTTCTTCGTATAAATATGATTCTCAAATGGTCCTAAAATGGATTTTTAACAACAATAAGCAACGAAACGCGCTAATTATAAAATGTTTTGTCCAAGCAATTAAATATATTAAAGTATAAGAAACTGTCCCTGAGAATGGAAAAGAGTTCCATGGGCTTCAGAAAACAGTCACATTTCTGTCTCTGCATAAATCTAAATAGTAATTATTTAATCAAATTAAAAAGATGTAACCGTGGGCAAGTTCATAATGTTTCTCTGAGACTTTGTGTCTCGACCTCGCCTCGCGAGAAAGCTCGAGGGAAGAATGCATTTAAGCACGCGCTTCACATACAAGTCCGAGCTTGGCTGTGGCGTCTGTCAGCTCCTCTTTTTCACAGCCTTTACGCAGTCATACCTCTTTTTTTGCGACGTAATGATTTCATACCTGACTGTGAATAAAATATGGAAATTTAGCGGGTATTATAATCACGTGTCTTATCTCATGTCTCCCTTCAAATTCAGTCCCACTGAATAAAAACTTGTATAAGGAAAGATATTTTAAAATGTGAATAACATAAAATAAACATTAAATATAATCAAATGTGAAGATTTATATTATATTATATTATTAATTTAGAATATAGGAGATTTAGGAATGTAACTAATAATCAATCACATTTTATTTGTATAATACATTTAAAAGCAAATGTTTACATACAAGGACCAAACAAAAAACAAGCAATATTAAACAATAATTAACAAATTATAATATAATGGTTAATTATAAACCATTTTATTGCACTTTAAATGTTTATTCCACCTTTTCCTTCATCTGACTTTGCAGTTTCATTCCTCAGTTGCTACCATGCCTCTCCACAAATCATCTTCTCGAACCCCACGTCTGGACCCCACCATGATCTCCGCTCCACTGGGTGATTTCCGTCACACTATGCACATTGGTCGAGGTGGAGACGCTTTTGGTGACACCTCCTTCCTGTCCAGCCATGGCCCCTCTAGTCCTAATCCCACGTCTGTGCAACAACCAGTCATGGCAGCCACTGTAGAGACCACAGACAATCAGATGAACCACAACAATGAAACTGAATACGCAGAAGATACCGGTCCAAATGAGCTCCGGCACTCCGATTCAGTTTCTTCCTTTGACCTCGACTTGGATTTAGGGCCTTCGATTTTAGGAGATGTCCTGGGAGTGATGGACGGACTGACGATGGGTTCTCACAAAGACAACGAAGACGTGTTTAGTCCCAGCAGGAGCACGAGAGATGTGATGATGTCACCAAGGAATGCTGCCAATGAGTTGAACGAGAGGATGAGGATGGAAAGTATGACCAAAGAGGTGAGCCATCGAGATGAGCAGCTGAATGAGGTGAATGGCGTGAAATCAAAAGGGCTCAGGCCCAAAGTGCGATTCAGCGACAAACGCGATGAGATCATCGGTCGACAGGAAGTAATCGAAGGACTAGATGTGGAAGTTGAAGAAGAAATGGGCTTGAGACCAAATAAGGGGATGCAAGAGATTAGTGGGAGAACGGCTTACGACAAAGACCCAAGACAAGCAGAGGTGATTAATCGGAGGGAGGACAACTCTCCAAGCCTCTCTTCCTCAGTGAGCTCAGAATATGAGGGAGTCTCACCGCTGGACCAGAGGCGAGAAGACCAGCATCTTTCAGAAACAGATTCAGAGGAGGAAGGTGCCAACGGACAACAAGGATACACTTTTGAGGATGAATTCGATGATGAGATTGGCCTATAAAAGGACATAGTGAGCGATTTGAGGACCAAAAATAAGTCATTGGCATATGGATCATGACATATGAACAGAATTGTTCTTAAAAAAAAAACACCCATACAAGGAGAGTTAATGAAAATATCTTCTTGAGGTAATAACTGGACAATTTGGAACTTTCCTTTCCAGGATTACAGTGGTGTTTGCTCATTTTGGAACTATTTTATGAAAGTAAGACAATGTTGCGGTTTTGTTTTTTATTGGATTTTTATAACTACACATTTTGAAAGTCTCCCATGGACAGTGTGATGTCTTACAAAGAATAGCCTATGAACAAACCTATTCGTACATTTCCCATGGTCTCAGCTATATAATATTGAGCAGTAAATGTTCAGTTTTTCCAGTTCATAACTCAGTTATAGGGCACTTTACCTTCTTCAATTAACTGGAAACAGCTTTAATCTCAATGGAGAGTGAATACCTGCAGTTCAAACAGAATGGAACAAAAAGGTGATGTTTAGACTGACAGCTGACCTTTTAAAGCCAAATACAACATACAAAGTTATAAATTATTGTTTATATTATGGTTATCTATAGTGCCTTACATGACAATGTTTTCCATCTTTGTCTTGCTTAGTTTCACTGAAAAGCCAATGATGAAGCTTTTCTTTTTGTGGAAAGATGCAAGGTTGCTGAATGCATTCACAAATGCTGGAATTTTCTCCTGGGAGTTTTCATTATTACATATGCGTACATATCTTAAAATGCAATAAGCAATCACATTGTGTATTGTTTTTGGAGATGTACTCATTTAAGAAGTGTAAAAATGAAACGCACGTAATAGTTACACACTACAAAATAGTATTAAAGCTAAACAGCTGCAAACTGTGAATGAAAACATTCTGGTTGGTTATTTGACTGTAGCTCTCGACTAGATTCATAAAGAGAAGCATGAAAAGCTTTAATAGGTTGGGTTCATTTTTAAAAGCAGTTGCTTTTGTCTTGCTTTCACATTTGTTTGATTTGAATGCTGAAGAATATATAACAGACAATCAGTGCTTATTTTACACTCAAAACCACTCAACTTTTTGTGGCATTTTGCATTCTTTGAATGTGCTGAAGGGAGGCAAATGCATTTCTGTAAGCATGCTATTTCTATTGATATATATTTTTTTTATTTTAAAGTCAAGTAAATAAATGAATACTATCTTTAACTCCCTCCTATTTTATTTTAATTGCATCAGTGTGGGATCATCTAACCTTAAGATAGCTTCAGGAAGGTTGGCTGGATTGATAGATTTATGGATGTAATGATAAATGAATAAAAATAGGATAGTTTAGTTCAAGACCTCAAAATAATTCTAAATGTTATACATTATGGAATTGCTGTATATGCTGTTGACTATCTACAAAGGCCACATACATGACCACAAGTCCAGAGTTATTTGTCTTACAGAACCGGCTAAAGATCAAAGTTTAAAAGGTAACAATTGCTGGAAGTGGAGTTAAGTATTTACAAAAATGTCTAAAAAAATTGGCCAAGAATGTAAACAAGTCCTTTCTTCATACTTACACTGGAGGGCATCCTTCCATATTAAAACCATTTCCTCTTTCCAGCAAGGGTCACTGAACTCATCTCAGTCTTGAAAGAAAATGCAGAGCACTCCTTGGGAGTATAAAAACTCAAAACTTTTTTGAATATAACCTGATTTGATCTATTTTTTGCATATTATCTAGGATTAGCCAATTTCCTTTAGTACACTTTAAAGATGTTAACTGAAAAAAGGCAAAATGTAGAAGGAATTGTTGAGTTGGCAATTATTTTTCATGAAGAAATAAGCAATAAAACATTTTTCCTTTTATTAGAATATGTGTGAAGGCTACTATGGTTAGAACCATAAAACCGGCAGTCTGCCTTAATAATTAAAACCCACAGTCTGCCTTTAGCAGCTTTAGACTGAAAGACTAAAATATCTTTCTCTGTTTTGTCCATTAAGTTAAGAGAAAAGAGGCCTTTTTTAACTGAATGGATACCCAAGGAAAAGTAAATATTCGGTAAATATGCTGGTGTTATAACTAATAAATAAAGTTAATACACAAACAACAGACTTGTGGATGATTCAGAATGGAGTTTTAACGAGTACAAATGAGTAATTCATCACACAATTCCATTATTTCTGCCTCAAGAAGTTGAAAAATTGGTTCCAGAAGGGGGAGAAAAATGACAGAAATGCATACGAGTCAAGCATACCTAGATGTTCCATTCATCCATCTTATGTATATTTAAAATTATACACATGCACATTCTTTCTGCCTGAAACTGTCCACTCTCTCTCTCTCTCTCTGTCTCTCTTCTCACTCACAGACACACACACACACACACACAGTTAAACAGAAATAGTTCTGAAGATGTTGAATCCCGACAGCGCGGTGGAAATGAGAACTCCAGGAATCTGTGGGTGCCAGTGGAGCTCCTTCACATCTTTCTGGCCCTGGTGAAGGAACAGTAGCTGTGGTGGTAGCTGTTTTAAGCCCTCTGCCTGTTCTCCCATGTCACATGACTCCACTGATAGATCCCATTGGCTGACAACATCATCAGCTCCAGAGGCGGCAAACACACTGGAGTCAACAGGGTTCCACTCCACTGACGTCACAGGAGCACTGTGCTGCTTAAAACTGGCCACTGGACGTCCAGACTGAAAAAAAGAAACATGAATGCGATCACTTTAAACAAACAAAAAATAACACAGATTTATTTATTAAAAGATTTTTTTTATTTATACTTCTATTCAGCAACACAACATCAAATTTATCGTCAAAAAAGGGACAGTAAAAACATTTAGAATGTTATAAAAGATCTATTTCAAAAACACTGCTCTTTTTAACTTTCTATTCACATAATCACAGAAAAATATAGTATACACAAAAATAGTAAGCAGCACAACTGTGTTCGACATTGATAAGAAAAATAAATTTCTTAAGCACCAAACCAGCATTATCAGAATGATTTCTGAAAGATCATGTGACACTGAAGACTGGAGTAATGGCTGCTGAAAATTCAGCTTTGCCATCACAGGAAAATGTACCTTTTAAAATACATTCAAATAGAAAACAGCTATTTAAAGTTGTAATAATATTTCACAATATTACGTTTTACTGTATTATTGATTAAATAAATGCAGCCTTGGTGAGCATAAGAGACTCAAAAAAAAAAAAATCCACATTTTTGAATGGCAGTGTTCATTCATTCTAAAATGAATAATTATTTTTGAAAACATCCTCACTTTAAAGCACAATTTCACAGTAGTAGTTTGCATGTAAGTTTTTGTAAACACCCTAGAACAATATACCTGACAAACAGGCATGAAATGCTTCTGTCTCTTCATGTGATTCCAGACGGACTTGTTTCATTTAATGATTTAGTTGGTAATGCTTTAGCTGAAAAATTAAACGTTAATATTTGTTTCCTCTTGCTCATGCTCACCTGGAACTGCCTTAAATCCCAGACTTTCAGGAGGCCATCATCTCCTCCAGACAAAATAAAAGGTTCAGTCCGGTTCCAGCTGATAACATTGATGTCTGAAGAATGAGCCTCATTGGCAGAGAGCATGGAATTAGGTGGTGCCCTTATGTCCCAAATGCGAATGGACTGATCCACTGAGCATGACGCAAAAACCTGGAGGTGAGAGAGAAGCACTAATTTAAATATTACATCCACTTTTATTATAAAATATTTTAATATAACCATTCTCTTTTGACCGACATACTGTGGCTTCAGTAGGTGACCACTGCAGGTCCTCAACAGACTTGCTGTGTGAGCTGAAAGGCCGTTGGTCAACCTTCCAAGTCCCACCCTCCTGTGGCTCCCAGACATGAATGTTCTTCTTGCAGTCACCGCTTACCAGGCGTCCTGAGGCAAGTAAACATGAAATGACTTGAGTCTTAGCCAGTAGTCCCATTAATCTAGACATCTGTTTGTATGGAGGTAAGACCCTGTTTTCTCCGTTACATCCACCTTGTTTTTTTTTTTTTAATGTAAGAATTGATGTGGCCATTTGTAACTTAAATGTGCAAGGCTTCCTGTGTCATCCGCTTCTAGTTATTTTAGCTGTACAAAAACAGTCTGCATGTTGCTTGATACTGCACACCGGTATTTATCATATTTTAATTTGTCATAATCATGAACCTATTTATTTGTTTGTAACGCAAATCGTTCTACTGTTTACTGTCTACTGTTGTGGCAAATGATTAAGAACTTTCACACATTCCCAGAAAATAGCTTACTTTCGCTTTGAAAACTAAGGTGGATATAATATTACAATCCAAATTACACACCTGGTACCTTGGGTGACCAATCAATGGCAAATCCTTCCGACATGTGACCAGAAAAACTGAAAAGAGGCATGGCTTCCTTCTGCTGCTTGATGAAGGCCGACATCGCTGCCGAACTGTGCACCGCCTCAAACTGAGGTCGGAGGTCAAAAATCTCCACCTGTCCTTTCTCTGACCAGAGCGCAGCAAATGTCTGTTCACCTCGCTGGGTCACCTATTGAAGCAAAAAGATCATAACTTTAGATGATGAGTGAGAAAATTTAACTGGTTGGACTGGAAAAAGCTGTAAAACGTTAATTCTCCAGAATTATAAAAACATTAATAAGAGTAAATGTGACAGTAACTAGACTTACTCGGACTCTGTTGATCCCACCATAATGCGGCATCATGGCCAGCTCCAACTGTGGTTTCTTCTCCTCGTCCTCCTCATCTTCATCACTTTCTTCATCACTGCTTTTATTTTCATCTTTATCTTTATCAGTTTCATGAAGATTGTGCATGCGCATGACAATAAGCCTGGATATAGATGAAAATGTCATCATCTTTGGAAGCCAAACATAACAAAAGTATTAGCTGTTTGTTGCAGAACAATAAAAGTAGCAAGCTCTGACAGCATTCGTGTCAGTGTACCTGTTGCTTAAGGCGGTGTCCGCCTGTGTACCAGCACACAGAATCATAGAGAGAGGAAACTGCTCCCGCCCTTCTCCTTCACCATCACGCACCACATCAAAACTCAGACATGGGGCACCTGCAGGGGAAAGACAAGTTTGCTTATTAGAAATGAATTTCAGAAGATAGCAGGTATCGGAACAAAAAAATCTGGTTATTGACATACAAGTTTTTCCTGTTATGATTAAAATGAAAGACATTTCATGACATTTTCCTGTTAAAAATACATCTTGGCTATCAGCGCCGATAGCCTTGTGGGCAGCGTGCCGACATACAGCGGCGTTGCACTATGGGCATCCCGAGTTCGAATCCCAACTCAAGGACCTTTCCCGATCCCACCTCTGATCTGTCCTGTCATAATAAAGGCAAAAATGCCAAAAAATAAATCTTTAAGAAAAACATCCTGGCCATATTTCACCAATTAAAAAAAAAAAAAAAAAAAGTAAAAGAAAATTGTGCACAAAGAATAATGCATTGGATGACGAACTTCTTAATCTTAGTTTTGGACAATTTATTTTATTTTATTTTAGTATGCATGCATGCATTTATTTATTGTTACATTTTTATTGAGCACAACAATTCATGCTCATTATTTTGTGAAAAAAATACTATTTGTGACGATACTGTTTGATTTACTGCCTTTTATGTTCATTGTTTATCATTACTGTTATTTTACTTTGCAACATTTGGATTTGTTAAATGACATTAGTCATTTAGCAGACGCTTTTATCCAAAGCGACTTACAAAGTAACTACTGTATTACAGTAATGAGAATCATCATTAAAATATCCAAAAAAGTAAAATGTCAAAATTACTGTAAAGAGAATTGGTAAACTGCCCTTAAAAAATGGCACAACATATAATAATTTGGTATTATTGTCATTTACTATTATTATTGCACTGCAAATATGCAGCCTACATTGAGGATCACTAAGATCAGGGGTCTCCAAACTCAGTAGTGGAGAGCAGGTGTCCTGCAGAGTTTAGCTCCAACTTGGTTCAACACACCTGCCTGGAAGTTTCTAGTATGCCTAGTAAGACCTTAATTAGCTGGTTCAGGTGTGTTTAATTAGGATTGGAGCTAAACTTGACAGGACACCGGCCCTCCAGGACCAAGTTTGGAGACCCCTGACTAAGATATTGTGACATTATTTTCTGAACAATTAAATAAATGACCATTTCTCAATACTGTAACCTATCCTGACATTTTAATTTTAAATGATGATACATTTTGATATGTTGCCTGCTCATAGATATAGTACTTCAAACACCATGATTATAAATAATAACATTACACACATATCCAAAAAAAACATGTTATTGTATGGTACTTTACTTTGTCGGTAGACGTATGTTAACTTACCCACTTGCAAACATGAGCAAACCACAGCTAACCATATATCGACCAAGCATGTTTATGTTTAGTGATCGGGCATGATGTTGAGCACACTGACCGGTCTGGCACTCGTGATACATGCGGTAAGCGGAGCGGTCCATCTCCAGCTCTTCTCCCGGCTGAAGCGGCTGCAGACCGGGGACATAGACTTTCCCGTCTCCATCCCCGTTCTGTCCTTCTCCCTCCATATCATCCTCGTCGCTTCCACTCGCCTCCATGTCCTCAAACTCATCGTCCTCCTGAGGCAACGTGTCTTCACTGGCCGCGGACATTTTGAGAGAGCGGAGGACTTCCGCTTCAGGGCACGTGTTTTAAAGCGCACACTGAGCCCTGTACAGAGTTGGACAGCACTCAAGTCACCTGGCTAGCGGGAATTGTTGTCCGTCCCAAAGAGATGTTTTCCAGAAATCCTTCTCACTTTTTATGTCTCAGACTGTAAAAATCTGTGCATGATTTTTTGGCTGAGATATAATCATCACCAGCCTGACTTGACGGTCTTGACACTTTACGATGGAGTTAACTACATTAGTTAACATGAACTAACAATACTTCTAAAGCATTTATTAATCTTAGTTCATGTTAAGTTGCTAATTTACTAATATTAAAATCAAAGCTGTATCTGTAAATATTTAATGGACCCGAGCTAACGAACTGACAATGAACAGTTGTTAATTAACTAACTTTAATAAAGATTAATAAATATTGTAACAGAAACTCATTTGCTCATTGTTTGTTAATGTTGGTTAATGCAACATTACCTAGCAGGACCTTACTGTAAAGTAATACTAATAGCCAACCATCTTGGTTTAGGAAGGTTTTCCAACCAGGACAAGGTTTGCAGCTGGTTTAGCTGACCAGTCTGACTAACTGAAAACTGCCCAAACCCCCTCAAAAACAAGACAAATGGACCAGCAAACCAGTTTAGCCTGGTTTAAGCTTATTTTTCTTAACAGGGTTGGCCTGTGCTAGTTTGCATGTGGTTTGGCTCAGTTGTGATAATCCAAACAAACCCATTTCTGACATTTAACAGGGTAAAATCCTGCATCGTTATGAACAATATCCATAAACAATATGTAGCTAAAATGTAATTTATTGCGTGTTGACTGGGTAATTGTTTTATGTGTGTTTTCGAGATGTGCCAGCCACCAACTGTAGGCTATATTGTGGTAGAGCAGCAAAATTGTGTGAACAAAAGGTCTCTGTGGTGGCCTGTTGTTTGTGCCATCATCTGCAAGTCTCTCCATCCAGCTGATACTAGAGAAAGTCCTCATACACACACTCTGACAAACAAAAGAGTATAGTCAATTCATGCAAACACTGAATTAATTTCAAGATTTTATTTATATATAAAAATCTACACTTAAAAACAGACAACACATGTATACCAAAAACAGACAGATTGTTAAATTCATTTGAGTAAAACATTGCTTGTAGTAACCTTCTCTAAGGCAAGACAACAATACTTGTAAACATGACTTATGTAACCCTTTTGCAAATGCCTTTTCAGAAAGTAGCTTGCTTAAGCTGGTTCCTATGCTACAGTATTATTTAATATGGCTTGGATTTACTGTAGTACATGAGTGTAGTTTTTTCCTCTTGAACACCGAGCGATAAGCGGAGACTTTTGGCTTCATGTATTCTTTACCTTTTCACTACAATCAATGTTAAAACATTCAGTCGACAGGTTTAACCTGAATTATCATGAATGACACATAATTCACTGAATAAGACAGAAAACTGGATAAGTGATAGAAACAATCAGTGCAAAGACATGATGCAGAAAAAACATCATACACGTACATGAAATAGAACGTCTTATTGGCCATGTGTCTGTTTCCAAAACATCCATTTTCTCCAACATGCATCTAGAAATCATGAGCCATATCAAGAGAGCAACTTCTCTGAAATCTTATACAAATGCTAATCAGTATAAAACAACAGTGAATTACAGTAGCTGTCCTTTCAAAGTGAAGCCTCCTTTTGGCCAAGTTTTGTGGCATATTTAAAACAGATTTCTCGCCTTTTACCAGATCAGACTTGATGTTATCCATAGAAAAGAAAAAGTCCAGTGAGAGAAACCTGGGAAACGTGACTCACTATAGCTGTTAGTCGGACCCTGGTCGAACTGCCTTTTACCTGTCTCTCCTTCTATCACAGGCTGCTGCTCATCCACAGGTTCATGGTTCTCCACATTCTCTTCCTCCTCTGATGGCGAATTTTCTTGATCCTCTTCACTTGGTGTGGGGAAGATGCAGTGATGCTCTTTAAAAGCACAATCCAGATTGAGCCATCGTGTGAAGAGGGATGAGGTGAAGGAGAGAAGACCTTCTGGCGATGACTGAACAGATGGAAAAGCAGAGATATCTGGACGATCTGGAATTTTCTGTTTACAAAAAGATAGAAAAAACACTAACCACAAGAGATCTACAATCTATAAAACCTACAATCAAGAATGAAAGATGTGTTGATACAACATCTGGAAAAATAGTACAGTGGCAAGAAGTATGGTATGAAAAAGATACAAAAGCTGTCACTGGGGTAGTATTTTTTTAAAAAGGAACAAATATGTACCATTTAGGTACTAATATGTACACTTTAGGTACTGATATGTACCTTTGAGTGTAACTTTTGAAAGGCTACCATCCCAGTGACAGCTTTTGTACCTTTTTTCTAAGAGTGTATGACAATATACCTCTTTTGCGATGTTGTCCAGTGTGAGAATCAGCTCACTGATGAACCTGTATTTGAGGTGAACTCTACTGAGATGCTGGAGAAGCTGAATCCAGGAATTAGACAGGAACGCAGCAGCACTGAACACACAACACTAAACTCACACACAGAGAGAGACAGGTGTAGTTCTAAGTTTAGCTACTAGGAGCAAAGCAGCTAAACATTTTATATTTGTGTCAGTAACAAATAAGTATGGTTTAGATGACAAAACAGAAGAAAATCTAGGTTAATTACATTTTCAATTACATGTAATTACAAGCTCTTAGAAATGTAATCTACTTATTCTTGTTGCTTTCATCTGGGGAACATGTTTATAGCATATTCAACATATCGGGACTCAAAATGGTTAAAAATGTAATTTGGTGTAACCATCAGTTCCAACCATAGAATAGTTAAGTACTTTCTTTGCACCATGAATTCGAAAGAGTGTATATAATTAAATCACTATTGTCAAACAGTTTGTCATTAACATTAGAGTTATGAATAAAGCTTTATTACAGTTAAAGGTGTTTTATTAAAAAAATAAAAATCATCTAAAGGGGTCCAGAATGACCTAAAGGGGTCCAAAGTATGTATGTTGTTTACAGGCTGACTTTTATTCTGCAGACAATATTACAAACAATTTAAAACAATATAACCTGCTGTTTTTTTTAAAGAAAAGATAATTTCATGCTACTTATGTCAACATTACTGTTTTCAATAATTGTATTAATTTATTTACTGACTCATTCATTCATTTACAATCTGGCAATATTACACCATCTGGATATTTCTGATAGTAGGCCCCATAAAATAAAAACCAAAATCCCATTTAATCTAGAAACCCAAAACACGTTCATTATTTTAAGTTTATTATATTTACTGTCTGTGACCGAGCTGCACGTATAATGTATTTTTGAATAACTTAAATTGAATCCGAAAAAAAGAGCATCACACCACTGACCCGTTGAACTGTCAGTCTTACCGGCTCATTGCACAGCGCGCTGTCGTTGAAATAGTGAGACACGACGTAGTTCTTTGGAAACACTTGTGGCTGCAATAGATATATATTACAATGTCAATTTTTAAAGCTTTTAATAAAGACGAACTATTTATTTAAGATGCACGGGCTTCTCAGACGTTACCAAAACCACAAATCAACAATAATAAGGTCAGTACAAAAATGACACGGGACAGATAAATGCGATCGCGAACTTTCTAGTAAACAAAGAGTTCTTAAACATCGAAACTCACGAATCCGGACGTTTCTTCAATGTGTATAGAGTCTTGAAGATTTCTGATCGTCGTCTTCATAAAATCATCGCACCCACTTCCTTGTACAGTCAATATTGATAGAAGTAACAGCACTGAAAGGCAAAGGTAAAACAATGTGGGTTCAGAGCATCAAAAGCCCTAACATTTTCGAAACACCCACGCGTTTTGTTCTCTTAATGTCGCAAACACCAAACGCACTGTTTGACACAACCATTTAATACGCGCAGCAATTGATGGACCTTCTTAAGTGCTGCACGCGTATCACGTTACCTGTTGGTGACATGCTTCTACTGGCCAATGTGGGCCATATTCCCCATGTTCTTCTTAACCAAGTCGTTTTGCACAACAGATTGCTGCAGAAAGGTTATGGAAGAATCTCGTCTCAGTGGGTTTCCCAGCTGCCTCCAAGGTCTTCGCTTTCTCTCACTGTTGCACTTTCTCTTGGATCCCACAGCCGCTCTCCATTCTGACCGTCTGGCTCAATCCCAGTCAGACACTTGGAAATTCCCAGTCTTCTGATGGAAAAGATTCTGATGGACAACAAGATATTCCTATATTTCCTGTGAGATTTTAGTTTCCTGTTTTCTTTTGCTCTAACTTTCCTTCTTCCTTTTCAGCCAGTTTGTTTTGAAGCTTTAATTTCCAGCTGGCATGCAAGTGAGCAAGACACTTGATCTGTTGTAGGCTACTTCTGAAGGAGCAAACAGTGTGGAGGCAGTTTGCTGCTCACTGAAAGTGAAAGTCCTGGTGGTTCATTCTCTCTCCCTGCTCTCTTTAAAGCTCCCCACCCCTTTACCTCATTAGACAGCAAGCACTCCCCCTCTTCTCCTCTCTTTATCAGTACTCAGTGCACAACCTTTCCCGGGTTTAGTCTTAGTCATGCACTCTGGCAGTCTGTTTTTAATTTCCCTCCTTCCCACTCAAGCCTCCATGTCTGTTGCTCCCTCAATCCCACAGTTTATCAGCTGAATGATGACTAAGCATGTGAGCTTTCATGACTGTAATGAAAGGAAGTTATATTTCATCAGACACACGTTTATGTAATTCACACTATTCCAGATTAGTCATTGTCAAGCATGTGATGCCTATAAACTGAGGAGGATTCAACCATGCTGTCATTTAAATAGACAAAGCAGTCAGTTTGTGGTAGTTGGTTTAAATACAGTCACATGAGAGACTGCATCAAAGATACATTGTTCTTAGTGCATAATATGTGCCTATGTTTTTCTTTTTAATTGCATTGAAAAAGTGTAGTAAACTAATTTGGAGTAGCAATATGATGAATTAAAATATGGTAAAGTGTAATAAGCAATCAAACCTTTATACAAATAGAGAACTATTATGCCAACATAAAGCTTTATGTGCCATCAGGAATAAATAAATAGATTATTATCTGTACGAGTAAAAGTTATTCTGGTAATTGCCATCAATCAACCTGTGTAGACAGGAAGGAATATCTTGCAGTCCTCAGGGTAATATTGATTCTTCTGCACACATTCACACTCACTCACCACATTTCACTAAATTTCTAATTTAACCTGCACTGATGACTTGTTACAAATTTTAAATGCAAAAAAGAGTTTATATGCATGATATAGTCCAAAAATGATAGGTCTCATGATAGCTACATTTATAAAGGAGGAATTACCGTAGTATAACCTGATCCTTTCAGTAGAGCCCATTCCACCTTAAAACACAAGAACTTCCTTTACATAAGAGCTGCTTAGGGGGGACTTGCATGTTTGCACAGTGTTTATTGCATGATTTTAAGTCTTGTAGTACATTGAAACAAGCTTTAAAAACTATAATGGGTTTAAGGGGATTTCTACATATCCAGAAAATCTCTCATGGCAGCAATTACAGGCATAGCACTAAAAAACTATTTCTTCCCTTCCATATGATTCTGATAGAGGTCAGTAGCTGGTATAACCACATTGCTGTAATAAATTATAGTACTTAATTAAAAAAATGTAACACTTTGGTTTACAAGCAGCACGTAGTCTTTATTTAGCATGTGTGAGATTAAACTAAAAGCCGTTTATTTAAAATAAGTTATCAAAGGATAAATAAAATTGCTCATAAAATACTAATTCTCTCTCAGACAAGTCAGATGGAAAAAAAATGGATGATGAATTGCAATAATCATGCCTCAAACAGTATCATGTCAACTGATACTCTGCCTAGTTCCCATAATGTCAGTGGACCATGTGCTCTATTAGACACATAGTGAAAAAGATAGAAAATGGACATGTCTATGCATGACGGTAAAACAACATTCCATTTAAATGCACATGTGTAAGTAAAAGTTTTTGAGGCTCCAATCACAATGATAGTTTTTACTTTCTCTCTGTACCATGCAGAAAAACACATTCTCAGGGCTGGCCCGTTTTCCCGTAATTGACACACAGACACACACACGCACCCACACATTCCTTTCATCTAACTCTAGCAGTGAGTCCATTGTCCCCTTTCTCTCTCTCACTGGCTCAGAGTTCTCTCTCCACCTCTGACTGCTGTCATTAGATGGCTCTTGTAGAGCTTGCTGAGTCCTGTCATCCAAAACTTAAGAAGACGCACATTGTCCTCTTCCCCGGGCCCCGTGGCCCCCAGCAGAGCTAAAACCTTTTGAGTGTCCTCTTTACCTCTGCCATCCACCTTGGAGAACTTAAACAACACTTTTACTTTGCTGTAACAGAAAGGACAAGAAGACCATGTGGTGAGAGGAAGCACAGAAACAATAAACAGGCAAGAGGAAAACAGGTCTAAGAGGAAATTGGGGAGAAGCGAGTAAGTGATTAAGAAAGAGGAAAAAGAAGAATTACGGGAAACAGGCAAAGTATTTAACTTTATGTCTGCTACATGACTTATAAACGGTCTGAAATAAATATAATGGCACATTCCAGAAATTCAGTATATTTTGGAGTCTACGTTACTAGATTTTGGACTGTTCTCAGATATCTTAAAAGCTAATAAAATTACATAATTTTGACACAATCTTTTACATTTATATTCTATTCATTGTAGAGCAAACTGTTTAAATCATTTTAACAACAAAAATGTATTATTTATCAGTGTTCCTAGTGTCCCAAATTTGTAACAGTGTTACAAAAATGGACAACCTCATGTTCAAGAAATAGGAATATAAAATAAAAGAGTTATAATTTTGTTTAATCTGAAGGCTAAAAAACAACATTAGAATTACTTTCAAATTACTTCTAATTAAATTTTTCTAATTGAAAGTTTGGGTCCAATTTTGCATCCATTTGTGGAAAGTGCTCTATAGAAACAATGTAAAAGTACTTTAATTACCATTCAAAAAAAAGAAAAAAAAAAAAGAAATTAATACTTGCGTTAAATTGATCAAAAGTGACAGTAAAGACATACATAATGCTTCAAAAGAGTTCTATTTAAGATTTTGTAGTCTAAAGACAAAATGCAAATTTACTTCATCCACTCTTCTTTCAGACAGAGTAAGCAGAGTGAGACCACCTCCACCGACAAATTCTCATTAGAAAGAGCCACATCGATCTTATTCAACAGAGTAGGACCTGAGAGAAAGACAAACCATGAGAAAGGCACATTAAAGAAGAATTCACTATGTACAAATGCAAAATTCAATAAATAGTGTGTGTTTGAATAGTGGTATAAATCTTTAAAGTCTATACTACAGAGGTTTGTTTCCATGTGTTACCTTTATCTGTTGGCTGTGTGTTTGCACTGCTAATGTTGAACTGGTATAGTGAGAGAATGTCATCATCCGAAACGGGATTTACACAACCACGCTCAACATTAAGTACATCCACCAGCATGGAAAACTCTGGAAAATAGATTGAGAAAGGGAAAAAAATAGGGAGAGGAGTTAGACTATGTATATACACAATGAGTGTTGAACTTTGAGATGAACCAGACACTGAGTTATGAAACAATTTCACTGTTTAGAAAGAAAACAGTCACACAGAAGTTGTGAAATAAGATGTAAATCACATTCTGACAAAGAACAACCCAAAACACTTTGAGGCCTCTGTTAAATCTATTTGTGTTTGTTTCATCATTTTATAAAAACAATATGTTCACTTGAATTGCTGAATAATGATCATGAGAGCATTGCTGTCATTTCAAATTGTGACTGATTGAGTGTTAATGTTTGTATATGTTTGACCCGAAGCAATCTCAGCTACAGCAGCGCCACAAGGATGGGATCAGGATACAATATGTTAATTGGTTCAAATCCCTCAGGGCTTGGATCTTATGAAGTCCTTCCTTTTTAATGTGGTGTAGACATATGTTTTCTGAAAGTTCTGAAAATTAACTAGCTCTGTGAAGCCAAAATACACAAAAGAGGATTTGCAGTGAAATAAAAGATACCTGAAGAGCTAACATGGGCTGGGATTGGTACATCTGGGCTAAGGCCAAGGAAGTTGCATCGATATGCTTCCTCATAGTGAGGACTGTACGGAACTGCTCGGACACATCCAACTGGAAGCAAAGCCTGTGAAACAGACAGAAATGAGGGTCAGAACTGAAATTGTAAGACTTTCAGCATCTACTTAAAACATACACTACCAGTCATAAGATTAGACACATATACTCATTCTTTATTACTACTATTATTCACATTTTGGAATAATAGCATCATCAAAAATAAATTGAAATAACCTAATTTTTTTTCTTCTAAATTCTTCTAAAATGCAGCTCTGCACTCAAGATGGATCCTGGTCCAGCTTATCCATTAAAAATGTATTATATTTATTATATTATATTAGAACAAAAAGTACATGTGTATAACATTTTGTTTAACATATACAAAATATATTTTAATACAAAAAAATCATTAAAAGATTTATTTAATATATTTTCTAAATTTGAATTAAATTATATAAATAAAAATACACAACTTTTTAATGAATACTTTAGATTTGTATTGTCTAAATGTAAACAAAATGTACATTTGTCCACAAAACAATTTTTTGCTCAAGCATTTAAACACAGGCTTAAAGGTGCAGTAGGAGATCTTGGAAAATGCTAACTTTAGCCTGATAGCACTGAAAGCGAACGTCCCACCCTCCCTGCAATCGCCGTCCAAAGCCACGCCCCCTGAACGCATGAACGCACACACAGACCAGACGACCAGAGACAACATTACTACAATACATCATGTGTTATTAACCGTAGTGCTGGGCAAAAAATCAAATGCGATTTTCATGCGAATCTCGTCAGTAATGCCGCTTCTGGTGATTAGTAGTAAGTCTCCAGCACGTGCTTTCAGATGAAGCGGAATTTACTACACAGAGCCGTAGATCACTGACAAGCTACACAAAATCGAGTTCAAAATCGCAGGCGATTCATTGCCGATTCTCGCTCTGTCTGCACAGCATACGTGAACGTGCTGATGACGTATCCTGTCTGCGCGAACAGGGTGCGCAGAGGTATGCAAATACATATGTTGACAGGCAGGTAGGAAAGACAATCAAAACGCTCGGACCGAGCATTTTGATTGGACGAACATTTCTTGGTCCTACACATTCCACAGAATATATAAATACATATAAATACATTTAGACCACTTAACTTAATGATTGCTATCGGGATGTGAAGAGACTTTCAACCAGCATAACAATGTTTCTGAAGACAATCACCTATTACACCTTTAATAATATTCTTATGAAGATCAGGAGAAACAAATTCAGTCAAGTTTGTCTAAACTTTTGACTGGCAGTTTATAACATCTAACATAGATTTTCTTTTATGGTGCAGACCTGCATCACTTGATAAGTGTGATGAAAATATCGTAGGCAATGGGCTTAGGTATTTAGCTGACCTTCAGCACATTGAAAGCTGACTGGATAAGACCAGGGTCTGCACCTCTCCATATGACTTGATTTCCCATGAGAACGTGCCATGCCAGCTGTCGGAAATCACTGGCACCTAGGACCTGTCATTAATCAGATATAGCATAGACAAATTTATATATTTTTAAACAAAATCTAATGTTTGTAACAGAGTAAACATTTATTTACCTGTCTTAAATGTCTCAGTGATTTGAACTTTGGCCCAAGAAGGTCCTCTTGTCTTCCGTCATCAAATTGAAAATCTTTAGCCTGCACACTCTCTGATTGGCTGGGCTGTGGGTTAGACCCGCCCCCTTCAGCACCATCCCAGCCACTCATCTCTTCCTCTTGCTCTGTGAGAGAGTTATACATAATGTTGCTGTGATCATTTTTCATGCTGAAATCTACAGTATAACATTACAGTATAACCTCCAATTATGGCTAATCATTTTTATAATTCTGATTATAAAAGATGAACAAAGTTTAAAAATCACTGGAGAGCAGTTTGTATGTCAGTGTCAAAAGCAGAATGTTGGGAAAGGAAAATGTGGGTCAGATACCCGGTTTAACATTTGAAAAATCAATTTGTTAGCAGACACACTAATTAAAATATTGCTACAGAATCAATAGTATCTCATGACAAAAAAAAATCAGTTTATCTTGTTGCAGAAAACAGATGCAGAATATCTATTTTCTGCAATATCTTGTTGCAGAAAAAGGCTGTGTGCAGAAAATAGCATTTTATCACATTTTCTACACAACAAAATTTAAATGTTAATGTTTTTATACAGTAATTATTTTACTCAATGCATTCATTTTACCGGTTTGTCTTTCAATGAGAACGAGTGTGTCTTCTGTGGGTGCCCCTTCTAAAAGCTTCTCTGTCAACCGACTGCCACAAGCTTTCAGCAACCTAAAATAAAGATCATTAACAAAGTAATAGGAAGTGTAATGATTTTTAAAAAAGCAGATAGGCCTATACTGTATGTGTGTTTGCGCTAGTGTTTGCCAAGAAAAGTCTCACTATTACTTTTGCGCCAATGAGTCACAATTATGAAATATAATGTTTGCAATTGTGAGATACACAGTTTGTAACTGTAAGATATAAATCTCAATTCTAAGAAATAGTCACAATTTAATAAATAAAGTTGCAGTTGTGAGATGTAAAGTCACAATTGTGAGATATATTACGAGAATATAAGTTACAAAGTCATAATAGGAGTTATAAAGTTATTTTAATGAGAAACAGAGATGCAATTATGAGAAATAAAGTCACCAATGTGAGATATAAGTCTCCATTGTGGGATATAAAGTTGCAATTGTGAGATAAAGTCACAGTATAAGTTATAAAATTATAATATACATTATAAAGTCACATTTATGAGAAATAAAGTCATAATTTTGAGATATAAAGTCACAATTATGACAAATAAGGTCACAACTGTGAGATAAGTAGCAGTTATTAGAAATAAAGTCACACTGTGAGATATAAAGTCACAATATGGGTTATAAAGTCAAAAATGATCAGAATGCCTCTTTTTTTTTACTGTGTTGTACATACCAGCTGAATGAGGAGTGCAGACTAGCCCACAGGTTGGGGTGTTGGGTTAGGGATGTGAGAGAGCGGGCTGCATTGCCGCTGCGCTGGTGAGGAAACACTGCCGGAGAGAAGGCGCTGTTCATACGCACAGCCCTCTGAGGACACACACACTGCTCACTGTCAAACACCTGCAAGGCAACAAACAGGGCAAACCGTTGTATTTTCAACACTACAAGGAACTCATCACCAGAGAGGTACTCTGCCAATCTCGGTCCTAAAGTGGTGCTTCAGTCCAGCAGTACCTTGAGTGCTGTGTTCTGTAGACTCTGAATGGTTAGCCGCAGGTGGCGCAACAGGAATGGCCAGGAGTTGATGAGGTAGATCCTGTCCATGGCTACCACGACAATGCTGTACCAGCGCTGGAAGCCCCGTGCCAGGCTGTCTTTGATGAAAAATGTATGAGAGAAAACGAATCCGTGCTGTTCATCTCCAAAGAAGATGGGCCCCTCTCGACCAGGACAAACCTGCAAGAGCAGATAATATACAAGTATCACATAGATGCATATTTTTTTAATCAAGTTTAGATTAATGAATGAATGCAAACATACCTCGCAGCTCAGGCTGCGCACACATGCTTGTCGCACGACACTGAAGAGCTGTTGCTGGCGTGGGTGCTGGTGGCTCAGATAGCGGATTCCCGTCTCACTGTCCACACTCACAAAGCCTGGGTGAGATGCAGGTAGGGAGCGACAGCCCTGGAGAGATAAAGACAGATATTAAATAAGACATTATAGAAAATAACTTTTTCGGATTTTGGAGTTTAAAATAAATTTGGGATATGACAAGATTATTTTCTCACTTACTTCACACATGTCAGCTCTCTGTGTGGCAGAGCTGTTGGCTCTCATGGTGAGCCCTTCGCCCTCTCTGTCCACCTCTCGGTCCCTGTCACCAGGAATGACTGGACCAGGCTGCGGAGGAGACGGGGATGGAGGGTGGACGGCCTCTGTACAGAATAGTGTCCGCGGGCCATGGAGTTCACAAAAGTGGCAAAGGGCAACTAAAGCATTCATCTGGAGGGAATTAAAAGGTCATATGAGAATATGCGATATTATCGCACATTTTTTTACATTTCAAAAGAATGAGGGTGAGTTTAAGAAATGGTTTATAAACGAGAACAGGCACTCAATGTTAAACAAACTTAAGGGAGATCAGAGTTGACTCTAACAGTAATTATTACTCGTATAAACTGTTAACTTGTCTTTTTTTTTTTTGCTTCCATAACTTTTTTTTTCAGACTAGAGGAAAGAAAACCTCCACAATACATATTTAAATGTTTATTATACATTACACATTTTTATTACACTAATTATATATGTAGATTTCAATGACAATACATTTATTTATACGCCATTTTCTGCAAGTGAGTTTTTTCTTATGCACAGTATAACCACTTCAGTAGCATTTACAGTATCTCACAGAACTGAGTACACCCCTCACATTTTTGTAAATATTTTATTATATCTTTTCATGTGACATCACTGAAGATATGACACTTTGCTACAATGTAAAGTAGTGAGTGTACAGCTTGTATAACAGTGTAAATTTGCTGTCCCCTCAAAATAACTCAACACACAGCCATTAATGTCTAAAAAATATTTACAAAAATGTGAGGGGTGTACTCACTTTTGTGAGATACTGTACATAAACCAAACCTTTTTTTTAATTTATTTTTTTACATTTGACTGATTTATATAAAATTGTATTCCTAAAAATACAGTTAGTTTTTTTCTGAATGTTGACAGTATTCTGTAATTTATTGAGTGAAAAAGAAGAAATATCCAAAATCCTCTCAGTAAAACACTTTAAACTCTAGAGCGTCAACAAAATGAAACAATTTTTGAAAACGGCTTTATCGTATGTTCAGATTTCTCTTCTAGAAATGTATACATGTATATGCGCATTTTTTATTACATAATGCATCTGCACATTTCAACATAACGTTTAAAGTAATACAAAATGTAGACACAATATATAAATAATGTACTGCGATTAATTAACCGGGGAAGTATGGTGATATAAATTGTTACTCCGTTCACAAGTGGTGCCTTGCCTAAAATTTAATGCGAAAGGAAATTAGATATAGGAAAATACAATAGCCTTACCTTTATCAGCTGGGTACAGCTATAGCGCCGACTGGTACCAGTAAACTAACCAGAACAAGACATTGCAATGGAGTATTCACAATATCAACTGTCTGTCTACAGGTTCTGCATGGTTGTCAATGTTGCTGACGATGTAATGTATTTCTAGTCAGCATAAATGGTACAATATCCTAACCGATGTGGTTTACTGAATCGTCACTGAAATACGATGATAATTGTTATGTTTATTTTGTTTACATTGTTAAGTCCATCCTTTTCGGTCTTTCTTATGTGTCATGTGATGGGGAAGTCACGCGCGCTTAGATCACAACAACGTGTGCGTGACTCAGACAGCTGCTCTAGTCTGTCACACTGAATAGCCAACGGTACAGTCCAAATAATCAATTAATATGTTTTTCTGTTGTAGTTACATGGTGGCATCACGTATATATTTGCTATTTCGAGTGATTTAATTGTTTTTATCGCTTCCGTAATCCGCTGAATGCTTTACAGCGCTCCTTGTTCCATGAATGAATCTTTTGTAGAATTGAATCTTTTTGATGATTCAAATTAACTGATCTGATTGAATCGCTGACAATTCATAATGAAACGGTCCGAGCGGTTCTCAAATGAACAGCTCACTCAAGATATGCAAAAAACGCCTTTCTCCGGCGAAATATTGAAATGCATTTTAGTTAATTGTAAACGCAAATGGCACTTAATGTGTTATGAGCGGACTCATGGCTTCAATAGACCGAACTGGGACAAATTAAAGTACAATCAAATGTATTGTTAATACAACATCTAACGGTAATATACAGCAGTATGCGCCTATGTGTCTTCAGAGGAAAATGGAGCGTGTAATATGCTTGGATATAAAGGACCACGTGAAGATATTGAACCAAACTGTTTAAAATAACCGATTCGCGGAAACTAGTCGAACTTTTATAATTCTTTTGCCGAAAACTACAATACCCAGTAGAACCCCAAGACTTTTTCTTACGTTCATAAGTCATTTTGACGATAATAGATAACATGACTGCACAACAGCAACGTACTGTAAGTGGCGCTATACATTTAGATTGTTATGCGCCAAAAAACTAAAGAAGAAGAAGAACCCCAAGCCTTAACACCGGAAGTGGCCTTTGTGAACATTGCCCTAGCAGCACAGTAAGTATGTTTGAATATAATAAACACCTATATTATAAAATGTACAGTAAATGTTACATCCAATATAAACAGTATCTTCAGAAGGTTAATTTGTTGACTTACATTGTTTCATTAGTGTGTGTGTGTAATGTATTTGTTTATCAATCATTCGCGCAGTTTGTAGGCTAACTATGAGTCATTTGAACCAGATGGTGTCATCTTGTATATGTTAACATTAACACTAACCAGTCAACTTCGAAGCTAGTTTTCTGATTCATTGTGACTTGAGGTAGGCTGGTTCATGCTCTCCCCTATTATGCCAAAATGGTTTTTACATAATATTTCCTTTTTGTCTTACCGACTACAGTACACTATGGCAAAATGATTATGCTTAGGTTGGCTTTTAAATGACACTAAATGTAACTTGTTTGTTTCAATGAAGCTCTGTTGAAGCTGTCAAATATGGCATGTGAGGAAACGAGAACTGAGGAAAACCTGACAGAGGATTCTGACAGACAAATCCACATAGGTAAGACTTATATGACATTTATTTACTCTTAAATTAGTTACATTGTCACCAATAAATTAAGTATGTTAAATACAAAAAGCTGTATTTTAATTCTAAAGGTTTTTCTTCACAGCTTATGAGTTGTAGTGCTAGTAAGTCATTTGTCTTTTACATCATTTAGTCATTTTAAGTAGTTTGAAATACATTACTTAAAATGAGCTGAAATGTACAAAGTTATCGAATTTGATAACAATAAAACTCTGGTCACCGCCTTTAACAAATACTGTAGAGGTGGAGGCTATAATGCAAATGACCTGAAGGTGGCAGCGAAAAGCCTTTTCATATAATTATCCATAATTTCTAGCCAAGTATAGGTTCGTTTTGTACAAAATTGCTGTAGGCTTACTGTAAGTGCAGGGTAGAGAATATAAAATTCACAAAGAGAGGTCTGCTTCCACACCGGTAGTCCTAGTAAGGGCACTTACAAGCCATTATTGTGCTATTTTCAATGAAAACCTCCTGGTCCAAAAGCTTTCTAAAGGGACATTTGTGCTGTGTTGAAGCCCCCAAATTGTCATTTGTTGTTACGTGGGGAGATTTAGGATATAGTATGTACCTATCTTCCAAGGAAGGTATCCCTTTGTGCAGATTACATGTAGGCCTACACTATCATTTCAAAGTTTGGGGTTGGTAAGATATTTTTAATGTTTGAAGGTCTCTTATGCTCACCAATGCTGCAATTTATTTGATCAAAAGTATAGTGAAAACAATTATGAAATATTATTACAATTTAAAATGTTCTATTTTAATGTATTTTAAAATGTAATTTATTCCTGTGATGGCAAAGCCAAATTTTCAGCAGCCATTACTCCAGTTTCCAGTGTCACATGGTTCTTCAGAAATTATTCTACTATGCTGATTTGCTGCTCAAGAAGCATTTCTTATTTTCAATTTTGTGCTGTTTAATATATTTGTGGAAACCGTGATACATTTTTTCAGGATTCTTTGATGAATAGAAGGTTCAAAAGATCAGCATTTATTCAGTATAGGAATCCTTTGTAAAACTATAAAAGTGTGTAAAAGTTATAATGTGTTCTTGCTTTATAAAAGTATTAATTTCTTTTTATTTAATCCTATCTACCCCAAACTTTTGAATGTTAGTATAGGTTTGTTTATTATGCCACAACAGGTGTGAAAATGTGTGGGTGGTGGGTGGAGTTGAAGACATGTGTTGAAACATGCTGCACTGAAACAGAAATTTGCCTCAGACTTTTATTTTGTCCATCATAAACTTACTTGTTTTGAATACCACCATTTACATCTTCACACTACGCTACATCAAGTCTACCTTAACTAATCTGGGAGAGCTTAACTTTTATTGTCCCAGTAGTTATAGATTAACTTTGTCTTGTGTAATCAGTCAGTGCATGAATGTATTTATTTGACTTTTTCCTCCCTTTCCCTTCGTACCAGATGAGATGAAACAAGAAACTAGCCAAAACATTTGTCAGCACTTCCTCTTGGGCAGATGTCATTTTGGAGACAGATGTCGACTGTCTCACAGGTCTGTCAATCACTCTGGATGGTAGAGACTCAACTAGTGAACTAACCTCATGCTAGACATGATTTATTATCTGGATATTTTCATTTCAACAGCAGTTGGCAGAACTTGGCACAGTGTCTTGTAGTTGCCGTAAAAGATATGGAATTTGTTAGATCTTGGGAATGTTCATTGAAGCTTAGTGGATAAATAATGCATTGCTCTTTCCTGACTTCACAGTGTACCTGACGTCCCTCAAAGCACACACTCAGAGGAAGATGATACAGCCGTCACAGAAAAGCAGAGCAAGACCCGAAAAAACAGAAAACAGATAGACGCAGAAAAGCAGCATATAAGGAATGAGAAGGAAGGTGTGTTTATAGAAATAATGAAGTGCAGAGGTACTTTACCTTCCAAATTCATACTTCAGGTTTACAAATAGATGCCTTTCTGTCTCAGGGTGTAAGAAGAAGCCACGCATGCGTACAGCCGACGATGTCATCTCCAGAATTATATGGGACTCCTCAGTGGACCCAGCTAATTTTATAGTCGGTCACCTGGACCGTTTCCTTGGGGTGCTGGAACGGCCATTCTCTGAATTCTCTTGGGACACTCAGGTCTGTTACATCAGCACTGATATGGTTCATTACCATATATCTTGTATGGTCATAAGCCTTAACACTGTTCCTCATTAGGTATGTGACTGTGACTTCTCTGAGGAGCTGTCTATCCCTCGTCATAGGATCCAGTACTTCAGCTACAAAGGCCAGCGGGTGTGGGATAGGGACAGTCGCACTGACAGGGTGTTCGGTTCAACAGGGCAGACTATTTTGCCCCCTTTTGGTGGTGCGAATCAGCATCAAGGTGAGTGACCGTATTATTTTGGCTGGGAAACGGGTTGTTTATTGGAAATTGGTTATTGCGTCAATGCCATAAAAGAGTGTTCACAATAAAGAAAAGGACAAATATTTAAACATCTACTTTAAACCACATTATTAGTAGTTCTGTGTTTAATAATTTCTTTTTATTTTTTTTTTTGGTGTGTTGGTTGAACAGTGTGGAATTTTTTTTTTGCTCTCACCATATGACTAATAAAATAAAATATTAAAATAATAAAAGATTATATTGAAGTACTTAATAAGGTTTTCTTTTCAAGAATTTCATTATTTTAATGAAGCCTTTTCTTCAATATCATATTAAGACTTTATGTCCCAAAACATATATCCTAATGAATTTTAATTTATTAAAAACATGCTCATGATAGAAAAATGTTTATGAGTTGATGAATTGTATATTTAATTTAATATTTAAATATTATAGTTGTTATTCAATAATAAACAGCATTATTTTATATAATAATTTTATAGTATTCATTTAATAAAATACTATGTATCTTAATTTTAATATATTGGAATTATTAAATTCTCAGACAATTTAGCTGACACTGAACAACACGAAGAGACCACCAACACAGTAGATGGCCAAGAGCAAGCGACTGTATTTTCTAAAGAACAGGATGATGGTGCAGCTGCAATTAAAACAAACAAACAAGAACTGGGAGATGCTGTAGATCACTCATTTACCGAAAATGCTGAAGATGATATTTTACTTTTGCAAAAAGAATCTGCACAAGAAGACCAAAATATGTCGGCTACCGAAGATTTGAATCAGTTGGCAGAGGAGTTATCCATCGCTCCGAAAGAGGAACAGACTGAAATAGTGGAAGAATGGAAGGACAGCTGGGACGGAGAGAGGGGTACAGAAGCAGAGCCAGTATCATCCTTGCCACAAGAACCTCGATCCAACCGTCCACCACCACGCAAAGCCACCCACTTCATCTGCTTCCGCGTGGACTCTCCCGCTGCTCTCCAGGCCTTTCAGCGCATTCAGAAAAAGGTTCTCTCCCAGCTTCCTCAGTCAGAGTCTCTATGGGTGGATCCTGCAACTTTGCACGTCACTCTTTCCTTACTTGTCCTGAAGGGCCCAGAGGAAGTCAGCGCTGCTGCTGAGCTCCTGCGTACCACAGTCAGAAACTCCCACAAACCCCCTATTTCTGTGTCTTTCACCCCAAAACTAAAGCACTTTAATGGGACTGTTCTCCATGTGGCCCCACATCCCCTGTTCGATGTCCAGTGCCTGAATTCCCCTATCCAAGAAGCCTTCAAGGCGAAGGGCTGGCTACACCGCCATTCCCGATGCCCAACATACCACCTCACCCTGGCCAAATCGCAGGAGTCCATGACAGAGAAGATGTTTGAAGGAATAGGGTCTGTTAAACTAGCCAAAGATATCAACTTCGGGAAGCTAGAAGTAAATAAACTCTATCTTTGTGTGAACGGTCATTCAAACACAGAGAACGGTTTCTATCAGGTTGTATGTGTTGTGCAGCTGCCCAATGTGTAAAAGTGCCTGGTTTATGTATCATCTGAACTCGGGGTTGATAGTTAATTACTACATCAAATAATTTATATATTTAAATGAAACATTTTAATCATGTACTCCTAAAATTACTCCTCTCCAATTCCAATTTTAAAAATGTGTACAATAATTTCTAGATCATCTCTGTTGCAGTGAGAAACACTATTCAGTTTTATATCTTTATATTCTCTCTTCACAAACTCAAATTTTAGATAACACAAGCATTTGCGACAATGGAAGTTCTTTAAATTTAGTCATATTATATGTACAGCAGTCATATTTCAGTGCGGAAGCAAAATAAAATTGAATGGCCAAAGAACTGAACAGCTTTGACATTTGAATTTGACATTATTTTATTATTTTAATTTTATTTTGTTTTCATATATTTTCAGGTTAGTTTAATTTGAATTTGTACATTTTTGTACAAATATAACAAGACCTTCTCTTAGTTTAGGTTTGTGTGTGCATTTGCTTACCCTCTTTTGGGTAAAGACACACAGCATTCACCTTAAATGTACCTGGTAATTTCTTCACTTTCTGTTCAGGCATTTATTGTAAGATGTTGCTAAGTGACTCAGTGCAAGGCAGTATTTTTGGATCACATATCGAATTGGATGTGAGGGTGAGTGTGTAATTTTTTATCGAAAGTGGACTGGAAATAAATAAGTAATTTACCATGTGTTTCAGCTATGTTTTTATAGCACAAGCTCTCAATTATTCAGCATCAAACAAACGACTCTGAACAGCTGTAGATTTAGCCACTGGAATGTCTTTGGACCTATGAAATTAAATCAAACTAAATGACATGTTTTATGATTTTTTTTTCTTGTGCGCGCGTGCTACATTAGCAGCTCTGTCTGAGATGTGAGCAAGGAAGTCTTGCATGCATAACATCATTTTATCTTTCCTCATGCACACTACACATATATGAATGCTTGTGCAGTCTCTTTCTCTCCATCCCTCCCTCCCTCCTGTGCTTCTCCATCCAGCACCCCTCCCCCATCCTCACTCGCTTTCTCTTTCAGTGACACAGAAAAACCAACACCACCCTCCCTCTCTCATGCATTCATATGCCCCCCACCCCATACTCCCTTGGCACACAAATACCCATCTCCATCCCTCGCTCGTACGGTTGTTTTCATTGTATTTTTTTTTATTAATCCCCCTATCTCGGTTAAACCTCCCGGGCCACCGAGAGTCTAGCATCCCTTCAACCCTTCCTTTCACCGCCCATCACCTACTTAATTTGTGGTCAAAGAGTGCATTAAATAATCATAATAAGCCTTTATGGGAATTCCCTGAGAATTTAAGCCAAACTGCATGGATTACATTTGGAAAACCTTGTGACATGTCGTTATTGTCTTTTTTATTCTTTAATTTGAGAAAACAGCCTCTTGTATGTGGTTTTCTCACAACTAATCACCTTTCTTTCGATCTCTGTCATTATGTGATGTCATGCACTCGGTCTAAATACAGTACATGTGTAAATCCCTCCATCCCTTTTTGTCTCTTGCACACAAACACCCACAGTGAGAGAGAGAGAGAGAGAGAGAGAGGGAGGGAGAGAGAGAGAGAGAGACAAGTTCAGTCCTGATCATTGGGACCCTCAGGACCACACCAATTTAAATCTTCCATTCACTTGCTTAAATTAGACTCAAATGTGTTTGAATATGGTACAATTAAAATAAATATACCGATTTTTATCCCCACAATATAAATAGCTTTTTTATTAGCCATAGTTGTTAGTATTTTAAACAAACACTCTGCACTGGAAGGATTTCATTTGCCCCTGGATGTTATGGATTTGCTATTTCTGCAGACTTGAACATGTAGTTTGTGTGGGAACGGCATCGACGACATAGTTGTGGATTTTTTAAACACGAATTCTGACTGAGAACAATTAATTTAGGAAGTTTCTTTATTTCAATGACTCTGGGCGTTCTTTCGCGCGACTGTGGACAATGATTCAAGTTCTCCGCGGATTTCAAATCAAGAGTGAAACTGACGGATAGGCGTCGGGATTTGAAGTAGTCGTCCCTCTCTTAAAACATCCCTCAGGGATTCTCGCCTCTCTCCGAAGACCTGTTTCCCATCATCCATCAGCGAGCACAAAGACCGGGCGCATACTGGAACTGAAAACACTAGTTTTCTCCTGAAGCCTTGTACAACAGATCTCACCACTCAGGATGCAAACCGTTCCAACGGTCAGCGGTCTCTGTAAACGCATCTAATCGCAAACAAATTCACACGAGCGTGACAGGCGTGGAAGCACCCACATTAGGCTGCTGCAAATTAAGGTGGGCAACCGTTTTAAAATGTGCCATATAAAATTGTATAGCATATTGTGCGGTTCATTTACCGTGTTAATTGGTCTGCGTGCTAAACGTATGACAGTTAATTTATTACGCGAGACCATTCAAACTAAAGATTCTCACAGTGTGTGTCCAAACGCCAAGACAACGCGCTGTGAGTATGACTGGATATGATTGCCATAAACAAGTAAGTCAGCCAGAGAGAATGAGATCGATTGGTCTCGCGCCGGGTCAACTCACACAAGTGCAATCCGCAATCAATTCGGTCCTATTTCGTTTCTAGGCATTCTGAAGTTTTCATCGATATCTATTAGATTAGCATCAGTCCTGTTGTGTGGATGATTGTATATTTATAAATACCTTCATAATGAGCTCCTTTAGTCATTGACACTACACACAACTAAATGCAAATACAAACAATGGCCCCCAGTGACCTTTATGAACTTGTTTGGACCCTCATTTGGACCATCTAGCACCGAAAAATGCCCTCACTCAAGCATACATGCATGGCTGGCTCTATCAATAGTGTGATTTTATATTGACATTTTGGTGTATATTTACATATTGTATGTAATTCTGTAATTCTCAGAAAACACAAGAGCAGGTTTTAGTTGTTTGAGAGCAGGCAGCTTATTTCAACAGAGTATTATAATTTATAATATCCCTTTTTATTGTTAATGCTGTATGACTAACTGTATCATACTGTCAACATTGGTCTTTTATTGGACAATGATTTCAGATGTATTACTTTCAAGGGGCATTTCAAGCCTTGAATAGCCTATTCATGGAGGTTATTAGTGATTATAATTTTATATTTTGTATTTATTTATTGCAATAATTTACAGATTATTTTTAGATGTATTTATTTTAGCATAGTTCAGTCCTAGTAACCAATGATTAATTCATTTTCTTTATTATATCAAGCTGGCGAATTAACAACACTGACTATAATATGCAGGGAAGTCCATATATTCTGAACTTGGAAACCCTACTTCAGATGTTATTAAAAATGTTACAAGGAAATGGCTCCATTTTAGGATACACATAATAATATATCGTTATCATACTCCTGTCACTTTGTGAAAATTTCATTTGTTATAGTTTATTGCTCATGAAATGAGCTAAGTCACAGATGAACGTTTCCTCATAGTATTATAAAGTGGCAATTCCATAAAATCTAATGAGTTTTCAGTGAGCTTAAAATGGCTTATTTTGGATGACAAACCCTCTTGATGACATCATTAGTAATCCTGGAAACAATTTTAGTTTTTTGTTTTTATTTTGCATACTTATGTTGCAGATAATTATAGTGAAGTTAAGGAATTGGACAGATGATGCTAAGCATTATTCAGTCCAGAACAGAAAAGAAAGAAAAAAAGCAAAATGTTTTGTCCCTCTATTGTACATTTTTCTTCCTCGCTCCATTTCCAAACTCGCATTATTGCCTTTCCGTTATGCAATGCGAGCCATCCTTATAACAAGCTGGCAGAATGCATCATGTTCGGAGGTGCTGTAGTGTTCCAGTCTGAGTCACGGTCTGCATGTTTAACTGTTCCATAACACTGTTTACATTAATTTGGCTTTTATTCCCATTTGCATTTGAAAAGAGGACACTTATAATAATGCTGCACCAATTATACCACAATTCACCAGCTTATTGTCTTGACCCGCTGCATGCTGGTAATGTTCTCAAACTGTAAATGAATAGCCTTCAGACATCATTATGAACAAAACACATCAGACACTAGTGTAAGGGTTATTTGTGATGGAGCAGTTTCTTGTTAATTTAGCAATGTGAGATGTTAACTGTTTTGGGAGGATGAAGTGGATGACAGATGACATATCCAGACCTTAGGAATGAAACTTAAGCCAGTGCTTACGCCATTTCTCTTTTTGGAAGGGTTCTGTTAATCAAATGATCTACCAACTTCTGGCAATGATCGAATTTTGAGGCAGGCCAAGGTTACCTGTTTGTCCAAACAACGCCAGACAGGGAGAGGTTTTTGGTAGACCTCATTTACAGCAATAGCTATTTTTACATTTTACATTTTTTTCTGTTTTATGCAGATAGTGGTGCAGAAATTACTCAAAGAGTAATTCTGTTAGTTAATCAATTTCAATAGGCCCATCTTTATTTCATAGTGATGTTGAAATCCATAAACCCTAATCAGGTCATAATAACTTTGGAATGTGCAGTATATAAGTTTACAGAAGTTTAATAGTGTTAGAATGTATTGCATTTGATTATAAATTAAAATCAGGTTATAAAGTTAATGAAATGGACCCATATAGATCCCATGAAGTAATTAAGGAACACTGGGTCAATGATGAGTTATTAGTGATATACATAGGATCATGAGCTCATAATTAAAATAGAATGTATAGCCTGATGATTTCATAATGAGTCCCATCATGAGGACATGATGATTTCAGAATGTATATGCCCAGATGAGGTAATAATTATTTTGTGACGTATGTCTCATGAAATAATAGTGATATTAGAAGGTGCATGCCGCCCTTGTATAATTTTAGAGTGCATATAGTCCCTCAAAACTCAAAAAAATTATTTTTTAAAAAATGTATTGAGTTCTCATGAGATCTAATGGTTGCTCAGTGTCTGGCTATCTTAGAAACCTCTTCTCTTATCATTGATGATCTAATCACTTAATCCATGTTGTGTTCCCAGTGGACCTCAGTCCTGGTAATGAAAATGTTTGTGTGTGTGTGTGTCTCTACTTAACCTACTTTTCTTTATTTCTACATTCTCCTCTTTCTTGCTCTTGTTTGTTTGGAGTCTTTGGGGTTGACATTTTTTCCTCCTTTTTTCACATCAAACGATTTCATACAAGTTGATGTGTGATAAAAATCAAACAGAATCAAATCATTTTATTGTCATTCAACCTTATATAAATGTAATGATAAGAGAAAAAGTGCAGCCCACACACTACATTTATACAAATAACTTATCTATTGTACAGAATAAACAATATGCACACAACACAAATATTAAAAATGTAATTTAAAATTTGTCAATATATAATATAATATTATTTATTTAAATCTGTTTCAGACAATAAATATTGAAATGGTTTATGTTATTGCCGTTTTTTAAAATAATTTCTATTTTAAAATGGATTTGTTTAATTTTTATAGTGGATATACTTTGCAGTCTTAGGACACAAGTTAAAAACTTTAAATGTAATCTGTACATAAAAGTAGTAAAAATAAATGATAAAGGCACGGCAAATCGTTTCTGAGATGGTTTAACTGTCATTAATAATTAAAAAATATCTATATGATGTGTAGATGAAGTGATGTATAGAATATTATATAGCCGACTCAGTCCAATCTTGGTGTGTTCTCTTTATAATTACATGTTTCTCAATCATTTTCAGATACTTGAGAAAGACAGAGGTGGTTTACAGCAGTCATGGCAGCCATAGCAACTGTCCCTAACTACACCCCATCGATATGGGTACGGTTATGCCATGCCATTCCTCGCCTGGACTTGACCCTGCAGACCCGAGACAGCGTGTTCACTCCAAACAGCTGGGAGTATCAGCAGGTAACCCTCTCTCTCATTCCCACTCACTTGTCCCCTGCCCTCTCCTTGTTTCTCACTTTCAGAAACAATTTTCACACCTGACAGCTGGTGGTGGGTCCAAATAATGTCGCTCCACTCATTATTTGGAGCGACACATTTATTTCTGTCTCGCTCTCTATTTTCTCTCCTTTGTTTGCACCCTCTCATTTTGTCTAAATTATATCACATATATGCAATATAATGTATGAACAGTCAGAAATGTCTTTTTTCTTGCTGTCAGTAGGAGTATTTTTACCTTGACTCGCACAATATACTCTCACTCACAGCACTGTTATACTCTAACACAGACTATTAGAGAGACTAAACTGAAGTGTTATAGTCAAAACCATTAAAGGCACTTTTCTGTCTGCAGTTTAAAGATATATTGACTCAAAATTGAGTTTGTATCTCACATTCTCTGATCTTTAGTGGCTAAAGAGCCATAGACTTGCAATATCAGAGACTAAAAGCATGATGGACTGATGTAAAAATGATAACTCCATTATGACAGAGACACATTTACAGACATAAGTGTATGTTTCCACATCAGTAAGATATTGATAAAAAGATATGAGTATAAATGTCCAGCACTAGGACAGGAACTATGATGCAGTGACTGTGGCTTACATAAAGGTTCATTTCCATTTTGGTTCAGAAAGCATTAAATGCTTGTTCGTGAATACACGTTCCAGAAAGGCTCTTAGTCTAAGGAGGTGATATTTCAGTGACAGGTTATGTATAGTAACATTATAATGCCAGTTAGGTGGTGAGAAATGATTTATGACTGAATCCCTGATTCATTTATTCAACCGATTTAACCATATATCGATTAAATCAGGAACAAAACAAGTGATGTTCTTTATGAATGAGTCATTGAATCGTTCATTTAATGGATTTGTTTAAAACACTGAATTATTCTGCATTCAGGAATGAAACACAAGTTCTTTGTGTAGTACTGTGACTTTGTTTGGAATTATTTTCATTCACAGAGAAAAAAACAGACAATGTAACTGGCAATATTGTGTCTAAAATAGTAAATATTAGTATTAAAAATACTAAAATATAACTTCTTGTTCATTGAACTTCTATTTCACGAATTCGCCTGCCCATTCAGCCCTGCCAGGTAATGGTAAAACGAACTTGGCTTGCTGTCCGTGAAGGAGGCTCGAAACCCGAGGCTCGGCTTGAGCTCCGAGTAAGAAACCCCCCCTATGATGATACGGTGTGGATGAAAGAGAAGGGATTTAAAGGAGGAGAAGGGGTGGTGGAGGGATGCCGGAAGAATATTCGCTTTGACGGAACAATGACTGCTGCTTATATACGGTCGAAACGATGATTGGCAGGACTGGTTGATTAGGCTCCTCCCGAACCTGCGTTGCGAACTTCATTTCACGAATTCGCCTGCCCATTCACGATAATGATGCGCTTCTTTCCCGAGAATTTTCTGGTGGCTATACCAATAGGGTTTATGCGATGTAGGTCGAATGGGGGGGAATCGAATGGGCCGATCATAAAGTTAGAATCCACCTCTTTTGCGAGGAGGGAATCTACGATATCTGGTTCTGACAGTGCGGATTGTAAGTTATTACAGACAAAAGTGGCATCTGGAAGACTTTCAAGACCGGGATCAAAACCTTGTTTTAGGCCGGAAAGCAAATAGTGAGTAAAATTTTTGTCAGGGTGATTTTTTAGCTCAAGAGATAACATTGAGTAATTCACAGGAGAAGAGAGGTATTTTTTTTAGATCTTTATTGTTTTTTGCTGAAGATTTGTACACGGGGCAGACAGGGCGGGCGTGAGCACCGCCACAGAAATTACACACATGCAAAAAACGACATTTTTGCCTGAAACAGCGGAAATCGTTGAAGTTATTGCAAACTTGGTGATTTGAAATGGAAGAATAACGACCTCTAAATGGGGCAGAGCGATCTGACCCGGACTGTGGCACATATGATGTAGATTTGATAGATTCGGAGGTAGGCTGAGACTGAGGGCTCGGAGAATTTTGAGTGATTAGTGGGTAGGAGTGGCACTGATGAACGAGAGTCCTACAAATAGAACATGAGATGTTACGGCAGCCGAGGAAGACACGATTATACAAATCGAAGTCGAGGGCACCCCAGTAGGGGCACTGGTTCCACTGCGCAACCTTTGTCGCGCATTTAGCTGAAAATAGCTTGTGATACGTGTAAAAGTGGCTGCCGCCGAATGACAGAGAAAAGTCAGCGATAATCGAGAGATAATCATTTAGCTCCTTACGCCTGTTTGGAAAAACTGAACAGATTACGTCTGTATATTTTCCAAATGCTAGAACGAATTCTGCGAGTGAAAGAATGCGATTGGAGCTAGAGGCTGAATCTTTAAGGGTCACGGAAAAAATGCCACAGTCCAGGGATCGATAGCAATCTTTTTGCGGGATGGGAGATAGAAGAGATGCTAAGTCCACGTCCATACCTGAGAGGATTTGGGTGCGGAGCGGAATGGACACGGATGGGGGCTCCATGGCAATGGCATGAGCAGGAGTTGCTGTTGGAACGGTCGTGTAGAGAGTATAGGATGGAGGACGGGCTGGAATAACGTTAGAGGGAGGAAGGCTGACAGGGGGAAAAGACGAGGCAGGCACCGTTTGCGGAGGCAGCCTCACGCTGGGTTCTCTGCTCGAAGAAGGAAAGAAAGAAGTAGATGAGGAAATATAGGAGGGATGCAGACAAGAGACCGGAGCGGGACCCAATTGCGGAGGCAGCTTCACGCTGGGGGGCGCTCCAGAGATGGTTGGATAAGAAGTAGGAGGAGGAAAGCCATCTCCTTCTCAGAAACAGTCCAAGACATCATTGCTAGTTCTAACATGACTGATGAACATAACTAATAAGAACATGTTTTAGACACATATTCGCTAGCATATATAAATATATTTTAATTAAAAAAAGTTCAAATAGAAATAGGAATTACATGCCCCTTGATGCAAATACATTCTCCTATTCCAACCTAAGAATGCAGACTTGCAGAGACAACGATAAGTACGTCTCACCTAAATTGCAGGCTGATTTTCCATAAAAAAGGTGCAAACAATGCAAATGTGGTGCTATCAAAACATCACAACCAGCCTGACAGTGCAACTAGGGTTGTAACGGTATGAGATTTTCACGGTATGATAATCGTCTCAGAAAATATTGCGGTTTCACGGTATACGGTATTAAACAATCAAAACGGTTTCTTTTTGGGTTGAACAAGTGTTTGAAAGAATGTGTTTATTCAAATTTCATTAATCAAAAACAAGTAATTTTATCACTGATTATTTATTAGTTTATCAACTTATATTTATTATTAATAATTAATAAAAATTCATAAATTCTGGTTTGACTGAATTTTTCTGGATTCTGTACTTTTATGATTTAATACAAATATACTATCAAAAATGGTGGTAGTGAAATGAATGCATAAAACTTTAACAATTTAATTAGTGTTTTAAAATAATAAAATAAAAATAACCTTTATCCTTTTATGCTTTTGCAAAGGGCTGCACAACAGAGATTTACTAAATAAAAATGAGGGAAAAAATTATATTCCTTAAAAATGTTTATGTAAATTATTATTATTATTTTAGAAGTAGGCTACATCATAGTACAATCGTAATTTCTGTCAAATTCTTCGAGTTAAAAAGCGTACTTTTATTTTGACAGGTTGTAGTGAAGAGCTTTGAGTGTCAGAATGTATTTGACAGTGGTTTTCTCAAATAAAATGATGAAATGATTATTAATTGTTCTCTCAGTGAGGCTCTCAGTGTTTGTGTTCACGTCCTCAGATAGTGAGACAGCAGGCGCTGTTAAACACTATGAACGATGCCAGCGCATTGAGTATGTAGTACACGACACAGCGCAGCTCATTCACAGAGAGACATGCAAAAAAAAACAGATTATATATTTGTATAGCAGTGTTTTGTCGTTATTGTACAGCTCTGTTTTTGATTTATTCATCAATCCATCAAATCGCGCATTTTATGTGACATCTGCATTGTAGCTAGCTACTGTAAATTCATTGTCATGACTGGATTCTGGGATTCACTCCGCATCACGGAAATCATAAGGCTTTAACCTTAAGTTATAAATGGGACATAGCTGTATCTGCACGGAGGGATGGTGTTCTGAAATATAGGTAAACATGTTCGATGTGTTTCCTCTTTTTGCAGCCGCTTTCCGACCACAGTTTTTGCGAACTGTGTCTATCCTCGTGGACAAATAAGCGTCCGTCTTTTCTATATCCAAAGTATTCCCATACTGCCAATTTTAACTCATATTTCGACGTGGGATAGAGATTAGAGATAACGGCCTCTCTCTCTGATGTTGTCTCCGCTGTACGTGTGGGTGGAGCAAGAGAACAGTTAAATGGAAAGTTGTTGCCTAGGCGCAGGTGAGATTCTGCGTCTGTTATTTTCTCCCAATACCGTAGATAAGCAAATGTACACTGTATGATAATCGTACGTGTTTACATCGTGGTATATTGTCATACATATCGTTACAACCCTAAGTGCAACATCAACTATTATAATGCATATGTTTGCTATATGTTTGTCTGACAAATGAGGGACAGACCTATTTGAAATCAGTCAATATAGAGTGCTTCTTCAGTGGCCTTGCATGGTTCCAGAAGTATTTTCCACATTCTTCTGCCCATAGGATTTTTTTTTAAAGTCTGTTAAAGAGTTATAAGCCATTCAAATAAAAGTTTGTATTTGTAATGCTGTGATTCACCTCGGAATTCTGAAGGAATTCTGCATTACAAAGACTTAAGGCTATTAATTTAGAATATTTTATTATACAAGTATGCAAGTATAGAAACAATGTAGTTTACTTTTATTACAAAATAACAAGATACTAGTATGCAAATACTAGTAGTTTACAAGTGTAGGGAGACTCTCAATTGCATCTGTTGCAGTGCTTCACGTAGTGGTCGATCACTGCAGAGCTCCTTTAGCATAGTCATTTGCCACGATTCTGATTGGTAGATATTTCTCTGCAGGATCATGGTTAGTGCATTTCTTCATTGGGAATTGCACTGTAAAACATGATTTTGTTTGAAATAATTAAGATAAAATAATCATCATAATCATTGATAAACAACATCTTCGCTCATGGTAGATCTGTTTTTAAATTAACGTTAAAAGTCAATGCCTCTATGGAGAAAACAAATGGGATTTTTACTTCTGTTGCACTATTTTGTTCAATTCCATTTGATAATGCTAGCCAAAGCAGAAATTAAACAGCCATTGTGAGGTTACTCTTAAAAAAAGAAATAACTTCACCACAAATTGATAAAGTTGAGGCAAAGCCAGATTATGCTTGGATGCCTGAATGGGTTTACAGGATAAGACACGGATGATAAGAGAAAGATGTGCTGGGAAATAACAGACTGTGAGAGAGCAAGAGAGGAGAAACGAGAGAGCGAAATACTCGTGGATATTAGTGGGAATTGGGAAAAGAGGGGAAATCAACGAAGAGCAGAGGGAGCGAGAGATGAAAAACGAGAGAGAATCAGAGGGAGAAGCAGTGAATGTATTTAAGTAGGTCACAGATTATTAATAGAGATCCAGTGGCGTGGATAAAAAGAAAGAAAGGGGGAAAACAGTGAGGGATGAGTGAGCGGAAGAGAAAGCATGGAGAGAAACCGCGGGGAAAAGAGAGCGTGGGGAGAGAGTGATAGAGAGAGAAACTGAGGAAGATGGATTGGGAACAGACTAAAGATGAATAGTATATGAAACATGAATACACAATATGTGTTTGAATCCAGCGGAAAGCTTTAACTACACTCTCTTTGAGTGGAGCATCCATGCTGTATTAGCCAATAAGATCAAAGAGACATCCTCCATTTTATGTCACACTGCTTTCTATACAATACATGCATGTGCTTGAATGCTATGCAGCTATGCAGTATGTATATTCTGTGCTCATTTTTATAATGAAAAGAATTTGTTGCAGGATTTTCTAATTTTCACTCAGACATTCCCATATGAAACTGTAATATACAGTGGGGCAAAAAAGTATTTAGTCAGCCACCAATTGTGCAAGTTCTCCCACTTAAAAAGATGAGAGAGGCCTGTAATTTTCATCATATTTTACTATGGGGATTTTATGTGTGTTTTATCTCCATCTACCCAGAGACTGTACGAATGAGAAAATTATATATAGGTAATATGTGTATCAATATCATATATTGTATTGTCATATATTACATTTCTGTTTGGGTTGCTGTTAAATTTCACAAATAAACAAGTAATTGAATTAAAGGTGCAATAGGAGATCTTGGAAAATGCTAACTTTAGCCTGATAGCACTGAAAGCGAAAAAATTACAGGCCTCTCTCATCTTTTTAAGTGGGAGAACTTGCACAATTGGTGGCTGACTAAATACTTTTTTTCCCCACTGTATGTACATGTATTACATATCCATATATGAAATAAACGGTCACATATATAAAACCTATTCGAAATTGGAACATTTTCATATAGTAACATATATAACTAGCCCATACAATGCATGTTTATGCATGTGAAAACACGACAATACATGTTGATATTATTTAGGTAAATATAACAGATAAACATGTATTAAAAAAAATTACAAAACCATATATAAACGTGTGTGTATATATATATATATATATATATATATATAT
>NW_015542380.1:147951-166366 GCF_001515605.1 Sinocyclocheilus anshuiensis
TCCCACCCTCCCTGCAATCGCCGTCCAAAGCCACGCCCCCTGAACGCATATACGCTCGCTCACAGACCAGAATACCAGAGACAACATTACTACAATAGGCTACATCAGGTTCCCAATTCCAGCCCATGTTGCAAAGTGAAGTAAACTTCAACGGATTTCCCCCGCTCCGGGAGTAGGGAGTAATGAACACTGTGTAGGGATCATATCGATCGGAACACAGTTCATGCACGTAGCTCACTTCTAACGAGCTGGCGCAAGGACTAGATTAACCGCTGGGCTACATCATGTGTCATTCACCGGTGAGAAATCTTTAAAAGTACTACAATACCAGGAAGGAAGATCGGGTTGTTGATGTTTGCCTGCCATCCTCGCTCTGTCTGCGTGAACGCGCTGATGATGTATCCTGTCTGCACGAACTGGGTGCGCAGAGGTATGCTAATACATACGTTGACAGGCAGGTAGGAAAGCATATTAAAACGCTCGGACCGAGCGTTTTGATTGGACGAACATTTCTTGATCCTACACCTTCCACAGAATATATAAATACAGACAAATACATTTAGACCACTTAACTTAATGATTGCTATCGGGATGTGAAGAGACTTTCAACCAGCATAACAAAAAATGTTTCTGAAGACAATCACCTATTGCACCTTTAACAACTTGAATTAACAAGTACATTGAATTAAAAATGAAATTTTGAAGTAGACAGACTGAAATAGTTTTCTTGTAAAACATACTCCAATAATCTTTGTATTATTTACAACTTTGAAAAATATTTATTTACAGTATACCCTAAAATTTGAGTTTAATGATAATCAATGAGTTTAATGATAATCAGATTCAATACTTGATTTCAAATCCATTGCTCATTGTTTTTTTAGACCAATGGCACCATCTAAAAACTGATATCATGTGGTAGACCAGCTAATACTCAGTAAAATGTATATGTAATAATAAAGTCTTGGTTGTCTTTTCTTCTTACTCATTTTCCATCCTCTCTTTCCACAGACTCTTCTGGTCCTCTCCAGCTTCTCCGCCATTGCTCTCGTCCTCTCGTTACTTGTAGTTCTCTCCTTCCTCATCCACTACTGCTGCTGCCATTGTGGTGAGGGAAGCCGGGATGCAGAGGAAGAGGAGGAAGACGATGATGCCAGCGGCAGAAAGGGGCGGGGCATCTGCTGTGTCACATGGGTATCGGTTGCAGCTGTCACATTGTGTTGGTAATGCCTGTTAATGACAGTCATTTTCAGATGCCAGTGATTACTGTCTGTGGAGCAGACATTTTTAATTCAAAAGATAATAGAAGGTCATGAACAAGCAGTACTGCAAAACACATCTTTAAGATTTGTCATGCTTTTATGGTTCGCCCTTCTGGCACGATAGTCATACGATGCAAAAATTATATTTGATATTTTTCGAGTAAAGGTGCGGTCACAATAGACTTTGTGCTCGATTCAGTTCAATTTATACACATGTGAATTACAGAGCAGAATACCAGAGAAAAGTTTAGTGAATAAAATAAAATATTAAAAATGTTCCCTACTGTATTTAACTCACACCATATTGTGCTTTCACACATCAGAGTGCAGAATAAGAAAACTGTTCAGGGCTTCTCTTATTAGCAGCAACCTTAAACTTACTGTCCATATCTGTAAAAGCTAAACAGTAGCTTTTTTTCCCCCACTTCTAGACTTGCATTATAAAGATATCATGCTTTGTTCTAAATAAAGCTCTGTTTCATTTGCACATTTGCAAGGGATGGTTTCCTTCAATTATGTTCTCTCAGTACACACATACTGGCAGAACACCAACCCATTTAATATATTCAGGGCAATGAATATGAAACCCAATGCTTTTTCATGCCTCATTGATCTGAACCATCAGCATGATGTATTAATGTTCTTGAAGTCACACATAAATTGTTTGTGTAAATTAGCATTGTTTCTGTGAGAACTGGTTTGGTTTGCTCTGTGCATGATGCAAACGTTCTGATGCGGCACGTGTTCCGCCCCCATGACATCACCCCCATCCCATCCACTTTGGCCTCTTTTCTGAAGGATTCCGAAGCTAGACACTGATTTACAGATGACTGCATATATGCATGCACACCTTTACTGCTTACATTGCGATTATAATTTCGAAATACACATTTCTGCTTTCTTTGGCTTAATCTGGGTCAAACAGTTAGCGAGAGGCTGAGATTTGCTATTTTTAGCAGGTTGGAAAGGATTGGACAAGCATCTGGCCCAAGCATTAATCTGAATATTTGAATGTGAAATAGATATGTAAATGAGTGAATTTTCAGTGTTGTTGATTCCAATGCTCTTTAGTGTGTTTGCATTGAAACCATTTAATATGAATACTACCATTTAAAAGTTTGGTATCAGATTTTCTTTCTAACAAATTTATACTTTTATTCAGCAAGGATGCATTACATTGATCATATGTGACACTGACAGTAAAGATATTTAAATATTGTTAAAAAGATTTCTATTTTGAGTAAATGCTGTTGTTTTGAAATTTCTATCTAACAAAGAATCCTAGAAAGAAAAACTTTTTTCAACATTTTTAATTATAAGAAATGTTTCTTGAGCACCAAATCAGCATATTAGAACGATTCCTGAAGGATCATGAGACACTGAAGACTGGAGAAATGATTGCTGAAAATTCAGTTTTGCCATGATGGGAATAAATTACATTTTATTTCACACAAAATGTAATTATATTTCTCAGTATTACAGTTTGTACTGTATTTTTGATCAAATAAATGCAGCCTTGTTGAGCATAAGAGACTTCTTTCAAAAACATTAAAAAAATCACCGACCCCAAACTTTAATAAGTGTAAATGTACATAATCTATCTTAAATATGTCTAATTTTGTTTTACTCTCTCCCTTTTTTGATTCCCTGTTCATGTTCTCTTTCTTCCCTCTCACTTTCTCTTTCTTTGTCTTCTCTCCTTGTTTCCTTGTTCATATTTCTGCTTTTTGTAGTGTTGCCATAGGCATCGGTTTCTACGGCAACAGTGAGGCGAACGATGGGATGTATCAGTTGACCTCATCCTTGCTCACTGCCAATTACACACTGGCTTCCATCGATCTTCTGGTGAGAACACAAATGCGCACACACACACACTCATACATACACAAAAGCTTATTCCATCAATCTCCTTAAGCACCAGGGGACCAAAAGAAATGGAGGACGTTCAGAAAACACACTAAATGGTTTTATTACACTGTGATTGCAAGTAAGCGATCGGGGGAATTCAGAGTGAGAGAGTGTTTGAACGTGTTTGTGTGTGAACGAGTGAGATCTCTCCGGGTATTGATTTAGCTGGTTGCTTATATGGTCAATCAATGAATGCACGTCAATCTGATCTGGATACAAATGCATTGGGTTAATGCCATAATTCAAAGCAAAAGATCTTTTCCTCTTGCATACCCAGATTTCAGACACCGTAGTCGGGCTGCAGCAGTCTGTCTCAGGGCCCTTGACCTCCATGGAGGAAGTGTTCGGTGGACATAAGCCGGCACTCGTGCCCACACGCTCCTGCAGGCGTCTGTCAGAGCGAGTCATGTCTCTCCTCTCCAACCTGACACTGGGAAGAGGTCTGATCCCCATTGCAGATGGATTTTACAGGGCAAATGGAAGTGAAAGCATAGTGGCAGCGCTCACCCCAGCACCTCCCTCTGTAGCCCCCACTCTCAGTCCATCTGCCAACAGCATTCCTGCAGCCTTCTCCCCTGGCTGGGCAGCAAACACACTCATGGTGAATGAAGACTACAGGTGAGGAGACATCAAAGGCATGAGTGCTAATAGAAAAAGAAAACCTTTGTGAGTTCACTGCTTATAAATGCTGATATTCAACTGATTAAAAATATATCACAATATGCTTAAAGGGCCATATTCGATGCCTTTATGACTTTTTATTCAAGATTTTTGAAGCTTAGTTTTTATGTTTAAATATATATTTAGGTGGTCATAAATTTTGTCATTAATCACTCGTCGTTCCATAACCAGTAAGACCTTCGTTCATCTTCAGAACACAAATTAAGATATTTTTGATGAAATCCGAGAGCTTTCTGACCCTCCATAGACAGCAACGCAAATGAAACGTCGAAGGCCCAGAAAGGTAGTAAGGACATCGATAAAATAGTCCACGTGACATCAGTGGTTCAACCGTAATCTTATGAAGCTACCGAAATGTTTTGAATACTTTTTGTGTGCAAAGAAGACAAAAACAACGACTTTATTAATAAACAATTTCTTCTCTTCCGTGTCAGTCTTCAACGCGCGTTCATGACAGTACCACAGCGCATGTGTGTGCATTTCTCTGCCTGCAAACAAGATGCAGGGCATCCGGGTTTTCTTTGCGTACAAAAGGTATGCTTGTAGCTTCAGAAAACGGTTGAACCACTGATGTCACATGGACTGTTTTAACGATGTCCTTACTACGTTTCTGGGCCTTGAATGTGTCAGTTGCGTTGCTGTCTATGCAGGGTCAGAAAGCTCTAGGATTTCATCAAAAATATCTTGATTTGTGTTCCGAAGATGAATGAAGGTCTTACGAGTTAGGAACGACATGAGGGTGAGTAATTACTGACAGAATTTTCATTTTTGGGTGAACTATCCCTTTATTTTAAAATGTAATTTATTCCTATGATGGCAAAGCTGAATTTTCAGCAGCCAGACTGGCACAAGCAACGTTTCCTCTTATTATCAATGTTGAAAACAGTTGTGCTGCCTAATATTTTTGTGAAAACTCTTTTCAGTATATATTATCCACTCTCAGAAAAAGAAATGTGCAAAAAATGTACTACAGCTTGACACTGGGGCAGTACCCTCAAAGGGACACCTTTGTACCTTCTTTACTCATAAAGTTGTCATAGTAATATGTACTATTATGAACCCTTTCGGGGGAAAGGTACAAACGTGTCTCTTTGTGGGTACTGCCCCAGTGACAAAGTACAATTTTTGCACTTTTTTTCCCTGAGATTGTAAAAAACAACTTAATGTGGCAGCACATTCCTTGCATTATGCAAATGAAAATATGAATAAATGATGAATGAGAGGGAAAAATAAGAAAATGCTAAATTAATTGGGTTTCTGCAGTAGTACATTTTCTCATTTTCTCTATCTGCCTTTTGCAGGTGTGACAATAATGTATTTTGGACTCTGGGTGTAGGTTTTGAGATTTCACCGTATTGAAGATGTCTGTGTTTGTTGTTTAGGTGGCTGTCATACGTGCTGCTGCTTTTACTGGATCTGGTGGTGTGTTTCTTTATTCTTCTGGGTTTAGCCAAACAGGCCCGCTGGCTACTTATTCTGTGAGTAACAATCACTGCTGACCTGCTTTAAGTGTTTAGTAGTTTTGACATGCACACAGCATTCTTGCATAATGTAAATCAAACATAAGCGTTCACAGTAGTGTGTTTATTATGTATATTATGTATCTGAAATCCCCAAGATAGAAAATGCTTGCAGAAAATGGATTTTATTTTTGCTTACTGACACCCACTCTGGCACAGAGAGGCAGATGGTAAAAATGTGTGTGTGTGTGTCAACAGAAGAGACAGACGGCTGCACGTGAGTGTCCTGCATAATACTTGTTCACATTTGCAGGATGACAGTGCTGGCCTGGTTGGCTCTGTTTCTGAGTTGGGGTTCTCTCGGCCTGGAGACGGCCACAGTGGTGGTGAGTATTCAGGCAACGTCTATCCCGACAGAAAAACAACAGCTCTCTGCAAGCAGACATCCAGCGCATAATACCGCCATCTGTGTGTGAATGAGTGTGTGTGAGAGTGTGTCAGCGCGCTTTGCGGAGACATCACTAAAAAATCCAGACAAAACTCTGTGAATGTGACTTTTTAAGTTTTAAAAGGTCACACCAGCCAAGATGCAGTCACTTATTGTGTGCTTATGAAAGAGGGAGAGAGGAATAGAGTGTGTTTGTGCATGTTATAATGAAAAAGGTTTTCCACTCTGGGAACTCAGCAGTCATGGCACAATCCCAAAAAGGCAGAAAAATAGGGCAGAGATTAAAGATTCAATGTGTGTGTGTATCTGAGTGTGTGTGTGTTTCTTTGCAAAAAAAAAAGAGAAAAAAAAAATGGATGCTGCGTTGAAGATGAGCATAAGAGGTCTTAAAAGCAACAGGAAAAGAAGAGAGTGAGAGAGTGACGTTGAGTGTTTCAGAGAGGAATACAGCAGTAATGGACTTAAACAGGAAAGAAAAAATATGTAAGTGTAAAAATACAAATGCAAATAAACAACCATTCAAAAGTCAGTAGGATTTTTTAAAAGAAATTAATTATTTTATTCAGCAGAGATGCATTAAAATGATCAAAAGTGGCAGTGAAGGCATTTATATTTCTATTCACGCAAAAATATTAATATTAAGCACCAAATAAGTATATTACTGATTTCTGAATAATTAAAATGATTTCTGAAGGCTGGAGTAACGGCTGCTGAAAATTCAGCTTTGCCATCATAGGAATAAATTACATTTCAAAATATATTAAAATATAAAAGAGTTATTTTAAATTGTAAATTTGCAATAATATTTTAAAATATTACTGTGTTTTTGATCAAATAAATGCAGCCTTGGTGTGCATAAAAGAAAAAAAAAATCAAGTCCAAACTTTTGAATTTTGGTGTATATATGTAGGATAAATGTTATGTGTCACCAATATTAACCTAACCCAAAATCTTAATGGCAATGCCGATGATGTGAAAAAGAGAACGAAAGAAAGAGAAAGAAAGATTGAAAGAAAGAATGAAAGAAAGTGACAGGAAGAGATGGCAGTTGCTGGCCTTCAAAACAAGTGTTTCATTGTCCAAATCCAGCCAGCATGAACAATTGCCTAGTATTCCCTCTTTATTATATATACACACACTCACACACACACACACACACACACACTCACACTCTCACGTTTTCTGTCCTCTTTTGTCTCTCTCTCTTTTTCCTGACCCTCTTTAGTCCTCTTATGAAGCTCTTGGTAATATTGAGTCCTATTCACTTTGATTAATCACCCAGATTCCATAAGGGAATGCAAGTGTGCTAAAGAGACAGACAGTGCAGTGTGGACAAGAGGAAAGATGGAAAACTGGTTGAGGGATGAGAAAAAAAGAGATTATAGGGGCAGTTTGTATGTGTCAGTGAATACTGTAGATCAATAGCAGTCAGAGCCGTGGGACAGAGACTGAGGGAAGTATGTCACTTGGTCACTGTGTCACACTTTTGACATCTCTCTTCTGTATTTGCTTTTGCTCAATTCCCTTTCTTGCTCTCTCTCTCTCTCTCTCTCTTTCTCTCTCAGGCCCTAAGTGATTTTTGCTTTGACCCAAACACTTTTGTGCTTAACTCCACTCACTTCAACTCTAGGACAAGTACAGGTGCAGTAAACTCTTTCATACACAATTGCTCGGTTTCAAAACCTATTGAGCTGCCTACGTAGGCAGCATTGTAGGGCATCAGTTACTCTCCCAATATGAAGGCTGTACAAAAAGGCAGGTTAATTACCGGTAAGTGCGGTACCGAAGATACCTAATTTTAGACAAATTATAATGCAGCATCACAGCATTCTTTGTGGGGAAGGCATTCCCACAATGCATTGCATCGAGCGCCATTAAAGAATAACTCAAAGATGGTGGACGAGGTAAAATAAATGTTGATTACGAATATGTTTAATTTAAAAACTAACAATAAAGTAGTTCCATGTAATTAAAATGGGTTAATTTACCCAATATTTTTGTGTGCTATTCTAGCTTAGCAACAATGCTAAAGTCACATTGGCAAATTGAGTCTCCCATGTGAAGCATAATTTGTGTTTCACATATGTAGTGTTCCAAATCAGTCACTTAGGGTACGTTTACATGACAACAATGAGTGGAACATACAGACGACAAACGATCCCCATTTACACAGATCCGCAAAAGTGATTAAAAACGCTGTATTATGCATGCCAGGCCAGCAGTTGGCGATGTCACACATGTGCATGATGCCACCATTTTCACAAATTTACAAAAAGACGATAATGGTATCATTTTGAAAAACGTACACTTTGAAATCCTTTTTCAAAAATGTGAATTTTCGGGCCCAAAAACGCCATTGTCGTGTAAATGAATGGCCAAAACATATAATGTTTTTTGTTCAAAATGGTGACATTTAAATACCTCATTAGGTTCCCTGACAGTTAGAATACTGTCTTAGGGGCCATTCACACAGAGCGCATTTTTGCAAGCGCAACACGCAGGGAAATGGAATGTAAAAAAAATACAAAAAACGAGTGTAAAAACATTTTAACTTGAGTGCCACATTTTTTTAAAAACACTGTCATGCACAAAACATGCTTTACCTAGAAAAAAATGAAGAAGTAGACCAGTGGAATACAAAACCGTGTTCTGTGTGAACGGCCCTCGGAAGGTAGCTGTCTATGTTGGCAGTAAGCGATGATACAGCTCACTAAGTTTTGGAACAAGTCTAACTGTCCATCTGCCTTAATCTCTGACGCATACGCAGTCTTACCCACGTCTTCAATCTTATTTTTCTCACTCTCTCTCTCTCTCTCTCTCTCTCTTCTCTCTAAATAGAAATCCTGGATTATTACCTAACCTGCAGCAGGAAAATGAGCAGCCCTTTTCAACAGGTGCGCAATCTTGTTACATGATGCTGCAGACGGTGATGTCATAGAGATTACTAAAGGAGTAAAAAATAGAATGTTAATGATATCACAAGGCAGAATTCCCCAAATATAAGAAATTATAATGATGTCACAAAGTACAGATTAAGATTAAAAAGCAATGCCATTTATGTCACTGTGGGGATGAACAGAATAAAGAGGATTATGATATTATAATCAAGATTTTGTAATCAAGACCCAGACAGTGTTTTTGGGGGAGCTGATGCATGAAGAATGGAATTTGATGTCGTAAAAGGAAATTATAAGGAAAGTGAAATACGAAAGGCCAGTTTCAAACTGTGAGTTTCACACTGACAGCATTTCTGATGCATAATAGAACTGCTGCTCTATAGAGAAAAGAAAGTGTAGTGAATATTTCCTTTAATAACGCCCACAAATAATACTTTTATTGAGCCATTGAGAGTTATGATATTACTTCATAAAAGCAATCTCAAATTCACTCTATTTTCTTCTTTAAAAAAAAAGCTCAGTGCTTAAAGGGGTCATATGATGCTGCTAAAAAGAACATTATTTTGTGTATTTGGTGTAATGAAATGTTTATGCGGTATAAGGCAAAAAAAAACAAATTTTCCACATACTGTACATTATTGTTTCTCCTCTATGCCCCGCCTTTCTGAAACGCGTCGATTTTTACAAAGCTCATTGGTCTGAAAAGCGAGGTGTGCTCTGATTGGCCAGCTATCCAGTGCGTTGTGATTGGCCGAATACCTCAAGCTTGTGACGGAAATGTTATGCCCATTATCATACTGTGATGCCCTGTCAGGCCGGAGCAATGATTCAAAAACATTAAAACCCATTATAAACGAGGCATTTGTTGCATCGAGTGGGGGCATAATTATGGATTATAATGGCTGTACTCGTTTCTCTCGGCTTTGGCGTTCACAGCTATTCTTTGCTCCCTCCCTGGAGCCTGGAGGAGTTTCCACAGGTGAGGTGAACTTCATCCCTCCACCCCGTCCAACATCCCATCTGCTGTTGTTTTCATGGCACAATATTCATGGTGTTAGTTATTCTGATTTGTTAAGATGAATGAGGTGCATAAAAAGTAGTGTTGCTTTTGATTTAAATATTATTATATCATATTATATAATTTATATATCATGTGGTAATTATGTATTTATTTATTATTAAAAAATATATATATAAAAATAATTTTTTTTATATATTTTTTGAATATCCTAAAGTTTTGTTTTTTTTTAACAGCAAATTTTTTATGTGGTCTCAGACTTTTGCTCTCCACTGTATTTCTGAATGCAGAATGTGCATATGGCTTTAAATGCTTATTTTTTTATACACAGGGAAATACCCAAGACAAGGCAATGTCATCTTAATATATATCAGATTGCTATCTAGGATGTATCTCTAACATGAATAATAAGATGCTCACTGGGAACCTGAAAATTTCTGATTTTTAATGCAAATAATTCCATCCTCAACAACAAAAGCAGCCGGATGTTAATGGAGGTGGGCTGCTCGGTCTGGGTCGACTCAACTCCACTATAGTTTATCATAAATGGGCCTGTGGTTACAGAGTAAACACTGACAACCGCACTCATCAGCAATGCACAGATGAGAGAAATATGATCTCAACTTAAGGGCATTAGTGCTTAAAAGCACTTCACTCCTTTTATCTGGATATGGTATTAATGTCACTATAACCATTAGTTCAGAAAGCTCAGTCACTTACTACACTTATTACAGCCCGACTTGGTACACTCCCTCCAAGTGCCTGATGATGGCAAATCCAATTTGTTTTTTAAGTATCAGAGGTAGCTGCAGTGCTTAATTGCAGCAAAATTGTGTTCAGAGCACAAACTCCATTTAGATGGCAGATGCATAGATTACTGAAATGGCAAAGAGGAGCGAGACAGATTAAAGGATTACATCTAGACTGGGATTATTTGATTTCATGACAGTATCTACATGTATATAGTTAAGAGAGATTTTTCAATAAATGTCTTTAAAGCCTTTGTTTTGCACATAACATATAGCAGATCAAACGTATACTTATTTCATGACGTATTTTTCACTTTTTTTGTTGCATAATTCTCATTGGATGGCATAGCGATTCAGAGGAATACGAGGACTCCGACAGCGAAAGCGAGGACCCCTTCACTTCTCATCAGGCACGTAGACCAACGGCCACGGGCTCCCAGCGAGGGGCCTTGCCCCCCTTCTATAGTTACCAGGGGGCCGGCTGGACTCCCCCCTTTTCTAGCGCACCTCCGTTACCGTGAGTAACACATACACAGACACACAGACAGACAGACAGAATGACCTTTCCCATACACCACCATGAGCTTGTGTAGATCACCCACACAGAGATTTTTCTTTCCTTTTGAATTATTTATTAATTGTCTGAAGTACTAGGAGTGCCACTTAAAAATAAAATGAAGGAATCATATCAGTTTATTAATTGAAAATCGAAATGTTATTAATTTTTTTTAAACTGACAAATAAATACACATTCGTAACTGTTTATTTAATTAATAGATCAATTTAACAATAATATTTTATTATTTTTCCAATTAAATTTTCCAAATGCTCCTCAGTTGAGTTAAAAAAAATTATAAATTTAAGCTCTTAAAAATTATTTATCAATTTATTATTTGTTACTACAATATGGTTCAGCAAGGAATTAAAGTGATCAAAAGTAAAAGCAAAGACATTTATAATGTTACAAAAGATTTCTATTTCAAATAAATGCTTTTATTTTGTTTTGTATCATTCATTAAAGAATCCTGATAAAAAATGCATCATGGTTTCCACAAAAATATGAAGCAGCACAACTGTTCAACATTGATAATAATAAGAAATGTTTCTTGAGCAGCATATCAGCATATTAAAATGATTTCTGAAGGATCATGTGACACTGAAGACTGGAGTAATGATGCTGAATATTCAGCCTTGTAATAAATTACATTTGAACATATTTTTAAATAGAAAAAGAGTAATAATTCACAATATTGCTGTTTTTACTGTATGTTTGGTCAAATAAATGCAGCATTTATCGTTGAGACTTCATATGATGCGATTTAAATTTTTCCTTTCTCTTTGGAGTGTTACAAGCTCTTGGTGCATAAAGAATATCTGTAAAGTTGCAAAGACTAAAGTCTCAAATCCAAAGAGATATTCTTTATAAAAGTTAAGAGTCAACCACGCCTACCTAAAATGGTTCACAATCAGAGCACACCTCGCTTTTCAGACCGATGAGCTTTGTAAAAATCGACGCATTTCAGAAAGGCGGGGCATAGAGGAGAAACAATAATGTACAGTATGTGGAAAATAATGTGTTTTCTTAACCTTAAATCGCATAAACATTTCATTACCCCAAATACACAAAATAATGTTCTTTTTAGCAACATCATATGACTCCTTTAAAAACTTTTTTGAACGGTAGTGTACATTTTTAAACATTAAATAAACACTATAAAATATGTATGTTTGTCAGTTTTGTACATTTTGTTATTTTTTAATTAATAAATTCATAAATTTTTAATTATTTTTTAAGTGGCACTTCTAGTCTTCCTTATAAGTTTAGGTATTAGAAATTCACCGATTCTTGTTCTTTTCTTGAGTAGCTGTGCATCAAGGTTGCACTTAATATAAAACATAAAACACATTTATAGGCTCATATACATAAACATGCAGAAACAAGTGTCATGCATACGCAGGCAAACACATAAAGCTCCAGTCATACACAGACAGCTAGTCAGGCAGGTGTTAGATAGATGGAGCGCACAGACAGACAAACACAAACACATGCACACACAGACAGACACACAGACAGGTCTACATGTCAAGCACAGTCTAGCCAAAAAACAGACATGAGTCCAGAGGTCTGTCTGTCTGTGTGTCTGTCTATCGGTCTGTCCGTCATTGCAAGACAGACATAGATCCTCCAATCAGAGACGATGCACAATATAGGTAAAGTCCCGCCCCCTCCCATATTTCTGTCCACTGTCAAAAATCATGCTGTCCAAACTACATCACTCTTTCAAATCTATTGCAGTCTGCCTTGCTGTTTCTTTCTCCATGCTTTTTAACATTCCCTGTTTCTCTCTCTCTCTCTCTCTCTCTCTCTCAATTATTTTGTTTTGAAAGATCATATTTGCTGTTTTCATAAAATTAGGTCTGACGTCAATACTTCTTCTCACTTCATTCACATTTCCATGTGCTTTAAATTCTATATTCTAAATTTAGATATATTACAAATTCCCTGAATTCATTCCTCAATTTAAATATCTTTTTGTGTCCTTTTGGAAAAAGAGCTAAAGATTCTGATAGTGAAAATGTCACATCTCTCTAACTCTCTTCCACCTTTTCTCTTCCTGTTTCCACCCTGGATCCTGGCTCTCATCCTTCCCTGTGTCCCTTTGGTGTGGCATGTCATTCTTGCGTCTCTCCATGGTCCCCTTCTCCTGGTTCCTCTCTGCGCCTCTCTCTTTCTCTATGCAGGACTCCAAACGTTTCCTCCAATGGCAACCCTGGTTATGAGAACCTGTGTTTGAGTGACAGGCAGTCCCCACCCCCCTCTGTGAGTTCCCTTGTCTTTGTCACATCTCTGCGATCTGTGGCATTCTCATGATTCATTGTGTTAAGATTCACACAGACTGACACACGGATCAGACTAAATGACCGTTCGCTAAGCCCCGCCTTAAAACGTTACTGACCAATTGCAATCCACCATGTTATCAGACAAACTTTTGCTATTTTTTAATATAATCCTATAGAAGTCCTATTTGTTTAGATGATGTTTAGTGGCATGTGTTCACTACTGTGCAAAAGTTTTGGGTTGGTACAATTTTTTTTTTTTTTTTTAAGAAGTCTCTTATGCTCACCAAGGCTGCATTTATTTGATCAAAAAAATACAGTAAGACTGTAATATGTTGAAATATTATTACAATGATCAATTTTAATATAATTTATTCCTGTGATGCAAAGCTGAATTTTCAGCATCATTACTCCAGTCTTCAGTGTCACATGATCCTTCACAAATCATTCTAATATGCTGATTTAGTGCTCAAGAAACATTTCTTGTTATTAACTATGTTGAAAACAGATGTGCTACTTAATATTTTTGTCAAAACCATAATACATCTTTTCAGGATTCTTTGATGAATAAAAAGTTCAAGAGAACATAATTTATTTTAAATAGAAATATTTAATAACATACATTTTTCATATGTCTACTGTCATTTTTAATCAATGTAATGCATCCTTCCTATAAAAGTATTATTTATAAAAAATAAAAAAAAATAAAAAAAACGTATTGACCCTAAACTTTTCAACAGTAGTATATGTTAGGACATAATACATTTTCATATTTCATATAAAAATATTTACAAAAAAAATTGCATTGTCATATTTCATGTAGAAACAATATCCATTAAATTTTAATCACTTTAACACATTTTACCTTAAAAAAAGTCTCCAGTTCATTCCAATGGGACATTCTGAAAAGCTTGCAGTAACTAAGGGGGCGGAGCTTAGTAAAGGGTATAAATATATATTGTGAGAAAACAACGGTAGGATACATAAGATTTTTTAAATGTATATAAGTATGCACTTATGATTTAATATTTTAATGGATATATAATTTTTTCTTTCCTTTATTCTCTCCTCCACTCGCGGATCCGGCTCCGGCTCCTCTTCGGACTCCTCTTCCATGCGGTTTTCTGAAAGTACAGTACTCTCCCAGCATGCTGACTGGCTACGGCGGCAGTCAATCACACTCCAACCCGTCCCATTCAAGAAACCTGTACTCGCACTAATTATTTTTCTGTACAGTAGAAAAGAAAGATATAGAGCAAGGTTTAGTTTTCATATGGATGGGACACTTTATGAGACGAGAGACTAATTTAAAACTCTAGATGTTAAATATCTGTGTGTAACGTTAGTACCATTGAGTCATTTGGGTGTAACAGACAGAAAAAGCGTGTGCGTCATATATAGTCGTCCGATCCTATCACTTCCTCTCCCTCTAGTGTCATGCTGTACATAGCTGGTGGAAACAAGATGGTATTGACGTTACAGTAGTGGTCTATATTTAAATGTATAACCACTTTATTTTGGAGGTTTTATATTGTTACATGTAGTCACAGATACGTAGTGGCGATGGCACAATTTCTTTGTATGATTATGCAGTTTTTTCTTCACCTTTCTTTCTTTTTTTTTAATATTTGACAGGACCCTATTTTATAAGTGGCAATTCTGTATTACCTTGTATGCCCTCTGATATAATATGATTATTTATTTATATAATATAAATATATGAATATATATATTCACTGTATAAACGTTTGATTGTTAATGCATTTTGATGATCAAAGAAAAAAAAATCTGTAAAACATTGTTGAGGGGCTAGTGTCCGTTTCCTCTGCTGGCTCTGAGCAATACAACTGCGTTTTGCCATTTGCAATGCAATGGCCACAATGTAAGCAGCAATAATCATCGGGACATCTTGCAAAAACCGTCTGTGTGTGTCAGAGGTTCTCATGACATGTTCAGTATATACCGTCTATATATATATATATATTTGAATGGCATCCTTTTTCACTACAGAGTCTAATATAAATGAAATAAAAATACAGTAACAAAAGTGGAATGTCTGAAAATGTTTTTATGTCTTTACAGCTGCTGATGCAAAACACTACAAGCATCCTGCTAAATAAACCTATACCTGGTTATTACCTGCAATAGGTGAGAAAGATTTTCCACTATAAAATGTTGTTTTTAATTACTTATTATATTAAACAACATGATTTAAATTATACATTCAAGATTATTTAAACTATTTGATCTGTCTAACTATATGAAGCACAGCATGTTATTCTATGTATGCCCAGTACTGAAACGGTTAATTTAAATAAATTTTCACAATTACAGCTTTTACCTATAAAATTCAGTAAAGATTTATGCAGAAGGGTTGTTAATGTTAACTAAAACTATTATTAATGGACACAAATCTGACAAAAAAAAATTTATATTACAAAATGTTGACTTGGCAACTGAAATAAAAACATTTTTAAGTACATAAATTATTAAAACTAAAAGATAAAAAACAAAAAATAATAAATATTAAATATTTATTATTAAAATAATTACTAAAACCTAAACTGAAATCTGACTATAAAAATAAAACAAGCTCAAAAATTTATAAATACTATTATAATAAATAAAATAGAACTGTTATCCAGTCCCTTTTTTAGATTATACAGCTTCACATTCATGTATGTACAGTATATATATATATTTTTCTTTTCACTAAAACACTTTTTTTCCACATTTTCCATTTTTTCCACAAATTCAACCACAAGTAGATATCTGACAGCTATAGTGCAGTATAGTGTCTACAGGGGCACTTAGCTCATAATTAGGCCTAGGAAATAAGATTGAAAAAAAAAACAGAATTAAAAGAATTTTATTAAATCCCACATTTATTTTATTAATTTTGGGCACTTTTTGTAGCATACTTGCCCAAAGTCATCAGACCCTGCTCTGCATTTAATATGACCCTTTTTGCAAATTCAATTGACTGATTCACTGACTTGATTAAATATCATTTGACAACAGAACATTAATCAACAAACATTAGTAATCAGACAAAAACAAAACACCATTTGTAGTCATAATGACAATTTCAAACAGCTCTTCCGCAAGCACTGCGTGAGCAAAAACAGTCCAGGTAGAAATTCAAATAAATAAATCAAATTTATTCAGTTTCCCTCCATTTGGTGGTTTTCACTGAGTCGATGTAAATGAGGCAGTTTGCAAGAGAGCTTGAAAGAGTAAAGGACGTGAGCATGAGATAGAGCTACAATCTCTTATCTCCTTTGTTTATGCATAGTAAGATCTAAACTGACGTCTAAAGGCAATGAACCATACATACTTGAACTCTAAAGTACCATTTCTGTGCATAGTTGTAACAAAGACACACAAATCTTTGATCTACTTCAGCAGTGGAGTGCATAGATAGAGATAAAGTGAGAGATGGTAGTTCCTGAGAGGAGAGAAAGACAGAAAAGAGGAGAGTGACGTGGCTGGCACAGCTATAGTAGTGTCTCCCACAAGCATAGCCAGTGTGACTTCAGATAAACGGCTCCTTCATATGAGGCAACACTAGATCATTCTCTCTGACTTCCCTTTGTGTGGATGAATGCGAGCATCTTCCTGTAGTGCTGCTCTCCATAAAGCTTCTCGGCGCTCCAGTGTTTCTCTTTTTCTCTGCCATTACTCCACATTGAGAGAGAAAGAGAGAGAGAATGTTCAGTTTCATCACTTCCTGGTGTCGTCTGCTTTCAACCACGTCCCATCTTCGTCTACTTCCTTTTGGACGACAAGGAGCATTTCTGCAACATCCTGAGAAAGCTGCTCAGTGAGAAATGACCTGGGAGGAGGAAGAATGAAGAATCAATAAAAACAAAGATCATGATCTATTGGGTTTCATTCACTAATAATTGCACACAAGTGTCTGGCGTTCTCAAAACCAGTTATTGAATTTCTCATGTTAAAATCATTTTAGCTTACGTTAGTAAAGCAAGTTTAATTTGTATTTATCAGGGTCTATAAACATGGCTTTATTAGTAATTATGAACAAATCACTTTTTAAGTGAGCCTTAAAGAAATACAGCAAATCTAGTATAGTCTGATTCATGAATAAATGATTCTTATGAGCTGGTTCTTTCTTTAGTGAATCAGAATCATACAGCACAACCTAAGCCGACCAATTCAAGAGCAAAAGACTTGAATTGTAATGAATAATTTAAAGTTGGCATATCATGAAAATCTGACTTTTCCAGGTTTTAAGTGCTATAATCAGGTCTCTACCAATCTACCAACCAAGGCGCATCTGAGAAAACGAGCGCATCTGATTTCACTCCCTTGGTGACGTGGCAAAGGGATCTCATTATAATATTATCCCCTTAATCTGTAAGTTTCCACCCACGGCGACGTCATTGTGTTTTCGCAAGCGACAACGGTGTACCAGTTCTAATGCCATGGCGAAAGTTTGAGCAAAACATGCTAACTCCTTATATCAGAAGTTTAAACTCATATGGTTTAAAACGCATGATTTCAGCGCGATAAACATGATAATCAGAACCAAAACAGATGTTTTTTAGCAGGTACGAGCTGTAATGGCACAGCTCTATTCTGGAAAAGGGGGCGGGGACCAGCAGCTCATTTGCATTTAAAGAGCCAGGCCCGAAAAACTGTGTTTCTGCTTCCACTCAAAATAGGCATTTTCAAAATGATATAATAAATTATCTGTGCAAAACAGATGTTTTTTAGCAGGTACGAGCTGTAATGGTGCACCTCTATTCTGGAAAAGGGGGCGGGAAGCAGCAGCTCATTTGCATTTAAAGAGACAGGCACGCAAAACAGCGTGTTTCTAATTCCACTCAAAATAGGTATAAAAAAATGATATAATAAATGATCTGTGGAATATTTTGAGCTGAAATTTCACAGACACATTCTAGGGACACCAGAGACTTATATTACATATTGTAAAAAGTGGCATAATATGTCTCCTTTAAAAAGGCAAACTCATAAGTAATCATTTAATCCATCTGATGAATCTTTCACTGAATAAACAGTTTTACACTAATGTTATTTTGGAATTATTATATAGTGTTACAGTTTTCATTAAAGGGGTCATATGATGCGATTTCAATTTTTCCTTTCTCTTTGGAGTGTCACAAGCTCTTG
>NW_015542380.1:166394-240269 GCF_001515605.1 Sinocyclocheilus anshuiensis
GCCACCCAAATGTTCACGCAAAGAAAGGCGGCGTAACTTTTATTCTAGTTTGTATTGTTGCTGCCACCATGTCGTGTGTGTTTTGTTGTGAAAGCGAAACTACTTTGTTTGGCCTTCCAAAAGAGGACGATATCCGCTTCGTCATGCCTAGAGCTGATCCGTGCTGGTCGCTGAGGAAATACATCAACTTCGCGCTGTGGATCGCCGGATCGGCTTTCACCGTGGACGAAGCGGAGTCCAGCCCGGGGTCGTCACATGTGGTTGCCACAGGCCTCCTTCATCGAATCCGCCAGCCGCGCTGTTCTCTAGGCCTCCGACCTCTGCTCACTCAAGGCGTGTGACGCTGTTTCGTTGTGAAAGCGAAACTACTTTGCTTTTATTTTTAGATTTTAAGTTTGCTATTTCATTTTTAGTAATTTTATGTGCTTTTGTCATTCATATACATTTTTTTATATTTGAATATTTAATTGATTATTTCAGTTTTATTTTTATTTCAGTTAGTACTTTAATTGCTTAAACTTATTTTACTAATTTTCATTGTTTTTTTTTTTTTATCTAATATTTATATTTTATGTGAGCTATTTCAGTTCAGCTTTAGTTAAGAATAACAACAATACAAGGTCACCTTAAAGCTTACTAATTTTTGTGAGTTTTATTGAAGGTTAAAAGGTTCTCTGTATATCATTTCTTTCACATACTAAAACAGAGTGTGTAAATGACTCAAATCAAACTGTATCGGTATTGAATTGGGAGATGTGTGTTGGTATGTGTGTTGTCTGTCTTTTATGATATGATCACGCCACAATACATACAAATGCAAATGGGGTCCAGAAGATCAGGTGATCCATCTCGACTGTATGTCTGTTGTTTCCTGTGATATTACCAACCATCTGCCATTATAGTCCTGCTCTTGTTCTGATTGAATTACCTGTTCTGCGTCATTATAATTGTGTCTGGGCTACATTGTGCTGATTATCAATGACATTTGGATATATGTGGGTCTCATTTATTCATTTTACTGTGTATACACCTGGAAAGTGTAAATTTATATGCACTAATGTTTTCTTGCAATAATTAGTTTGTACTGTTTATAAAGTAATTTAAAAAACATTTATAAGTAATCCATAGTCTCACCTGAGTTCTGCTCCTCCGCCAATACAGACAGGCCCTTTTAATTTCGAGTCTAGGTTATAAAACTGTCCATTGACGTCCCGTACCGCAAGCCAGTGTCTGCGTCTCAGCGGGAGAGACACAATTCCCAGTGACACCCTTGATGGGACATTCAAAATGAAGCCCTGAATTTTGTCCAGGCACAAATTCTGTACTGACCTACAGCATACGAGAGATATGGAGAAAAATTAACTCCCCTTTTATGACCATCACATGATTTATAAAGTGACACTGAGCTGCTCTCACACTCACCGGCGTTTGTCCCACCAAACAGCACCGAGCCCACGACTCTGCAAAGCTGCCATGATGACATTGACATCATAGTTTCCCGTGCCCAACACTGAGCGGTGTGGATTCATCACACACTGTGGAGCAAGTCTGCAAAGAAACAAGACCACTTTGGATTTGAGAATATAGAACAATACAAAGGGGGAATTAAATTATGGCCTGTATATATATATATATATATATATATGTGTGTGTGTGTGTGTGTGTGTGTGTGTGTGTGACGCACCGCTTGCAGATGTCATCTGCTGTCTCTTTGGTAAAAACTCTCTCTTGAAGCACGTTGTTCAAGGCATGGATAGCGCACAGCTCCAGTCTCTGTTTCTCATGAAACACCTCGCCCTCGCTCATACTCACCCTGCCATCACAAGTACATTCAGCCCGTCGATTAATATTTAAGTAACGTTACGCCCAAGTCAAGAGCACATAATGTATCCGCGTCCCAGCGAGCTGACAGCACATGACTGATACATCATCAAAATCATCATCATACCTTCTGGAAGACAGAATCCGTGTTGCAATGATTTATCCACAGTAAGAAACAACCGCTGCTTAGACGTACCGTGACACTAACCCTTATTGTTCCATCACACTGTTGATAACTAAACCTACAAGCTACAAGGATCTGTGAAAAGAGAACGCTGTCTGTTTCTCGTCTGAGGATCGGCCGGAAGTTGTGCTGTTGATGCGTTGAGGAAACGCCCCTTGCGGTCATCTAGCAGTACACATGTGAGCTCCACAGGGGGCGCTAATTATCAAAACCCTCTTGTGTAAAAGTTAAATCATTTTGATCTCAGTAGCCTTTCAGCAGGGACAAGGAAATTAATATTTTATTCAAAATTGTATAATTTTTGGAAGTTCTATAGAGACCAACATTTAATTCCGGTCTGTAAACTGTATTGTAATAATATTTTGTATACATGTAAAAGATTATTTAACATGTTTTATTATTGTTGTTGTTGTTGTTAAAACAGACACTTATATTATTATACACTTGCATTACTTTACATGTTCTTTTTTTGTCGTACAATTTAACCAGTTAACTTTCAAATGTTGAACATTATATATTCTGAACACAATCTGCAAGCCTTTTTACTACTAAAAAATGTAAAAACTAAAAAATATACTGCAAAAACAAGTCGTACAAAACGAAACGTATCTTTAGGGTTGGAGTGCCCTCTAGCGGTTGTTAAGTAGTACAGCAAACACTTATTATCAGATTGATTTGTGGGTTCAGTCAATGTCAGAAAATTAGTTCTTTTCATTGACTCTCATTTAGTGGGCTTGCCTCAGTTAAATCAGTTGTAATGACGACCTAAACGACAGATTAAGGGATAAAACAACTAGTTTTAACTCATGTACAGTGAGTTTGGGGGCGTCCATAGGCCTAACTGATAACGTAAATTATCAATATCAAGCATGTATGACTTTTAATATTTGATATGATAAATTTGCTATTTTCTTTACAATGTGTTTAATTTAAAATTTAATTATTATTATCATTAATAATAATAATAAATATTGTAATTATCAATACAAATAGTCAGTAAAACAATTTTTTGTTATGTTGTTTTGCACTATTTTCACAGATTTTAATTCTCAGGAAATAGTTGCTGTGAGTTAATTTATGACCATGTGATTCACAACTCAATTTATTTTAAATATACAAGATGGCTCATCGTAACAGGCTACAAATGATTTAGGTTAAACAAAAACGTAGCCTATTACTTTGTATAAAGAACATTGCAGAGTGACAATAAATGCTTTAACCCCTTGTTGATGTTATTTCTAAGTGTTTCGTTGGATCATGAACTGAAACAGCATTTGTCCCTGCCTTTGGGAGGGCATGAGTTATTCAAACGCACCTATTACCAAAGAGCATTTTTCGCATTCTCAACTTTCTCTGGTCCGTGAGGTTTCCAAGGTCTACTGCGTCAGCGTAACACAAGCTTCTGATTGGCTAGAGGGATTTAATTGTTGAGCACATGCAATGCTTCTCAGACTCTGATTGGTTAAACCTCTTTCGAACTGCTTCTTAGACGAATTGTATTTTTGTTCCTGTGTCAAAAGACTGCTAGCTGATAACAGGCTACGGTGGCCGTCTGTGGCAGTTAGCTATCGAGCAAACCAACTTTATCAGACGAATTTGACAACACATTGGACTTTAAAAGTTTTAGACGGCACATTTCATCTGAGGACAACATCGGATAGCAGTTTCACAAAGGAAAGCTCTGGAGAATAGTTTAGATAGTTTCATTACTCGGCAAGCCCATCGTTAGCTTAGCCTGGTTTGGTAGCAACACCAGCCGACCGACGTTACAGTGAGAAATTGGTTTTGATAAATTGTAAATTCTTTAAACGTCTTAGTATATTTTGCAGTCTTGATTGATTGCATCTTTTAGATTCGTTATCGGTGGTTTCCGTCGGTCTCGTTGTGGATCACCGGATCAGTCTCGTGGGCCGGTTGGGTAGCAGTTAGCCAAGTTTTCTCATTTGAGACAAATTTGCTGGCTATTATAAAACCCCACACAGCTGGAAATGGTACGTTTAATTTCAAATTCGAGGAATGGTGCTTCAAACTGTTAGGTTATTATAAGAAAATAGGTTTTCTGTCTTTTCTCATTACTTTTTTAGCAGTTTAGGTCGTATATCATCAGAAGGTACAAGCTGTAACTTATTAATTTACGACTAAAACTTTATCATTCACATAGTTGATTTCATTTTTTCGTCTTGTTTTGACTTTAATTTGTACCTTTTCACTGTCTTGAGCTAGTAGAACAGATTATACTTATGATGTTGAACTTGCAGTCATGTGCCATTCCTTGAAGTACTTGGTATTAGATAATTAATTAACTTTGTTGCTTAAAATAAGTGTATTTTCAGGATTGTTGCTTTCCTAAACCTGCCATGAAACAAGACGGATATATTGATTTTAGTAGTCTTTTTTTGGTCATGAACTTGCGCATGTTTACCAGCAAATGTCACTTTGTAGCTATTAATGCTGTATAGTGTACATACTTGTGACACTGATTTATTTTATTTTTTTTTAGAATTCAAACGTGGAGAACTTGCCGCCTCAAGTGTTGAGACTCGTCTATAAAGAGGTTTCCGCCTTGGCAGCAGACCCTCCGGAGGGGATCAAAGTCTACCCCAGTGAAGAGGATATCACAGAGCTGCACACTGCCATTGAGGGCCCAGGTAAGTAGTGCATTTTATTATTTTTCCTTTTTAAGGACCATAGTGTAACTTAACAATTTACCTTTTCCCCTGTTTCTCAACAGAAGGAACTCCATATGCGGGAGGGGTGTTCCGGATGCGTTTGGTCCTTGGGAAGGATTTTCCTGCTGCACCACCCAGAGGCTATTTCCTTACAAAGATTTTCCATCCTAATGTTGGGCACAAGGGTGAGATCTGTGTCAATGTGCTGAAAAGAGACTGGAAGGCAGAGCTGGGCCTGAGACATGTATTGTTAGTAAGTAGTATTTTTTATTTTTTTACTGTTCTGGTAAACCTAGATTTAAATGCGGGTAAAAATTAGGGCTGTGACGGTCGCCGTGACAACCGTGTCACGGCAGGTTTGAGCGCAGGAAAATAGTTTATTCTGCATTCAGCAAATTAATTTTGTGTTGGGCGATGGACATTGTTGGGAAACCAAATACTACATCGCCAATCTGGAGCCATCTCCATTAATGTCACCCATCCACGTTTGTACAAGTGTCTTCAAGTTCCAATGACAACCGTGTCACGGCAGGTTTGAGCGCAGGAAAATAGTTTATTCTGCATTCAGCAAATTAATTTTGTGTTGGGCGATGGACCTTGTTGGGAAACCAAATACTACATCGCCGATCTGAAGCCATCACCTTTCATGTCACCCATCTGCGTTTGTACAAGTGTCTTCAAGTTCCCATGATTGCAAACGCCTGGCTGGTCAGGTTTCGTGAGGCTTTCTCCAAACTGGCCAAATACAAAGGAGACCGCGATAAATGGAAGATGTTAACAAGAAATGTGGGAATGATTCCTATTTCAAAGAGAGCACGTGCAGACGAGGAGTTAATGCGCCCGCTTGCTTGGCGGCGGAACAGTGAACCGTGTCTACACCGGACACAACACCGCCATGTCGCAACAGGTTGAGTCTGTCTACACCGGACATTTGAACTTTGTGTCAGTACCTCATAAACAGGACGAGGCAGTTTACTGTCGGGGATTTGTCATGTCGTGTCGCGCCGCATCCAGTGTAGCATCACTGATTATAATGAGTTAGTATTTTGTCGTGTCGTGCCACGCCGCTCGCATCCGGTATACAGGGTGTATTTAACTTTCTTATTTGGGCTACTTTCTTGTTTAACTGTATTTCTTTGATATTTATTTTAGTGTTTTGCAGGCTGCGTTTTCACTGACGGAAGTGCTAAAATAAACACGAATGTTTGTTCATAGATGATTGAGCCTCATTTATTATTTGTTTCAAAATTATAGGCCTATAGATAGATAGATAGATAGATAGATAGATATCTATCTATCGCTTATAAAAAAAAAATATATAAGTCTTATAAAAAGTCTCCAAAATTTAGTTATCAAATTTAAGGCCTTAAAAAGTCTTAAATTGTACAAGAAAGTCTTAATTTTGATTTCAAGAGGTCTTAAATTTGGGGACGGAAAGACCAGAATTGCGATATGGCTGTGACGATTAAACTTCAAAAGGCTATGATTTCATGATATAAACACGAGCGCTGCATGTTCAAAATCCGGTGCTGTGCTGCTTTGTGTACAGCGTTACCGGGGAAACCGTTATATTTCTACCAGATGCTCCACCTGCTGTCAGAGAATGAATGAGCATTTTCAGTAAAACTGTTGTTTTGTTCAGACAAATGCAAAAATCGACCCATGTTTTTACCCTGCAAACACGCAGAGCTTTAAATGTAAACTGGTGGATCGATAAAAAGACAATGCATTATAAAAATCTAATAGGGGTGTGCGATATGCATGGTCTGCGATAATATCGTAATTGTTGTTTTAACGATGTGCGATTTGATATTATCGAGTATATCATGAAAAGCAAACAAAACACCTACAGAGTGCGCGCATACATTAGATGAAGTCTAGCAGGTTAGACTAGTGAGTGCACGTGCGCATTTATAGTGCGTTCTTTCACTGCATTAATCAGTCTATTAAAATGCATTTAGAATGATATAATTCAAGATATGGGGAAGAAAATATATACATTTATATCATTTCATATAGTTAATATCACACGAAGAGTGCCGTTTTTTTCTCAAAGTCAGCATGATTACAAATATGATATTGATTTTATACAACAGTTCAATAAACAAGAAGTTAATATTAAGAGACTTATGTTTTAGATGCCATATTTCCTGTTTTTGCTCCATTTCTCCAACAAAAATCATTCCAAACACAGCCACAGAGCTGTTTTGCGTCACTGAGCAACATGACGGTGTTTTGTTCCTGAATAAATCAACCGTTTAAATGATTCGGTTCAATCGCAATGACTTGCTTATTAACAGTAACTTGCTGCCACCTACTGGCGGTTTTAATTTCACATTTAAGGTACCTTTTCATTTTTAAAATAATTTCAAACATCAGTTTTTAATGTTTTGTTTAAAATATCAAAACATTTAGGCATTTGTAATTGCATGTTAAAGTATTCCATGCCCCTCAGAGCTGCATTAAACAGTGTGTAAATGCATCTAAATGCCACTTCTAATGCAGCTTCTGTGTTTCCTCTGCATTGCAAAGATCAATTTTTATTGATACTGATTTCATTTGCTTGGTAACAGCCCAAATGCAAGAATTTGACTCAAAAGATGGTGCACACTTTTAGAAAAAATGGCTTAAAGATAAAAATGCCCATAAAACATGTTGAAAGTTATTAATTTCTATCACTGCTGTGAACCATAGACTGTAAAAACTGTGAACTGACCACACAGAATATGAAGAATATAAAAAAATTCAGGAGTCAGCTGTCAGCACAATTAGAGATAAGGTATCAGCACAATAACACACTCAGCAAAATATTGTCTAATTATCGTTATTGATAAAATCCCAGAAAATTATCGAGAGAGAATTTTTTTGTCAGTATCGCACCCCCCTAATTTGTTATTTAATTGATATAATAATTTATTGATGCTAATTGTTTAAATTAATAATTAATACTTTTGACTCATCTGTTTTCTTAAAAATTATTTAAAGGCTGAAATGTAAAGTTTATCATTTTATAAAACTTTGTTTTTGTGAAAACCTGTATCTGAACTAAGTTATTCTTTTTACAGTAATTTTACAGTTTAATATGGTACTATAGACATTACCCTACCCCGCTCATATGGTATTAATTTTATTTGTGCAGGTCTTAAAAAGGTCTTAAATTTGAGCTTAAAAATCCTGCAAAAACCCTGAGATAGATAGTTATATATATAAATTACATATATAACTAATATTAATTATCTAGCCTATCAACATCGCACCACCGGCGGTAGTTGGTTTATTACCACCGTGGTGGTAAAAATCTGCCACCGTCACAGCCCTAGTCAAAATGCCCTAAATATATATACATTTGTACACTGTTTCTTTTTTTTGTCATTACTGTAAAACACTGAATCACTGAGTAATTGAATAACCATTACAAAGCAGAATCCCTGAATCATCTGAAAGGCAAACTTATTCTATTATGTATGCAAATATGCCTGTCATATCACATTTAATTGCCCATATCTTATTTTTATTTTTTTTTGTAATAGTAACACTGATTTTCAGGTTTTAAATAGAGGCAACAATTTCTGAAATGTGCATTTAATTGATGAAATTACTGAACAATAACACCATAAATTACAATAAGAAATTAAATAATACTAGTAACAATATGCAGCAAGACAACAAAAATAACATTTCTGATGGAGCATCTTACCCCAAGGGTTTACTTTGATTTTTTTCACCTAATGTGAAAAGCATGGTTGAAAAGCAACCCCACACTTGGATGGTCTCAGGATGCTTCACTGTTGGCACAACACAGGAACACAATGATTGGAAGCGCTTTTTCCCTCCATCAGTCTGCTCTTACAATCTATTTAGTATGATAGTGATTTTATCTGACTAGTACTCATTCACACTTTCACCTGTGCTGCTGATATGATTAGTCAATTGATGTTAGCTGGTCATTTTGTGTCAGGATCAAAAAACTGTGAAATTGTTTTTTTTTTTTTTTTTGTGAAAAGTTAATTTTCTGGCCAATGAAGCTTTTTTTTTTCTTCTTTTTGTCCAATTTAAAATGCATCTGATCACTCTACACAATCTAGAAACAAACGTTTTGGCAGTGACAAATTTTGTTTTGCAAAGTTTGCTGCTTAAGCTGTTGTTTATTCACGTTGTTTCTAGATTATTGTGTTATTGAGTGATCAGATGCATTTTAAATAATTGATAAAAGCTTCATTGGCCAAAAAGTGAACTTTTCACAAAAAACAATTTCACTGTTTTTTTAATCCTGACACAAAATGACCAGCTAACATTAATTGACTAATCATATCAGCAGCACAGGTGAAAGGGTGAATGAGTACTAGTCAGATAAAATCACTATCATACTAATTAGATTGTAAGAGCAGACTGATTTCTATAAAAGGATGGAAGAAGCGCTTCCAATCATTGTTCGTGTTAGCAATGGTTACCTCCAAAGAAACACGTGCAGCCATCATTGCTTTGCATCAAAATAGCCTCACATGCAAGGAAATTGCTACAAAGAATATTGCACCTGAAAGAACCATTTACCGGATCATCAAGAACTTCAAGGAGAGAGGGACCATCCATGTGTGGGGTTGCTTTTCAACCAGGGGAGTGGGCTCTCATAATTCTGCCCAAAAACACAGCCATGAATAAAGAATGATATCAAAATGTCCTGCAAGAGTGACTTCTTCCAACAATCCATGAGCAATGTGGTGGTGATCCGTGCGTTTTCCAGCATGATGGAGCACCATGTCACAAAGCAAGAGTGATAAAGAAGTGATAAAGAAGATCATTACATTGAAATTTTGGATCCGTGGCCAGGCAACTCCCCAGATCTCAATCAAATAGAGAACCTGTGGTCAGTCCTCAAAAGACGAGTGAACAAGCAGAAGCCCACAAATTTTGATCAACTCCGAGAACTAATAAGGCAGGAATGAATCGCCATCAGTCAGGATTTGGCCCAGAAGCTAATATCCAGCATGCCAGAGTGAATTGCTGAGGTTATGAAGAACAAGGGTCAACACTGTAAATATTGACTCATTATATTTTTTTGCCAATAAAAGCCTTTAAAACTTATGATATGCTTATCATTGTTTTTCAGTATACTATAGAAACATGTGGAAAAATAATCTACAAATACTGAAGTAGCAAACTTTGCAAAACACAATTTATGTCACTGCCAAAACTTTTGGCCATGTCTGTATATAAATATAAAACAATACATTGTCATGGATCACTATGCCCCACTCCCCCTTATAGTTTATTTATTTATTGTTTAAATGTGGTTGCAACAGACCTCATGACTGGTCTATGTATTTAAAAACAAAACAAAAAAAACAAAAACGGTATTGATTATTTGAAGTGTAGCTGTATTGTACACCAATGACCGCACTTTCCACCTAGGCTACATGTGGCCATGGAAATGAGAATTCCATGCGAGTTCCAAAAGACTATCAGATATTTTATTTTTTAAAATTCTTAACTTCCAAAATAGTACCTTTTTTCTGTACTGTATTATGTAACTCATATTTATCATCCACATCCTTCTAATTCTTTCTTTCACAGACTATCAAGTGCCTTCTGATCCATCCTAACCCAGAGTCGGCCCTGAACGAAGAGGCTGGGAGGTTACTTTTGGAGGACTATAAGGAGTATGCATCCCGTGCTCACCTTCTAACAGAGATCCATGCTATGGGAGGCACGTCAGGGGCCCTTCAAGAGCCTGCTGATGGACCCCAACCCAAAAAGCATGCAGGAGACCCAAACAAACGTGTAGCCGGGGCTGGTTTGGTAACAAATGGTGTTGCCGCCAACAATTTAAGTAATAGCAGCTCCAGTGGCACGAGCAGTAGCAATACTAATATAGTTGCAAAGAAGAAAACGGATAAAAAACGAGCTCTGAGGCGGCTATAAAAGAGAATGAATCTGTGCTTTTTGTGTACATATAAATATTGAAGTGTGCAGACCACCTTTTCTCCTTAATCTGTTTTACCATTTTTAGAATGACACATTCATTTTGTCATGCTCCTACCAAATCACTCCTCTCGTTTTTGTTCCCTTGTCTCTTTCAACTTGCTCTCAGGACTTGAACTGTCTTTGTGACAATTCTCTCTTTGTTTCGTTCACGAAAGGGGTTTTCATCTGTGTTTCAGAAGTTTTACAATTGTTTAGAGTATGAAAACAGTAGTAAAAGTTTTGAAAGTTAATTTGGGGCCTCTAGGGTTATCATGACCATAAGCAGGATTTTGGTGTGTACTGTCAGCACAGAATTTATAATATATTTAGATTGCAGGTGTGATGGGACAGTTACTGTAATGCTGTCCTATTGTAGTTGGACTGAACCCATTATTAATTTTTTTTTTTTCAGGGGTCTAATGAAGAATAGTACATTGCACAGAATATGACCGTTGTGTGTTTGTGGTGAAAGAGATGCAGGATCAGGAATAACGGGGGAGTTAAAATGTGGTCTGAACATTAGTCATATGAATATTACGTTTTGTTTGTTTAATTTTTTTTATATGTGGTATTTTAATTGTGTCCAGTTTTTACTAAATTTGTCTGTTCGTTTCTATTTTGTAGTTCACTTTTCAAAAGACCTTTTTCCATTTTTAAGTGAACGGCTATATTTCCCTGACACTGATGCTTGAGATTGAATCCTTAAAGCCTTTAGGCCAGTCAGGGTAGAGCAATGGGGCTAATAGTTAATCATGAAATATGAGCCAGAAGTGGTGTTCAGTCTCATCTTTAAAATGAAGTAGTTTGGTTATACTTTTCAATAAGAACAATAATCCCTTTTTATATGACCACAGCTGCAATTTTCTCTGGCTCTACTGATCTCTCAATCAAAAGGCTGTTAAGGAGTCTTCTCTGGTAGTCTGTTGTTACATTATATGGGGCCTTCAGTTCCCAAAGATCCTCTCTAACATGAACTTTGGACAAGATGTGTTTGCAGAAACTGTTTGCCCAAATTTAAACGTTTGTGGATAAACAATAGGGCATTTTGTGGCCATTATTTAAGTTATTTAAATTAATAAGAAATAAAGGAATTTTAGGGAGCAATTTGATTCTTCCTTTTATTTATTAAAGAAAAACTGTGTTAGTCTATATTTGTTCTGTTCTTGTCTGTGTTTGTTGGACAATTGAAACTGAGGAAGGAAATTAGTTTATCTTTGACTTACTGTGTGTTGGGTTTTTCTTTTTAAATTAATTTGCCTGTTAAGGGAATAGTTTGCACAGAAATGAAAATTTACTCAGCCTCGGGTCATCCAAGATATGATTTTATTTCTTCAAACCGATTTCTTCAGAACAGATTTTGAGAATTGTAGCATTACATCATTTGTTCACCAATGATTCCAGTGGAGTGAATAGCTAATAAAAACAAAACAATTATTCCAAAAAAAGTGAAAAGCTGTTTAAAAAAAAAATCAAAGATTTTAACCTAAAATCATTGTTTCTTGCTAAAATATGCGTTCTTTATCCATAACATTGCTTTCTCCAGTTAAAGTTGTCTTGTCTGAATCAGGAGAGAAATATGCACTAGTCAAGTGAAAATGGTTCTAAACACATATGCTGGTGGTTTTTGGTGGGAGCGGATAACCCTGATAGACTTTTTCACTGGAGGAAGTGTTGTTATGGATTATGGCCAGAAGTGACGGTTTAAAGGTAAAAAAACAAAAAAACCCAATGATAGATTTGTTTCATTGCTTCACAAGATGTTAATTGATAGACTGGCGTTGTGTGGATTATTGTGATGCTTTTATCAGCTGTTTTGACTCATTCTGATGGCACCCATTCACTGCAGTTGATCCATTGGGGAGCAAAAGATGCTAAAATGCTACATTTCTCCAAATCCGATCAATCTAGGATGGCCTGAAGGTAAGTACACTTTCAGCAAACTTTCATGTATGTGTGAGCTATTCCATTAAGTGTTCTGTACATGTTCTCCAGGTGTGTATTTACATCTGCCCAGTAGTTACATTGGCATCTTACCGTTCAGGCTGCTTTCACCCAGCATTGTAACATTGTATAATGATGGAGACGTGCAGATGGTTAAAAACAAGCTGTTCAGTGTATCTCGCCGCTTGAAACATTTAATGCCATATTCGGTTCCACCCCCCCCCATATTCAGAGAGCGCATTGCGGGCTGTAATTTGTGCGTGTTATGAACGGATGATCGGTTCTCGCAGGTTTCCTGAGCGGCCAAAACAGCGGCCCACCCACCTGTATCGGAATAGCTAAGTGCACACCGGCTAATTGCTGTCTGTAGGAAGGAAAGCCGATGAGGGGGAAGATATGAGCCTGAAGTACATATACAATAATCGAAAAAATTCAAAGCATTTATTTAAATCAATGAGGTTTCAAATTTCAGTGGGTTGCACAATAGGCCTAAACTAGTCGGCAAAACGGCTCGCCCTTTTCACCTGAGAATCACAGTATCAAGAAAAACATAAATGAATTGCTCCACTAGCACAGAGTGGTTAATATTTCATGCCCTCGGTGGATTATGTGCTGATTGCATCGCTCTCCATGGTGCTGAAATGGCGATTGACGGCTGTCGATTAGCCAGAAGCGCCGGTAGAGGCTCAGCGTTTGGCTGCATGTGTCTCTATCGCCGCAGAGGATATGTGATGATTAACCCGAGCTCATTTGTTTGATATTAGATTAGGTGCAGATGAATTAAACGAAGTATTTATCACCAATTTAATCAAGCATGCAATTGCCTAGATAGTCTTAGATAACTAAGGACTTCTTTTAATGCAAGTTGTATTTATTGCAAAGAAGAGTATTTTAATGCAGACTGATTCAATGAAAATATCAATGTAAATGTACATCGTGCAGTACCTAATTCATTACACGTGTTTATTTTTAAGTACTTATGTGAATGTAAGGCTTTTTTTATAGGCTGTGCCAAATAACAGGCAATGGCTGTGTCATCATGCAGGGTTGTTCCCCCCCCCCTTTTTTTGCATTCTTTTATTTGCATTTTGTTTGCTGCCACATTTAGCAACCGCTATACGTCTTTATTTCGATGCCTTACTGTTTTTCTGCAACCCATTCTTGTGTTCTTTAAGGAATCAAGATTATTAGAGTCACAAACAAAATGACATCGTTGCCATGGCAACCGGTCAGTGTGTCTCCCTTCAGCACACACACACACTCACACACCATATTGCTTAGCCAGCCATAATCGTGGCAAGGATGAGAAGTAGTTTGAGAAACGAAACACTTGAAGCGGTCGCTAATCGACGTATCAAACCCTCATCAACACAGTCTCGCGAAGCCAATAAACGCACTATTCAGCGCAGCGGACCTCTGTGAGAACACCCGCCTCATTCCACCGGTGTTTCGTGACAGGGTCGGAATGTTCTTGTGTGCACACTTTGCAGGCGGCGTCGATTAACGGCAACGTTAAAGAGCAACACAGAGAAAAAAACGCATGGCATCGGTGCTTTCCGTTTTTCTGAGCGTTATTTAAAATATTGGAGGGACTTAACGTTAGGGAAAGGTTATCTCACCTGGAATACTTTCACAGTACATAACGTTTACACGCAAATAAGTTGTGCACGATCTTTTGCCTATCGCTAAAAATCGATGCTTTATCTGTAGTACGAACATGGAAACAACTGGGGTAGGTGAGAGAAAATCCTGGAAAGAAATTAGTGACTATAACTGTTGTTTTGTTGCCAAAAGACGAGACTGCCAGCAGTAGGGAAGTGCTGCAACAGTTTGTGGAAATAACTGAATTTCTCAGCCATCATCGTCTCTCAGGGTTGAATAAGATGCGAGACTGGCGCTGTCTTGAGGAGCGGCAGAACTCAGCACAGGTAAGTCGCTCAAGTTGAACTATTTTTCAGCAAGTCATTTAATTGACTCATCAGACGTCTATGTTTGGTTCGCTATCTAAGTTTCGTGATTTGCGCTGAGAAAAAAAAAGGAATGTTAGACTAGTTCGACATGCTCATGTCACATTTTGTTTTTAATCAATTGCAAGCGACCGGAGGAAGATGTTCACACACATGAAAGTGTAAGGTGGCTCCACATCACCCTTCGTGCAAACATGCATTCACGCCTACGCAGACGGCCATTCATTGCTCTCGTCTAATTGTCATGTCCACCTACTCACCCGCGTGCGTCCACAATCCACAAGAGATGCGTCGATATACGATAGTTTCACCTTCAGCCATCAGAGATGTATCAAACCCTGTTATTATTGGGGAATATGACTGTGGCGAGAGCAACAAAAGTTTTTTTTTTTTTTAATGTTAGCTTATGTTATGCTAAATTGACAATTAACAGAACACACCCTGGTGGCATTTTCTAAAACCAACTTCTAAAATATAATTGTGGGTTATTTTTTTTGTACTTGATAACTGCAGGTGAAAAGCAGAGATGGCATCACTATTGGAAATTGACAAATCTGAGGTTTATGCTTGTGAATTAGGCTACATTATATACAACACCTTCTGGTTCGTTTAGTTTAAAAGAAAACAAAAAAGGCCAAGGCCCTGCCAAATAGAGTTCAGTAATCAGGTGAAAAAGAAGTCCTGAGATCCAGTGTTGATCATTTAAATGACTGTACATTCGTTTGTTGATTTATTTGAACTGGTTTCATTATCCCAGCGCATGAATAAAGCTGGTTTTCTTGTTTGAAAGTAAAAATTCCTGTCAAGAGGCACCAAGCAGAATCTGTGCTTGCCAAATGGCACATTTTGGTGCTTCGCAACACATTGTACTGATTTTTTGGGGGACTGCACATATGACAGAAGCCTTAGTCTTCTGTCCTATGTGAAAATTACTCATCTCATTCCTTTAGATCTAATGACGCTTTTTTGTATTTCACTTCTCATTGGGTTCATTTGACAGACCAGCCCTTTCCAGAACAAGGCAGTGCATTTATAAATATGCATTTTTTATATGAGTGTATGTTATAGATGCATAGGCTTTAGGACGTAATGGACTGCTAGTCAAGTCCACGAATAGCCTGGAGTGTCATGGGGGGGTATGAAGGAAAAAGGCGAACTATTTGTCTTTCACGAGAACAGCAGTTTTAGAGGGGAGAAGAAGGTCTATTCATCCTATCTATCATTCTCTTTCGCCTTCTCTCCTTCTATACAAGTCTGAACTACTGCAGTGCTATTCTGAAGGAGAGTGAGCTGCCTCAACCCACGCACTGTATATCACACACAGAGAGAGAGAGAGAGAGAGAGAGGGAGAGAGAGAGAGAGAGAGAGAAATGGTCGAGAGAACATCAAAAACAGACATGTTTTGCAACAGAAATACAATGAAATGGAAGGAGAATAGCACAATTTCCTAAAATCAGATTAAAAGCGGATGAATCGTCCGTGATTCCTCTGTGAACTCACGTTCTAGAAACGGTTTGTGAATGCGCCACATCTTCAGTGTCACATCTCTTAGAAGTCGCCCACAGTGCCTTGCTGATTGGGTGCCGTGTTCAGGAAAAGCTAATCCAGTTTGTAGAGGCGCATACTGTTTCACATAGACGAGAAGGTGTCGAAATGGCCTACGCTTTATTATAGATATGCAAATGAGAGGTTACTGTTTTTAATGTTATGGGCTGTTCTTAGGTTTGCTCCTGTGAAAACTGTAAATGGCCCACATGAATCACTCAACGCCACACCTGTTCAGATCAGAGTTCCGTGACTAAAATGTCTTCTCTTGCTGCTTAGTGCTTGCAGCCGAACTTCTCACAGGTGTGCGCAAAATACAATGGCGAAAAAAGGAAAAACATTCTGCCCACGTAGGTCGCTTGTTGCGCTGTATGTGCAAAATCCGTAAATGCATCTGTCAATGCAAAGTCCTTTCTAAAAGCACTTTGGCTATTTAATGCTTCCATATTAATTATGCACAAAATGGGGGCAAAACCACAAGCAGGTTATGTTCTACTAATTATGAAAGCGTTATTGGCAGCAGTGTTGAAGTCGTTTTGCAGCATTCATCAAGTTCCCAGCATTACATAAGTGAATATAGTCTGAGCATTCAAATAATTCTTTTGTAATATACCAAATTTTGTATAATATTTCAATCATTACTTTTATTGTGGAATATATAATCAAATTCAGTCATGGCAATTTTAAACATTTGCCACACATCTTTATTGCATCTTATAATACAATATAATATAATACACTGAAAAACTGTTTTCTCTCAGAAACTGCCTATAAATTTAATAAACAAGTACAAAGAAATGGCAAGTAACACATTGAATTAAATGTTAAAATTTGCAGTAGAAAAAATATGTAATTGTATACATTATTGAATCAATATATAATATTAATTGTATATTCTTTTAAAACAAATAATCATTGTTTTATTTACAACTTCAAAAAAACATTTATAGTGTATATAATATAATTTTATACATTATTTGCTTGAACTTTAATACAAGCAGTGCTTGTTCCCAGATTTATGGTGTTAATGTTATGTGCGTTACTTTAAAAATATTTCAGAGAACGTTTAGCTAATATTTTTATATTACATTTAAATAATTTAATCGTTTTTCTTTTTCATACTTTTGTCAATTTATTTTCTTGTAAAACATACTCAAATAAATAATGCTTTATTTACAACTTAAAAAATACTTTTTACAGTGTCTTAACACTGCTTGTACACAAATTTATGGATTTCATATTATGTTCATGACTTTCAAAATACTTCAAAGAATAATTAGCCCATATGTTTATATTTATTTAGCATTTAAATTATTAAAAAAAAAATTTTTTTGTATTTTTGTGAATTTGAGCCGGTGTACTTTCTGTATTTTCTTTGTATTTCTATCCCTAAGTATTTAAAAGTATATTTTTTTCATTTCTAAAATCAGTCAATATTCCATAGTTCACTACTTTAGCTGATGTACAGAACCAGCTTGATGCCACGACGCCGCTGTAGACGTGCTGTATAGCCGCTATACCTCAGATGAGAGCGCAGCCTGCAGCAGTGACACAAGTATTATTTGCCTGGCCAATGCTGTATTTCCTGCAGATTTTTGTGTGGCTCCTCTCTGTGCAGTTTTCCTTAGTGGTGTCTGTGCCTCATTACATCAAAGACGTGCTGTTTTGTTGTCCCTTATGGCATTAACTTGTTGATCTGTGACGACAGATTTTGTATACTCACTCTTTCGGAGGACTATACGCATTTTTGATACCTGTAAAAAGTGCAGTTTGTTAGCCAGCATACTGTCTGCATGTGTTGCAGTCTCTACGTTTGGTGTTAGCACTGTATGTTCCCGGTGTTGTGCATTGTGTACACTGTGTGCGTATGTGTGTTAGTAAGTGGTGTCACTGAACGCTCTCCATTCTCTTCCACCCACACACTGCACTCCCACATACACACACACAAACACACAAAGCACCTCTCCTCTGTCATACCTCTGGCTCTGTGCACTTCTGCTATGCTGTGCTCATATTTAAATCTCAACCCTGCATTTATCTCGCTTTTCTTTTGTACTTTACCCAACCTTCTTTTATCTGCTTGACGGTTTTCCACAGGCCCCTACAGTTGTGAAAAATAAAGCATATAGGTATTGATTACAGAATAACTTTAACACAACACTGACTCTTTCACTTCCGATCAAACATTCTGACACATAGACCTACAGTGTCAGGAAAGCAGCATCTCTCTCTTGCTTTACTCCCTACTTCGTGTCACGCATCATGCTATGCTCTCTGAAAAGGACTGATCACTATTTGTTCAGATCATTGCTACTATTCACTTCTCTCAATGCTTCTGATTCATAGTGACTTGTTGTAACACATTAGACAAACGGTCATCACATCAGCTCTTCTTTTCTTTCTCAGCGTCATGAGCTGGAATCTGCAGCTGTACTGCACGCACTTAGTATAAATGTTAGATTTAGGTTTAAGGACAGATTTAAAGGATAAATATTAAATGTAATCCATGTTGCTTAAATCTAAATGTAAATATTAAATCAATATATAAATGCTAAATGTACTGTATATTTATTCACAGTATATTGCTGTTACTGTAGTTAAGTGTGTTTTTCAAGTATCAGTACTTAATATTTACTTCACTATATTTCAGTGCGTAATATCTTACTTCACCACACTGCAGAAAACACGCTGTTCATCGTTATTTCAACAATGTATTTCAAGAAATTGCTTGTGCTCTGAAACATGGTAATGAGGTCAGATTCGTGAAGAGTCATTATTCTGAGGTGATTTTTTTTGTTTTTTTTCTCAAAGAACCTTTTAAACTGGTTCACAAATTGCAAGGAAAGATTCATTCATGAATCTGGACTGATCCGTTTGCAGTGGTTTTGAAATATCACTTGCTCCATCCGTCCGTCCGTCCGCAGAAACAAAATTACACTGTTAACACAAATAAAATAAAAATAGACAAGAGGAAAAATTCAAAGCAAACGCGTAGAGATAAAGATAATAAATATTTTTATATAGAGAAACATAACATTCTGCTATGCTGTGCTCATATTTAAATCTCAACCCTGCATTTATTTCGCTTTTCTTTTGTACTTTACCCAACCTTCTTTTATCTGCTTGACGGTTTTCCACAGGCCCCTACAGTTGTGAAAAATAAAGCATATAGGTATTGATTACAGAATAACTTTAACACAACACTGACTCTTTCACTTCCGATCAAACATTCTGACACATAGACCTACAGTGTCAGGAAAGCAGCATCTCTCTCTTGCTTTACTCCCTACTTCGTGTCACGCATCATGCTATGCTCTCTGAAAAGGACTGATCACTATTTGTTCAGATCATTGCTACTATTCACTTCTCTCAATGCTTCTGATTCATAGTGACTTGCTGTAACACATTAGACAAACGGTCATCACATCAGCCCTTCTTTTCAGCGTCATGAGCTGGAATCTGCAGCTGTACTGCACGCACTTAGTATAAATGTTAGATTTAGGTTTAAGGACAGATTTAAAGGATAAATATTAAATGTAATCCATGTTGCTTAAATCTAAATGTAAATATTAAATCAATATATAAATGCTAAATGTACTGTATATTTATTCACAGTATATTGCTGTTACTGTAGTTAAGTGTGTTTTTCAAGTATCAGTACTTAATATTTACTTCACTATATTTCAGTGCGTAATATCTTACTTCACCACACTGCAGAAAACACGCTGTTCATCGTTATTTCAACAATGTATTTCAAGAAATTGCTTGTGCTCTGAAACATGGTAATGAGGTCAGATTCGTGAAGAGTCATTATTCTGAGGTGATTTTTTTTGTTTTTTTTCTCAAAGAACCTTTTAAACTGGTTCACAAATTGCAAGGAAAGATTCATTCATGAATCTGGACTGATCCGTTTGCAGTGGTTTTGAAATATCACTTGCTCCATCCGTCCGTCCGTCCGCAGAAACAAAATTACACTGTTAACACAAATAAAATAAAAATAGACAAGAGGAAAAATTCAAAGCAAACGCGTAGAGATAAAGATAATAAATATTTTTATATAGAGAAACATAACATTTCAGACTTTCTATTATGTTTTTTTTTTATATTTGAAGAATCATAACTAATACGATTATCAGAGCATGCATGTCGGTTTTACTGATGGGGCAAAAGCAAGTTAGCTATTGTAATGATGAGTTTTGCTTATAGTTTATTGCAAATGGAAATCATATACACGACTATACAATGCTTATTTGATAAAATAATCAGTTAATGGGCAAGTTGTTTAAGAGTTCGTTAATGTTCAAGAGTCATTTCATTGTCATATTTTGCGGTTGTTTACATTTGTTTCACACACTTCTCAGTAACTTTGATATTAAAAGTTTAATATTTTGATTGTGTGCAGCAATTTCTTTAAAAAAAAAACGAATGTTTGCTTATTTGCAGATATGTGTATTTAATGTCTGCATTCACTAATATTTCTAATGAACAAGTGCTGGCTAGTTAATGCATGGTTTTCTTGAATAAACCAATTTTTTTTATTGTAGATAATGTGTATAGACATACAGTCCAACACCATAAAAAACTCTTTCGTGTTGAATTCTGTGGATTCTATATTGATCGCATTAGTTGCTGCATACCTTATTTGCCTGTCACATGCCATACGTGTCACAATGAAAATAATAGGCTGCCATGCAGATGACAAGCTAACTATGATCTTTCAAAAACTTTCACAGGTGTGTGTGTGTGTGTGTGTGTGTGTGTGTGTGTGTGCGCGCGCGCATGTAGGATGTAACATCAATGTGTTGATTTCTTTTCAGAGGCACATCGCTTGATAACTGAACACTTCATAACCGCCAGTGGATTCCAAGATCAACCCTGCAAAAATAGTGAGGAAACAGCCATGTCCACACCATGGGATTTTAGACCATTTCACCAACAGCTTCAGCAAACCGTTTCAAACGTTTCTCAGTCTCAATGAAAACTGGGCTTATCTTAAAAGCAAATCTGCTGCGTGAACCTTAAGAAACTGGAGAGCGACTGCAAGGTTTACACATAGTCACTCTCCTTGGAAATTTCTATTGTGAAGACAATCAGCCTTGAAAACGTTTTACGTCTTTTCTGCCACCATCATCGTTTTTTGTGTGTCTGTGTCAACGGTTTATTATACATTCTCAATACACACCTAAAATAGGTGTAGCTAGGGCGTACATTTTATATCCAACATGACAGATGACTCTATTCTTATCTGATCTCTTTGAACTATTTTAAATTTGCACGCAGGATTATCCATTTGGTAATTCTTCACATGCTGAATGAGGAAACACACATTCAGTTTAGTTCAGTAATGTATAGGCCATGAATGAAATACTGAACAAAATCAAAATGATTCCTCACCATACTGCCCTCAAACCCTCAAAAGATTTCAACATTCGGAGTAGTCCTGTTAACACATAAACAAGTGCAGTAGAACAAGATTAATTTCTGAGGTTATTATTATTATTATTTTTTCACCAAGTGTATGGAAATTGTTTATACTTGTTAATAATAGTAAACATTCAGGGAGCATTACAGGTCAGGGAAATCTGCTTAAAGACTAAGTGCCATTGCTGAATGTAAGGAGTGTCCAAATAAAAAAAAAAAAAATTGTGGCGAGAAGCAAAACATTAGTTTACATTTTAAAGATGTTTACAGTTGCCCCTTTCTCTTAAATTAATATTTAATTCTGATAAGTGCCAAAACGGGGAATTAAACCTAAATACTTTTAATGTACACAGTTGTACTACAACATAATTGCCTTCATGTGTCATGAAAACACTAGCTACTAAAGTAATAGAAGGACAGTAACGAGAAGCCATTTTGTTTGTCTGCGGAAATGTGTAAATGTGTGTTTTTGAAGAAAGCCACAAAAGGGAATATTTGCCTTGTTAATACATTCAAAACTGACAATTTGTTAAATAGTCTTTCATTTCCTGTTTATACATGAACTAGCCAACTGTATGTTGCCTGCACAGAATATTGTCAGCGTTTGAATTGTTTCACATATTGTTCAGGTTTTCCAGCTATATGTTGGACGGAAGCGCCGCATGATGAGAGAATATGTATTGTGTAACTCACCTTGAAGCTGAAAGCACATCAAAATAGTTATTTTTCTCTCACACCGTCTCGGAGTGTGACCGTTCACAGCACACACTTTAACAGACTTTGAGAACAGATTTTTCTTTTGAGACTGTTTTAATATAGACTCAGATTTCATACGTCGGAGGGCTGCTACAAGGATATTTTACATACAGCGCAATCAGGCTGTTTTTACAAAATTCGGCATTGTGCGGTGGGTTGAGTCAGCGAGAGAAAATAGCAGCGTTAGTCATGTAAAGATGATGCCCACCTTGGAAGCTCGAATGCGTGTCATCATTCTCTTCCTGCTAATCGCTGTCCCACTTAACGCTTCCTCTGCGAGCGTCCCGGGCCCCACCAGAAACACACCAAATGGGCCTATCACCATAACCCCGACGCTCAACCCCAGATCTCAGGGTAGGGGGTTTCTGTACCCCCTTTCTAAAAATGGTGGGGGTATGCGAGGGAAGTTCATGAATCGTCGGCCAAAGCAGCCAGCTGGAGCGGCAGAAATGCCCCTCAGGCCACTGCCTCAGATAATGCTGCCAAAGAATGTAACGACTGATGCACTGAAGGCCCCTTTCGGAGCGGCGCAGGTAGCTCCGCCTCCTCGCAAACTGGTGGAAGTGGACGTGTGTCGGGGTTATTATGATGTCATGGGGCAGTATGACCTCACCTTTAACTGCTCCAAGGATGACTTCATCTACTGCTGCGGCACCTGCCATTATCGGTTTTGTTGTCCGGACCGCACTCGAAGGCTGGACCAGAACATCTGCCACAACTACCATTCCCCTGTGTGGGCCAATACGGCCCCCCCTGCAAGCAGACCCCCACCGCCTGCCCACCCGGACCTCAGCCGCATCGAACAAAGCAACAACACGGTCTACGTCATCGGCGGAGTCATCTCGTTTACAGTGGCAGTGGCAGTGGCCATTAAAGTGGCGTTCCACAAGGCATCACGGCAGCCTAGGAACAGAGAACTCGACATGCCCAGGTGAGAGTTCATGAGTCTTGATCAAAAAGGATGTTTGATCTACCTTAAATTGTGTTCTATTGACTAATCGTTCCTACATCCTTCCCTGTCAGGGCTCTTGTGGAAATGTTGCGTCACCAGTCGAGTCCAGTTCAAGAGGGAGAGAGAAACAACAGTGTAGCCTTGGGTACTGGAGGAGGAGAGGGAACTCTTGGACGACCCCCGAAAAATCACTATCCAACGCTACAGAGTAAAGATAACCGACGCGAGTGGCAAACTCCATAATCTCCATACATAGGGGAGATGCCCCCCTTAAAGGGTTAGTTCACCCAAAAATGAAAATTAGTCCATGTTTTACTCAGGGAGGGGTTCATTTCACCCCAGTGGTGCAAGATTGTCCCCTTTAATTACTGTCAATTTCGTGCTACCAATTAATGTTTCTATTCATTTCTCTTAATAATAAATTATAATACATTTTATTAATGATATATTAAATAGTAATACGATCTTAAACATGCTAAAATCATCTTGCTAAATTAAATACACTGTTCTTAAGTTCACCCAAAAATGAAAATTAGCCCACGTTTTACTCAAGGCATCCTAGGTGTATATGTCTTTCTTCTTTCAGATGAAACCAATCGGAGTTATATTAAAAATTGTCCTGGCTCTTTCAAGCTTTATAATGGCATGGGCGGGTGTTTTTGTTCAACAGTCCAAAAGTAGTCAAATAAAGCGCATCCATCCATATTAAAACACGCATCACACGGCTCTGGGGGGTGAATTTCCTTACCTTCCCTGTTTCCTTACTTTACCAAAGGAAAACCAGTCTCCTCTGGGCTTATATCGAAATTCTCTGACATTTTTCTTTACAAATCCTTGATTTGTGCTTCTAATTCTTGATCAGCATTTTGTTTTGTTCTCTCTCTGTCACGCTTCCGAGTTCATCACTAATCACCGGCGCTTACACTACGCATACGTCCTACGTCATCTGCAGGAACGGCTTCAGCCTTTGACAGTTAGCAGAAGTGAGAAAAACGTGTTTATATCGTTTTAAATATGGATATTTGTCTTATAAAAAGGCATCGACTTGCTAGAGGAGGCCTTTATTCACCCCCCGGAGCCGTGTGATGCGGGTTTTAATATAGTTGAGTGCACTTTATTTGACTTCTCTGTTATCTGTTGAAAAAAAAAACCCTGCCCACTGCCATTATAAAGCTTGAAAGAGCCAGGACAATTTTTAATATAACTCCGATTGGTTTCATCTGAAAGAAGAAAGACATATACACCTAGGATGCCTTGAGTAAAACGTGGGCTAATTTTCATTTTTGGGTGAACTTAAGAACAGTGTATTTAATTTAGCAAGATGATTTTAGCATGTTTAAGATCGTATTACTATTTAATATATCATTAATAAAATGTATTATAATTTATTATTAAGAGAAATGAATAGAAACATTAATTGGTAGCACGAAATTGACAGTAATTAAAGGGGACAATCTTGCACCACTGGGGTGAAATGAACCCCTCCCTTGGGCTATTTTTAAAAAGTTTTTTTTTATTTGTTTGTTGTTGAAAAAGGTAAAAATACTAAATTAAATATTCTATGTACATTTATGCATTCAAAGTAGTTAATAATTACATACAAATCAGATAACAGAATCCCTGTTGAAGAGATAGATCTGAATTACACTAGATACACAAATGTTAATGTGTAAATGAAAAGTCAAGATTAATCAGAGCATAACCATCCACTAAATGTACTGAGATTTATTATTATTAATGTCTATGGTCAAGAAGAAAATTAAAAGTCCATTATTTCCATATTCAATTTCCATAAGCTATAAAATTAAATGTCCATTATTAAAATCCATTAAAATCCATCAAGACTGATAAAAAAAATCCCATTAATTGCATGTCAACAGCTATAACTTGGAAAAAAAGTGTCCTGGGTCAAATATTCAAGAATATTAAATTGTTTTAAATGTGAACTAATGTTATCCTCATGGACCAGGTTGCAGTTGGCTGGTATTATTGCATTATGTCATACAGTGTTCCTTTCATGTTTCCATCTCCGCTCGAGCCTTGTGAACGGCCAACTGTATAAATTCAGGACAAGGAAGGAACACAGGGAAAAAGCAATAGCCAAATGATGAAAGGGCATTTGTGAATTATTTAGCACAGAGCTGTATATGATGGTATTAAAATGAACAGATGGTGTAACATTTTCAACACGTTGTGGAGCTAGAAAGAGCTTAATAGGGCAACATTTACAGTAGATTGATAAATGTACTTTGTGAATTCATACTAAATGTAATTTGTCACAAAGACATGAAGGCAGAAATCTCTAAAGCACACGTCTTTGTTCTGTTTCACAGTGGGGAATCTACAGCATAACTTCATCCACACCACAGGCTCCAGTCCCAAACATACAGCCACCATTGGTAGGTAAAGCCCACAGCTCTACAATTGTTTGTTCTGAGTTTGAAATGACCTCTATGTCCATCACTGTGTGTTTAAAGAGCGTGCACCACGCATGAACAACATGCAGATGGCCACCGGTGGCACATTGAAGCCCAGTAAACATACCAATGCCATGAAGCCCCAGCCGTCCTTCCATCACTCTCTACATAACCTGGCTCAGCTGCCGCCCTCGTATGAAGCTGCCATGAAGCCTGAGATCAACAGATACTCATCTCTCAAGCGTCTGGGTGAGTGCTTTATTGCCAGTAGAGAGGAAGATTCTAATCTTAAGGAAATTATGTTTTGTAGGAATGACATAAAAGGTTGGCTTGATTGCTTTCTTATTATAGCCCACATAATTTCAAAGGCATAAAGCAAATTTATAAGCAATAAGGAGAAATAGATGGACGAACATCAAAAACAGTGTGACATTTAGCACTGTTGTGTTTTGAAGGAGAAATTACCTGCTTGATGATGAGGACATTGAAAGCAGTGTTAGTGTTTCACTGGAATGCTTGGGAGATATAAATGTTTGTGAAGGTGATTTTAATGAGGGCAAACCATTGCAAAGCGCCCACAATCTTGTACAGACGTATACAGCCTTAAGGCTTCTCTCTCAGCTAGACATCAAACCTCCTGGGAAGTGTGAGTTACAGTTGGAGGGCAAGAAAGTTCTGCACAGGCGAAGGTTATACAGGCTGATACAACGACTCAAGACTTAATCAGCCAAAAGATGAAATGGCTCAGGGTTGAGGATAAAACAGGATTGTATTAATATTGCTATATTAATGAAATAAAGTGTTAAGCATTAATGAAATCAAGCATTATATTACAGTTTTTCTCAGTTGCTTTGGTGCATTTCTCAGATCAGAAATGAAATTATCAAAACTACTATCATCTAGTCACTTGTGCACGTCATAAAAGCAGTTTCTCATTCTTTTGAACAAGTTGCGATTGCTTTGGTACATTCATGCAATTGATTATGTACATGCTGTTGTCATGTTGCTCAGAATTTATTATATAGTTCTGTGTGCAATAGTCTTACCCCTCAGAACATCTAGTCATTAGTTTATCGTGTAAGTCATTAAATACAACATGGTTGATCTAGTTGTCATAAACTGTCACACATATTTTCTACACATTTCTATTAGTCTTTTTGTAAATTTGCCATGAATTGTACAGGTAAATCTTGACTTTCACTAATGAAGAGAATCTGGATCAACCAATGATAACTAGGTCTCTGAAATTCCTCGTAAAGTGCTGCATGCAAAAACAAAGTTCTGCCTAAGGGGTGTTTCCTGTGTTTGTCTGTCTAAATTTGTATTTCTGCCTTTGTGCCCATGTTTCTTTTTTTCTTTTCTATATCACAATGATGTGGTAAGGTTTTTTTTTTTTTTTGTCAGAACACTATAGTAAAAGTGTAACTGTGAATCCAGTCTCTTTCAATCAATATACCACATACAGTAATTTGTACTTTTGAAATGGATATATGGCATACATAAGTGCAGCCTTCTGCATTTTAATATAGTATGTCCTCCAAACAGTTGCCATAATTTACATCAGGTAATACTAACAGAGTGCACTGTAATATTGACAACATGACTAAGCATTTTGACTATCTTGTTTGTGAACAATGACACAAGGACTTTTCATTCTGATGGCACTGATATGTTCATTGACATAAATACTTTTGAGAGATGAACTAAAGATTTTGAGTAAGTTACGGGCTTTTGCAGGTAATACATCGTGCGGTGCTGTTTGTACGAATTGTTTTGAGAAATGCATACACTTCTTTGCAAATATTAAGGATTATTCGAGAAATGCACCAAAGCGACTGAGAAAAACTGTAATGAAATCAAGCGTTAAACATGTAGTCCAGAGTTGGAGGTTGAAGAATTTATATTAAGAGTTTAGTAAATTGTGATGAAAGTTTGATTGAATTTCTAGCTTGTAGCGCAAAGCTTGATGTGCATCCATATTTATTATATACACAGTATTGGTACCATATTGGTTATTGCCTGATATTAGAGATTATTTATTAAACGGTGTTAGCAATATGCTAATTTTCCATCTAGATAACATTTGCTATCATATAATAGGCTACTCACCTAAAGATATATTTAAAAACACAAATAATTTAATAACACCCCATTACATGTGATGCCTAAATTCACTTTTTTATTTTCCATTTTATTAACTTATTAACAAATTTTTGGTTTTAGTGTTTTATTGTTAATTTATTTAGTCCAGATTGTATAGAGTTGTAATGTCGGCCGTTAATTTTTATAGACAGACAGACAGACAGACAGACAGGAAAACAAAGTCTCCTTGGTATTGAACAGAATTTGGATTTGGTCATTTGTTGGTTAACCACCATACCATGAAAAATGAATTATCTTTTATAAATGTATTGCATTTTTCTAAAAAAATAAAAAATAATTTTCATAGTGGTCAGATTTTTAATATCTGCATCCCTAATTGGTTTATTCTTTTCTCACCCAATTTTCTGATCTTTTCAAACTATTTTTCCTCCACCTACAGAGAAAGGAGGATTGGAGGAATATTCAGGTTACTGTACCACCAAACGGAGGCCCAACAACGCCCCTCCCTCCTTTCATTCCTCCCAGCATCACCTTCCCTGGGGTGGCGACTACACGCTGGGGGGAAGAGGCACGCTTCCCAACCGTGCTACTCGTCCTCGAATACCTCATCCACAGTCTGCTCCAAGCCACACCCCGAATCCTTACCCTCTGGATCCACCGGAGTCAAAGCAAAACCACAACTACGATATGCTTTCCAAACCACCACGCCGCGTCAAATCCACTGACCAGCTCTTCGCCCTCGGTGACGGCAACACCTTGTCAAGGATGTCGAAGAACCAACAGCACCAGTACTACAAAGCTATGGCCACTTCATCAAAGAATTCCAATACGAACACCCTGAAGAAGTCCAAGGAGAGGCTGCTGATGTCCCCAGACCACCTAGAGGAGGAGGTAGACGGGGTTGAGTACAACGGAAGCAGGATGGGTATGGGAATGGTCGACTACACATCTGGAGGGGGAGGTGGAATGGTGCCCACCCTGCCCCGCGTTAGCCACCAGAAAGCTCAATCGCAGCAGAATGTTTGCGCCACGCCGTCGCTCGATCGTCACCACATGATCAAGATGAACTCGCACCCGACCTCCGGGCGAGAGCAGGAGCGCAATTCGGCGGCGATGTCAGGTCACCTGGGAGGAGGCGGGGTTGGAGGAGTGGGATGGGGCGACATGCCAGGAACCGGAGTTGTCATGGGAACAGGAACTCTTGGTGGACACAGTGCCAGGAGGCTTGCATTTGCAGCTAAAAGGCAAAATACCATTGAACAACTTCACTTCATCCCCGGTGGAGGGGGAAGTGGAGGAGGAGTGGCATCCAACCAAGGGGTTAGAACAGGAAGCAAGAATGAGGTTACTGTGTGAGCAAGAGGCTGGAGAGGGTAAAGAGGGAATGGAGAAGATGGGTGAGGGATAGACTGTGTGAAGAGCTGGAGGATGGTAGAGGGACTGTGGGAGAGAGAGAGAGTGGGCGGAAGAAGGAGAGAAATAACGAGAGAAGAGAGAAAAGGAGTAGGAGGATGGTAAAGGAATAAGAGAAGCAGATTTTGAAGTAGGGGGCCACGAAGTGGGAGAAACTCGACAGAGAGCGAAGTGGCACCATATTTTTACAGATATATATTGTATATAGTGGCAAATTCACAAGATAAGATTAGATAACAGTTATAAGCCAGGTTTGATAGAGCTTCAAAGTTGTCGTGCTTTTTATGTTCATGAAATTGCCGCTATAATTATGATCGAAGCTGCCATATACAACTATTTATTTGCGTACAGTTTGCCTATACACCTACTGCATAGAATATCAGTAGAGTGTAATATAAATTCCACATGATGTGACAGATGAACTGAGGCATTTTTCATATCTGTATGTCATGTTTTTATCCTCAGATATTTTACATTGTTATACATTACAGATATAGCTGCTATGGAGCCATTTATTTCAGAGAACGGCTTTCATCTTATAACTATGATGGAACTACTGGGAGACTAATATAATAATTAACATCTGCATAAGAGGAACCAGTTGAACATGAGTTGAGCGCTTATCCCAACTGATGAATTGTAAAGCTACTTACAGCTGGACAAATGTACATGCTGGATCTTATCTATTTTTAAACCCTAATCCACTTCAGCATAATGAGGAAGTGCGGCAGGGTTTTCACAACATATGTCAAAATGAATGAAGGTGGAACAATTTGAGGAGCATATCCATAAACTCTTAAGAGTCTGATGAACTCTTCTGAATACTGCGAGACAGAGAAAGCAAGCCTTACCATACCTTACCATTGTTTTGCCTGCATCGTATTCAGTGTGAATTTAACATGGAGGTGCCAAGTGAGTTTCTGTTTAATTTGTTTTTATTTATTTATTGGAATCCTGAAAATAGTACACAAGTTTTAAATTCTCAAGTCTGCCCTTCAGTACATAACTGGAGATCGCTTTGAACTATCGATGAAAGCCATTCTGGGACACAATTGGGCAGAAAAGCCCTGACGAAAACCAAGAGAAATGTCTGACAATCATCTTTTTTCTCCAATTAAAAAGACTCATTAATGATCAATGACCCTTTGTTTGGATTCTGAGCCACCACTTTCTACAATGTCCAAGTGCTGGGATTTGTAAGAGAGATTCACCATAAGGGACGCTGGACTACCAAAAGCACAAGAATAATACATTAGATTCCTGTAACGCTGGGTACTTACCCATCAGTGCTCCTCTTAGGTATACTGTGTAGACAAACGGTTCACCTTAAGCTATTAAATATGGATCTGAGACGAAGAAAACAACTCAAGAGTAAGGGCACTCATCAATATACGTATATGTTATGGTATTCTGGCATAACATTAGCGTGTAACATGGCAGTATCATTATCTCACTCAGGTGTGGGTTTACATTTGCATAAAGACGAAGCTCCTGGACTGCTTTTTGAATCTCCATGTTGAAGCCATGTGTATATGCTGTTAAAACTGAGACTCTACGAACAGTCTGAGGATACGGGCATGCCAAAACAGCTAACCTGTGTTTTGAATCTGCTGTTACCGAGATATGAACACAACAAGTCATACCTGATATCTTCATAACCAATAACGCTTATCAATATTAAGGGCTATACAACACACATGCGTTAGTGGTACAGATGTTACCCACAGCTTACTCATTATTCAGTGATAATAATCTCATTTACAAAAAGATATTAATGTAGTAAGTAAATATTACAATGAAAAATGTAAATGTGAGATTGTTCACAAACAAGCCAGATATAATTTACTGTATGGTTCTGGTCGCTGAGAAATAGCGCAGGTGTCAGGAACTCATTTTACCAATGAAAACTAATGAATTTACATTGTAAAACCACCAACTGGTCATTTTTTGTCATAGACTTTTTACCTCTTGGTTAATTTTCAGTGTAATGAAATTGAACGTTATAAGTTACGGACTATTTGAATATATATGCCTCCCAGTAAAAGTGTTAAGGAGTAGTTTATATCACATCAGCATTAGGAGAATCGGTGGTAACATTCATTTAACTTTTCACAGGAACTAGTGTGTATCTTAAAGAATTATGAATACAACTTAAAGACAATCTTCCTAACAGCTCTGTAATACATTGGTGTTTGTTATTGTCATTACTATGACAGTTAATATTATGGTTATTGGTGAAATTTCTTCTTGTTGTTATGGTTATATTATAATTATGATGGTGATTTTTTTCGTCTGTGGTTTTAGTGTTAACTTGTTTTAGATATCTTTCTCATGAAATTCTTTTGAAATTATGAGTAGAAAATAGAAGCACAAACTTTAAAGCCACTCATTGTTTGACAATTCTTCATGCATTCCTAATGATGAGGAGTGCCTTCGAAAATCTCTCCGTGTGATGTCACATAGTAATTGTTCTAAGCCTGCAAATGCCATTGCTTGTTGCAGAGACATCACAATGGGTTTATATAAATGATGTCATAGGATGTATGTTGTATGTATGTAACCGAATGTCTTCTTTTTAAGTGAAATTTCAACTTTTTAAAGTTTCTTTCAGGGACAATTAGAGCAGTTTAATCTATTTAGTATTTTCTTTGTCATAAAAAGTCTGTAGCAATGTCTGTTTTGTATCCACAAGCCATAATTATGAAAATGTTTATGGAATTTATTAACAAGGCATATTACTGTCGAAAATAACAAACATTGTATGTGCAAATAAAGCCCTGAAGCATTTTAAAAGGTTGGTAGCCTACAATGGGATGTGCATTGGTTGCAGGCAAGCAAATCAGGACAATGAAGACTGAAACGCTGGGAATAATGAGATCATGTCTTGAAATATTTAAGCACAGAAGCAGAATGAATGTTTGAATTCTCTCTACATGGAATTTTAAATCAAGCATTACCCAAATGTTTACATATATTTTACTATCATAACAAATAATAATAATAACAAAAATAATAATATATATATATATATATATATATATTGCATCCTTCCATACAGGTTAAATTTCACCTTTGTAAAATAAAGTTAACTGATGAAACTGTTGCCTCGAATGTCTGGTGACACACATAGAAGGAGGAGAGACAGAAAATGTAAATTATTCATGTCGGCATTTACTGTACAATGTTTACGATATTATCTTCCATGAAGCATCAGACTGGAAATAAGACTAGCAATTCCGAGGCAGCCATTTTGATAAGGACCAGCCTTTGAATTTGAGCTGTCAGTATGTAATAAAATGGCCACAATAAGAGCTTCTAAGATGCAAACATAATGCTAAATGAATCCTACAATAATTGAATAACACATCTAGTATATTACATCAGATTCATAGTCGCCGAGTTGTAATTCGGATTTACCTCAGAATTACCTATTGAGAGCTCGCTAACATGTCAAATTTGACTGCACAACAACAACACTTGGAAGCTAACCGCATATACAATACAGCTAAAAAGCAAACGAACCCTATCGTTATTAGTAACTCTATAATAAAAACGCTAATATTCGCAGTACACTACTTTCACACAAACACGGTCTCGACCACAAATAAAAAAAAAAACACGCATAACGGGCAGATAATGGAGTAGCCGGAAGTGTTCCAAGGTCCGGAAACGACCAATGTTAATATCTCACACGTCACTCATTCTTTCTAAAACACCAACATAGACCGTCCAAAATATCTTAGCCGACAAAAAAAAAGCAAACGCAAAATAAAAAGTCATCGGTCGTAATACAGTTTGATGCATTTTCCACAGGATATAAGTACGATAAGTGCATCTGTTCTACAGTATAAGAGACATTCGGTCTCATGCTATCGCAGCACGGTTGCAGTGGAAACAAGAGTCTGCTAACTACGTTAGCTGTAGCTAGAAGGCTAACCACTGGAAAACAGCGCAGAGCTGCTGGGGTACATGAACGAGGGGGGCAGGGTGGGAGAGAGTATAGCAGGCCCGGTTCATCTTGACCTGGCTAAAAGATGGATGCGTAGGTAAAAAGGCCTATTTTATTGTCTCGATTGTGGTTTCATTATGATTCATTTACTTGCACAATAAGAGAGATTTGCTCCTGCATTATCTGGCTTGCTGTTGTTAGGTCGCGCATCATGACGGCAAGCTAAGCTGTCCCTTTGCTGAATGTGTAGTATTAGCCAGCTGTTTTGCATGCTAACATGTTACACATAGCCCCAACGCTTAGAAGATTTCGCGACCATTAATACTTTGAAGAGCATTTTTAAAGCACTATTGAAAATCGAAGTGCATTTTCCCCATCGTAGACTGGGGAGATTTTTCCATTACTCCCCGGAGTCTGTCGAAATGGACATTTTCTTTTCTGTAGCGATACGCGATGCAATCGGAAGATGTAATAATTACATGAAATTCACCTCTAGCCCTGACGATTCACACCGCACTCGGCATCTTTTCAGCACAATGCCAACTGCTCAGAATGTAAGACAAAGTGATAGAAAACACTCGCGAAGTTTAAATATAAGAAAATTGTGTAAATATTTGAAAATGTGTGTTATCTTACTGTTTACATTCCGCTTATCGTCTGAGAACGTATTTCACACTACTTTTGTTTAGTATCGTGTTGTGATTGTAAAATGACATTCGTTAAATGCATAAGCGATATATCAGTTGAATGTGTCTGTTAATTTCTGTAATTTAGATGATGCTGATAGATAAGATGAACCAATGTTTTAAATGTATTAAACACGATGTAGTATTTCAGAGTGAATTGTTACAATAATAATGTTATAATTTTATATTTTAAGATCTATTGATCACTAAATAACAGATACTCAGTTTTTGTTATTGTTTTTGTAATTGTAAGTTATTTCATTTCGTTATTGTAGGTTATTTCATTTCTCTATTTAAGAATACAACTGAGCAAAAAGGGAATCATGGAAATGCCTTGAAATGTTCAAGTAATGCCTTTAAGATGTTCGTTTGAAGCACTTGGAACTTTTTCGGAGATGTGTCCATACTCGCATAATTATTCACACACACAAGTTACATTTTCTATGTATTAAAATAAACAAACATTCAAATGCTTGCTGTAATAAACAGTCTGTCTGTTGTTGTTGTTGTTTTTCTTTTTTTTTCTTTAAATCAAATTCTTTTGTTGTCTTTGGGGTTTTGATGGTTTATGTTTTTTTTTTTTAAAGAATTGTATAGAGTGTTTGTATAAATTCAATCATTTAACATGTTCCTCTTTTTTTCCTCTCGCAGTGAGAAGAGTGGCATCACAACATCACAGCCCCCAAGAATTATATTAAGAGGATTTTACTTCCAGCTATGGAAAAAAGAAAAATAAATTAATTGAAACTTGGAAACAGAGATGTAAGCCACTTTTGTCAGAGTGGATTAAGAATGAATAGATATTGAATGTAATGAAGCCAACCCATGGGATTTGGAGGGATCCATCCTACTGTAGGATGGTCATGAACTAAAAAATGTAACCAAGGAAGTGACATTTTTTCAATGAACTCAGACGACAGTAAGCACTTACAGTGCACTTCCCAAAATGTGAAAACATGATTGCATCTCATGCAGTTGTGGCATTCTTTTACCAGTCCATATGTCTTTGCACTCTTATGGAACATTCAGACTGAAATACTGATATCAAAGTTGAACTATCCAAAATAACTGATTTTATGGAATCCAATGTGAAGCCAAAAGGGAGTCAATTTTAGTCATCTCATAAGTGACAAATCCTATTGAAAAACGGCTTTTTTGCAGAGACTACAAATTCATGTTACAGTCAATACAAAATGTACTCGTCGACTACTTGCCTGAAGAGTGAGTATGTGGCTGCCCACTTTAAATGAAACAACACCAGTAGCATAAGGAAAATGTGAGGTAGCACTGTTTTTGAAATTGCTTTTTCTGACTACAACTTAGTAGAAAAGCATCATAGAAATATTGTTGCTGCTCAAAGGGCAAAAGGTGTTGCCACTGCGCACCATGTTTCAGTAACTGGGAGATGTTCCAGTTAGGAAAATACAATGTGGACATCATAGAGATGCTGAGTGGACACCAATCCCATCAATTCAAAGGTCTTGGATTAGAGCGACAACTTCAACACCAACAGCAAGTGCAGCTTCACCAACACCAGTTACAGCAGCAGCAAGGTGAGACATCTGGGTCAATTTTGTCTGGACTTGGCTTAGGCCCACTACAAGCATCTAGAGGCAGTGCCTTTACAGATTCTGCATCAATTTTTGCAAAAATGAGTGCACCTCCCCCACCTCTGCAACAACAATCCCTCTCTTCATCATCTCAAAGTTTGAGGAAATCCAGCAAAATGTCTGGAAGCAGTGGTGGAAGTCATGTGAGTGGATACCCCCAGTTTTTGCGCTCATTCCACCCAACTGAGACAACCCTTTCACAAGAGCAGTTACATTCAGGAGTAGGGCGATTTGATCATTTTGCCAGCAGTAGTGGAAGTGGAGGAACTGCAGGGGCAATTGGAGGACTGGTTTCATCTGTTCCACCACCCCCGTTGCATCCTAGTCTGTCAGTACCTCAGCCCTCCCCTGGTCCGTCGTCCTCCTCCCCATCTCCTTCAAGTTCTGTTTCAACTTCCAATAACCCTCCCAGCAGTAGTGCAGTAACTACCTTTAGTCATCAGCTGGCAGGATCTCAGTCTGACGCTCGAAGCCTACATCAACAGTTTAGCTGCATGTTAGCCGCAAATCAGTATTTTCTTTCTGGAGTACCAGCCAATTCCAGTCTAGAACAATTTTTAGTTCAGCAAGGCAGTCATAACCATCTTGGTCTTGGTCTGGGCCAAGCTGCAGGAGAAACAAGTTCAGCCCTTGCGCCACCCCCTGCTCTTCATTCTTCACACACTCATGGTCACTTAACTGCATTATCACAGCCTCAACAGCTACCATCACAACATCAGCAACTACCACCTCACACTTTGTCTCACCCTCACCCACATCCACACCATCCACTGCACTCCTCATCGCAACCTTCTTCGCTTGGAGGTTTTGACTTTCAAGGAATCCCAGTACTCTCCTCCAACCAGCTAGCATCTCTGATGCAGCAGGAAGCCGGTTTGCCACTTCCACTTCCTCTGCATCTTTCTTTATCAAAAGAGGATGGAAAGGGGGATAGTGCTGGAGGTGGTAGGAGAAAGAAAGCCATGGTTGGCTACCTGCCACAGAGAAAGTCTGAAAGCAGCAACAACAATAGCAGCAGCGGTCACAGCTCTACAAACCCCAACAGTAGCACTTCAGGGGGACTCAACCAGGAGAACACACCAGGCTTAGATGGAGGTGGGGGTGTTAGTTTGTCTGGTATTGGTGGGGACCCTTCTTCCCACCTAACCTCATTATCCTCTACTTCTGTTGTCTCATCATCTTCTTCTGCACCCTCTTCTACATCAGCATCAGTTTTGGTGACAAATGGCTCTAAAACAGACAGCCATGGTTCCATGCCACCTCAGTCTCAGCCTGAACAAGAACCCCTTTATCATTGCGGCGAGTGTGGCAAAACTTTCACACATCTCTCTAGTCTGCGCAGGCACCTACGTAGCCATGAATTAACTACAGCTGGCACAAGCGGCATGAGAAGTAGCATTATAAACCCAGTTCTGCATCCTTCTGATCCAAGTATTCCCCACTCTACTCAAGAGGATGCAGCCTCATCTTCGTGTGGCAGTCCTGACAAGACTTTTCATTGTTCTGAGTGTGGAAAATGTTTCAAGAAAAAGGGTCACCTACTTCAACATGGTGTCATCCACTCTGGTGCACGGCCCTATGCCTGCACTACTTGTAGTCGTGCTTTCAATCGTCGTGAGTCACTCACCCGCCATGAAAAAATACATGAAGAGAAACCTTTTCGCTGTCCAGCCTGTGGTCGTTGTTTTCGGGAAAGTACATCCCTTTTGAACCATGCAGCCTCGGGCACCTGTGGCAAGCCAGGCCGTACACCAAGACCTAAGCATGAAAGTAATATAGAAAGCAAGAGCAATAAAGCTGGGGGCTCCCAAGATGGAATAGCGACTAATGCTGCCGGTGAGTAACGTCTAGTGTAGTGCATATTTTTAGTAAACCCACTGAAAAGTCAAACATTTTTCATAGGCACTGTGAAATTTGTGTGCATAGCATTATTACTGTTTAGTCTGTTGTGCAGGTTCTTACCGGAGTGATGATTTCAGTGATGACTACAAGGACCAGCGCTCTCAAAGTAACTTGTATTCTGGAACAACAACATGTGGTGGTGGCAGCATGACAGGGACTGCACTTAGGAAGGCACCATTAGCTCCTACTCTGCATCCACACCCACAAAACCAAAGCCAGCAGCATCATCAACAGCCACATCTCCCACTTTCATCCCTGTTAGAGGATTCTGAAGATGATGTCACTAGCTCTGTCAACAGTGCCATTTCTGCTATCACTGCTGCAACTGCAAATTGTATGAGTGGTGATCTTGCCCATAGTGGAGGTAGAGGGGATGATCGAAGGGATATCATTGGTGGATTGCTTGGAGGTCTGGGTCTAGGACCTCTTGCCTCACCTAGTGGTCCGTTATCAACATCTGTCATGGAAAAGTCCTTTAGAGGAACTATTAACCCAAGTGCATTGGCCCTCAACCAGCAACCAAATCAGCAGACACCTGGTGGAAAGCCCAAGCGCCCTCGTAAGCCCCGCAAGAAGAAGGAACCTGGTGTGGTTGGTGTTGAGCCCCCTAAAAGAAGGCAGTCCTCTCACAGACCAGGAGGGACAGGTGGTGATGTTAGACCTTATTTGTGCAGCGTCTGTGGTCGAGGATTTGCAAGAAGAGAGACCTTGCGGAGGCATGACAGAATACACACTGGAGAAAAGCCTCACCATTGTAATGTGTGTGGCAAGTACTTCAGAGAGGCATTCCATCTTAGCAAGCACCACACAGTGCATTCTGGAGAGAAGAACTACAAATGTATCCTGTGTGGAAAGGACTTTGGATATGCGCAGAGCCTTAAAAGACATGGCAAGCTACACCAGAAAGGAGAAATGGAAGAAGTGGCAACCACGCCAGGTGTGGAAAACCTTAACCGCTATCCATCCTCTGGTGGCAGCTTGATTCAAGGAGGTCAAAGCGGCGGCTCTTCTTTCTATTCATATACTCAAGATGTCAAGCCACAGACATCAACCACTCAGCCCCCTCCTAGACTGTACACATGTGCGATATGCTGGAAATCGTTCCGCCATCACTTTCACTTGACGGCACATCACCAAACTGTTCATGAGGGTGGTGGAGAAAAGCTGTTTTCTTGTGAAGTGTGTGGTAAGGCATTTGCATACTCTAACAGCCTTACACGACACAGGCTTTCTCAACATGGCTTAACACGGACTGGCCAGCCAGTTGCTCAAAGGAGCACAGGGGAAGATAACAGTGTTGGTGTTACTATACCGGAAAGCGAAGCTGCTACAAATGCTTTGCTTCAGCTCGCACCACCTAGTGGCACACATCCTGAACAACATGGAGTTCTTCATAGCCAGCAGGCTCCTCCCCAAACACAAGCTGGCTACTCCCCTCTGTTCTATATACCCGATACCAATGCTGCACAGAATGCCTCCTCTTATTCTCATTCTCTGCCGTCAACTTCCTCAGGGCCTCTTCTTTGTAACCATCAGCAACAACACACTGGGATAAAGGGTGAACCCATTTATCACACTGGTCATGTGCATACTCTTGCTCCAAACATACCAGTGCATTCCCTCGCGTTGCCTCCATCAGAGCCACATCAGCACCACCACAATTCCCAGCAGCATTCAGCTGAGTTTCAATCTACACACCACCACACTTTTCAAAGCCAAGAGGAGTTGAGGAGACAGAAGAAAAAAAAAAAAAGACAGCAAGAGAGAGAGGAGATAGGCTACAAATGGACCCCGGCTGCAAAAGTAGAGAGAGAACAGGTGGAGGCCTCCCTTGGGGAAAAGCAGAGAAATGAGAGAAGAAAACTTGTTAAAAGAAAAAGGAGAGCAATTCACAGGACGCAACATAAAATTAAGAAGCGCATGGCTGTGCTCGTGAGAATCAGACGTGGAAGTGGAGGAAGTGCTGTGTATGAACTGGGCCTTCCAGGTGGACTGAAGCTTAACAGGCTTCGTTCTCTCAAAGTTCCTCTGAAACGAAAGTCCTGTCCCCTTTGCCTTGGTGCTACCTTCTCTCAACAGGTAGCCCTTAAAGTTCACATAGCAGCTAGACATTGTCCCAAAGTGAGAGGCCTTCAGCATCGTTTGAAATGTCCAGTTTGTGGAAAACAGTCTCGCAAGTTCCTCTCAGCTCTCATTCACAGAAGCTCCCATTTAGCCAACAGAGCATTTTCTTGTAAACATTGTCCCTGTCGTTTCTGGAATGCAATGCTCCTCACACGGCATAAGAAGGTGTGTCGTGGGACGTTGGCTAAGTTTCAACGAGATAGGGCTCTTTGTGTTAAATTAGTCATGGGATCGACATACAGGAGGTTTGAGTGTAAAGGGAACTCTTCATCCTTGCATATGGAATATAGTCACTAAGTTTTGCCATTAAACTCATTTTCATATGCACTTTTAGAAGAGAAGTGTTGCGATTTTCATGAGAAGAACTGAGATATCTGACTGGATACATCTTATGCTCATGTAGGCATTGACTTGTGTGTTATGAGAGCTTTTTCTTTTCACTCTCATTCATATTAAATTTCCTCTTGTAACTTGGACCCCTGAAAATGAACACCTTCAACAAACTCACAAATGTATCAAAGACATTTGTCTTAATGAAATGCTTAGCCTACCCATCTGTTCAATATCACACTTCTAAGAGGAAACTCTTGTTCATATTGAAATTATCCTTGGCTGGCAATAGATGAAGTTTCAGTGATTTGGCAAATATTGTATTGTGCCCTAACAGTAGGTTATTGCTCACCTCAACAGATGCTCTGTAGAATTATTCTGTCTCTGATATATATTGTGTTGTTGGTGTTCACTTAGAGCAAGTGTGGAGATGTGATTTTGTTAATGTAAAAAGTGCATTCAGTATCAGGAGAAAAAAGGGTCCTGCTAGGAAGATGAGTATTTTATTTTAAGGAATATATTACTGCATGTTGGACACTACTGTCCATGTGTTGAAAGGTCAGTGCCAGTGATGAGACTTTGGACTCTGATGGTTACATGACAAATCCAATTGAAAATGTATCTTAACTCTTAATAGAGGAACCATAAGAAATTAATGCATAATACATGCTGAGTAACAATTCTTAAAATCAATTGTGAGCCCTGTTTTGATTTATTTACTTCAAGAAAACTATACCACTAAGATGGTAATGCCAGCACTTAAACAGGAAAAATATGATTTTTCACAACCATAAAGGACAAAAAATGTAATACCCATAGAAGCCTTACCACATTTTATGGGTAATACAATGTAGCGTCTATGTATAGAGCTTACTGGAGAAATGGAAAGAAATATGTGTTCTGTAATGTAAATTGTGTCAATATTTTATTATGTTTTTTAAGCAAAAGTCAATCTTTTTATCATAGCTACACTTCAGGTAGTTGGAAGAGTGATTGTAAGAGTTATCACTTTAGATCCGGTCTTGATTAAGTGTACTAATGTGTGACACAGTCTGTCCACTTGCCAACTATGAACGTATCCGATGTACTTTTCTCACCTTTCATGTAGAGATCCCATACTACTTATAAGCCTCTTTTTCTTTAAAAGAAGAAAAGTAATAAGTATGTTTCTATCACTTTATTTACACATGGTAAGCTGGTTGTTGATGAAACCCAAGCATTTAATAAAATTGTAAAATGTTATATCCTCATTAATTCCATGTAAACATTTATTGTTACCTCAGTATTTAATATTTATCTGCATTTATATTAAAATATGGCAAATATGCATTTTGCATAAACATTTTTTTTCATGGTTTAATCAATTCCTGAAGTTGTTTTATTGTTACTTAACATTTATTATTTATTTATTGCTTCTGTTAAATCTTTGTCACAATGTTTAAATATTTATCATTACATTATTCTGTTGCTATAAGATCACCGTTTTACCATGCAGTGTGATCTTACTTTTTTTTGTAGATATCTTAAGGGAATAGTTGTCTAAATATATTTATATTTAAGGATATATAAGTATATATAAAGATTTTACATTCGTTACCAGACAGAAAGTGGCTTTTTAATTGGCAAATGTCATTTAGTATTGCTAATGAAAAAAAATCGATGTAGTCCAATTCTTATTTTGTAATGTATTGAGCGCCCTTCTTTCCATCATTTGACCAACATTGGTCAGTTTCTGTCTGAACATGATGATTTTTTTTTTTTTTTAGAATTATAGTTGAATAATAGGTGTTGAGGCTGTGAAACTGACTAAACAGAAGGTTTTAGAACATTTGAGAGTGCTATTTTCCATGTTGATCAGTTGGTGGCAGCAAGGATCCTACAATCTATGATATGAAGCTGGGAGCACAAATGTCACATGGATTTAAACGCCGATAGTGGGCGGAAAACAAGTACCCTGAGCCCTCGGGTGTGTGTGCTCACGAGGTAGACTTCAAATTAATGTGCGTCTAAGAGACGGGTTTTTGTTTATAGAAAAAAGCAAGGAAGAAAAGAATGTGCGGAAAAAAGGTCCTTAGCAGATAACATTCTGTTCTGTCTTTTGCATGTCAACCATGTCTTTGCATTCTCATTAATTCGTTTTATAATATCTTTGAAAGCAAATACAATAGTTTAAGTTGTGAAATCGTAAGACCTGCATTGAGCATCACAATACTTTGACACTCTCGTGAGGTTAGGTTCATCAGGTTCAACCCCAGCAAATCTATTTCCTTCATTTCTGAATCTTTTGTGGGTGTGCGGCACTCTTCCCCTGGATTCGCGCAGTTTCTGTATTCTCACGCGGCTGTAGCATGGGTGGGATAAATGGGCGGAGCGCAGTTCTCCACGGTAGCCAGTAACAGTGCGCGCAGGGAGGAGCCTCTTTTCTCTCAGCCAATGGCAGTAAAAAGAACAGACAGGCTCAGCCGCTTCTCCGCGTGCGGACACCATGTGCACTGGAGAGCTCGTCTGTGTTTGTGAGACACAACGTGTAGTTGCCATCTCTCGCGTGATGCTCACGTTTCCCGCGGATTACTAGTGAAGTGAAAAAGTGTCCATTCGCTTAATAGTTTTTCTTTCTCTTTTGGTTTTTGGCCAAAGCTAGCGCTCTGATAGGACTGAGTGTAAAAACTTGACAGGTTGTTAAATAAATCATAATTCTGATGCACGTTAAAGCTGTCCACTTTCCAACGTAGTAAGTGGCCACATGTTTCTGCGTTTTCTGGGTGCCAAACAGGCGTCATCGGGACAGCTGGGAGAGAAATTATTGACCAATTTGTTTTTAATCAGCGCTACTAACCCCCGAGGAGCGTGCCTGTCACGAGGGGGCGTGCCTCATTAATATTAAACAGTGCTGCGCTTTCACTCTGGGAGGTGTGACGTCACGCGAGCGGCCCGTGTTCGTTCCAGCTGAGCGAAAAGCTCGGAGGGCTCAGCTCAAAGTGTGCGGTAACACACATGCAGAGAGAACTGAACAGAAGGGGTGACCACAAGGGGAAAAAGCGATTGAGCGACTGAATGGAAAAAAACGTCAACATCCCACAAATCGCACTACGCAGCAGTCTCAGCAAGGATTTCTTCGTTTTGTTTTCATTTGTTATTCTGGAGACGACGCAAGTTTCGCGCATTCAAGAGTTGAGCGCGCATTCACGTTATCGTTTGCACTATTGGATTCCTTATTCTCCGAGATTTTTCCATTCCGCGCTGTTTTCTTCTGAAACCGTTGTATCCTGTTAATTTGTTGCGGTTTTTTTCTACGTTGGTCTTGGGCATAACATCGCTATTTTTGACATTCGCCTGTATTTATAAAAGTTCCAGCAGAAGATAAGCTGTCAACATTTTCTGGAATTACTGGGAATGTATATTTTTATCCACTTGGCCAATCTACAATCAAATGCGAGCAGAATGGCTCTCTTTGTTTAAAACCATCAAATAAAGGTAAATTAAAATGAATGTTCTTGATATCAGATGCTCTGGTGCACGTGAGCTGCGCAGGTCGTTCCTCCTCTGTCTCTAAAGTAAACGCGGTCTCGTGTTGCAGTACTAAACAACTTTGTTTACTTTAATGCTACTCTAATGATACGAACTTAATCCAAATACATCATATATTAGTATATGTGCTGTTTCTCTACGAATTAATGCTAATATATATTTTGTGTTGTTGTTTCCACTATGAATCGTCATGTGATTGATTTCACGGCTACACAATAGTATTGAATCACCCAAACATCTAGCGGTCAAGGGAGCTCAATCCGGCTGACGTTGGATGATGGCCAGGCCGCTTTCACAGCTCCTTCCCCCGGACCTTCCCTCTGCCGGAGCCAGTCCACAGTTTGGCAACAGTATCCAGGCAGGAGGCTCACTTAACGGAGGACACTTAAACTCCACTGCAAACTTAAAGTCTCTCCTGCAGCTCCCAGTGAAGGGCGACCAGCGCGTCAAAGACTGTAGTGAAATGAAGGGTGAGGAAACGCACCTGCTTCCCTGCCACTCGGTGTTTATTATAACGAGCTCCCTCTCAACCTTTAGTTTGTTCCCCTTTGGAATGTGTAAATATTGTGTTAATAGTCACAAGGACAGTTAGTTTCCTGATTAGTGTGATTACTGATGATAAAAAGTGTGGTTGAACATGTCAAATGACAGAGTCATGTGCAACTGTGCATATCTCAGTGAACCTCAAGACAGGACATCACATGGGACTTAGTTGAAGAGATAAACAAGGCCAGGCCTTTCAGCCACTTAGCTCCCTACCCAGGTACTTTGAGGTCAGCTGTTGGCAAAGCCATTTTGTTTACAGGTCTGTGCAATGCACAGCATAACCACACCAACAGACGTTTTCCATTGCCTGTGAATACAACATTGTGAATATTGGAAAAGCTTCTTTATGGATTGCTGTCAGTGGCATTGTTTTGTAATGATTATCTGGTTAACATGAATAGAAACTGACCCTAAATAGGTGAGGGAAAAACTCTTAAACCAGTGTCAATCCCGTTTCTGTGCACACAGCTTTTGAAAACACATTTATCGTTAAAACCACTGCAGTTACTTTTGAATACTGATATTTTTTTCAAACAGCACGTAAATGATTCAAGAGTTTTTGCACTTTTGGTGTTAATTGTTTTTAAGCTTGAGTATTTTTTCAGTGACACTACTGTTTTTCTGTAGAGAAAAGAATTCAAATTTAAAATGTGTTGCAGTTACAGTTTTATGGTTTGTTTTTATACAATATAGCTAAACCAGAAATGTCTCATTTCAAACTCTCTTTTCTGGTTCTGGTTTCCTCACCAATGCACCGTAAAATGCCTAATTTAGAATAACTAGTGTTGTTAAGATTTTAGACCCCACCCTAGAGTGTCTCAGGCCCCATGAGCTGCGCAGGTCGTTCCTCCTCTGTCTCTAAAGTAAACGCGGTCTCGTGTTGCAGTACTAAACAACTTTGTTTACTTTAATGCTACTCTAATGATACGAACTTAATCCAAATACATCATATATTAGTATATGTGCTGTTTCTCTACGAATTAATGCTAATATATATTTTGTGTTGTTGTTTCCACTATGAATCGTCATGTGATTGATTTCACGGCTACACAATAGTATTGAATCACCCAAACATCTAGCGGTCAAGGGAGCTCAATCCGGCTGACGTTGGATGATGGCCAGGCCGCTTTCACAGCTCCTTCCCCCGGACCTTCCCTCTGCCGGAGCCAGTCCACAGTTTGGCAACAGTATCCAGGCAGGAGGCTCACTTAACGGAGGACACTTAAACTCCACTGCAAACTTAAAGTCTCTCCTGCAGCTCCCAGTGAAGGGCGACCAGCGCGTCAAAGACTGTAGTGAAATGAAGGGTGAGGAAACGCACCTGCTTCCCTGCCACTCGGTGTTTATTATAACGAGCTCCCTCTCAACCTTTAGTTTGTTCCCCTTTGGAATGTGTAAATATTGTGTTAATAGTCACAAGGACAGTTAGTTTCCTGATTAGTGTGATTACTGATGATAAAAAGTGTGGTTGAACATGTCAAATGACAGAGTCATGTGCAACTGTGCATATCTCAGTGAACCTCAAGACAGGACATCACATGGGACTTAGTTGAAGAGATAAACAAGGCCAGGCCTTTCAGCCACTTAGCTCCCTACCCAGGTACTTTGAGGTCAGCTGTTGGCAAAGCCATTTTGTTTACAGGTCTGTGCAATGCACAGCATAACCACACCAACAGACGTTTTCCATTGCCTGTGAATACAACATTGTGAATATTGGAAAAGCTTCTTTATGGATTGCTGTCAGTGGCATTGTTTTGTAATGATTATCTGGTTAACATGAATAGAAACTGACCCTAAATAGGTGAGGGAAAAACTCTTAAACCAGTGTCAATCCCGTTTCTGTGCACACAGCTTTTGAAAACACATTTATCGTTAAAACCACTGCAGTTACTTTTGAATACTGATATTTTTTTCAAACAGCACGTAAATGATTCAAGAGTTTTTGCACTTTTGGTGTTAATTGTTTTTAAGCTTGAGTATTTTTTCAGTGACACTACTGTTTTTCTGTAGAGAAAAGAATTCAAATTTAAAATGTGTTGCAGTTACAGTTTTATGGTTTGTTTTTATACAATATAGCTAAACCAGAAATGTCTCATTTCAAACTCTCTTTTCTGGTTCTGGTTTCCTCACCAATGCACCGTAAAATGCCTAATTTAGAATAACTAGTGTTGTTAAGATTTTAGACCCCACCCTAGAGTGTCTCAGGCCCCATCTAAATGCTTTAAGACGGAAACCTTCAGATTTAAGACCTTCAGACGCCATGTCCGCTTTCACATTGTTTTTGTGTTGCGTTGCTCCTGTAGATTAGAAGTGGTTTTATACCAACTAAAAATAACCAGTAACCACTTAACTCAATATACACTACACTAAACCAGAGCGTCATTGTAGTATTGCTGTTACACTACTGTAATATTGTGTTAAACAATACACGTCTGACTTTGTGTTACACATGTTGCCTTTTGGCTTTGGTTCAGACATAATACCATAGTTCTGTTACATTTAGCCATTGTTCAACTGTATTGTTGCTGAAACGCAGAGTTAAGCAGTGTCACTGCGGTGTAACATTGTAATCGCTTTACCATGGTTTTTCAGGAATGTCAAAACGCATTAATCTTTTGCGAGTTTAAAGGAAAGTATTTCAAAGGCTCTTCATTTTGCATTGATGCACTGGGAGCTTTTCACATGTGTTGACATTGCAGAGGTAGTTCTCCCAGAGGGATGTGAAAGTTGCTGGGAAGTGTTATTCTAACTACGTAATCTGAGCACCATCAGAAAAACTGCTCTCTTGAAATCTACAAAAGTCAATATATGTGTTCCTAAGAATAGTTAGAATGGTTTGAGAGTGTTAAGCCCCATTCACACCAAGAACGATAACTATAAAGATAACGATATTAGCATCCACACCAGCGGACAATATCGTCTGTTTATTCTAAGCGCACACTCGTCTGCCGCTTTAAATTCTCAAGCTCGTTATAGCAGGATGGATTCTGATTGGGTGTCAATGTTTGTATTGTTCATCGGCTGGTAAAAATCGTTCTGAAAGCGATTCCAACGATATCGTTTGTCTGTGCCTTTATCGTTATAGCTGTGGGGTGGACTCTGCTATGCTTTAATATTGAGAACGATTTTTAGAACTATATCTTTCTCTTCATAGGTAAGGACAGGTTGGACATCGATGAAGACTCTCTCGGTCGTTGTCCTCTGCGCAACGGCTGCAGCAATGGACTAGTCGCTGACAGCAACGGCGCAGGCACGGGCAGCTTTTCTAACAGCAACAACAGTTCCTTCCTGGGCCCGTTGCTATGGGAACGAACATTGCCATGTGATGGTGGGCTGTTCCAGTTGCAGTACATGGACCTCGAGGAGTTTCTGACAGAGAACGGGATGAGCAGCATGCACAGTACCTCCAACTCCACCTCGGCTCAGATACCCTCGCAAAGCTCTCAGTCCGCCGTACCCAACCAGGGCTCCCAGTGCCTCCCCACATCGCCCCCACACTGCTCCTCATCCTCCTCACCGACATCCACCACCGCCTCGTCCTCGCCATCTCTGCTCGGGCTGGACATGCACACGCCGCAAAGCATGCTGGGAGCCACAGACTGCTTGCATGGTGAGTTTGCTTTCGCAGTTCAGAGATTTAACTAGCAGTGAAAGATAAGCTAGAGAGGATGTTAGAAACCCGCGAGACGAACGGTCTGGAGGCAAGCCGTCGAGATGAAGAAAGGAAGCTCTGTGGGCCGAAAATGAGGTCTGCACAGTTCAAACACTTCCCCCATTTTGCTTACAAGAAATTCCCCTGGATTTCAGTCTGTTTGCGAGTTGTGAAAAGTACCAGACTGTCCCTTGGGTGTGTGCTACTGTGTAGTTTCAGAGTATTAATGGTTTGGGTGTGTGTGTTATTATGAGTGTGTATTGGATGCTCATGGTGTGTGTTTGTAGGCTTCACTGTCAAGGTTTGGGTGGTTTTTGGGAGTGAGTGTTACAGGGTGTGCAGCTGTTTGTGCTTTTGCGAAGACGTGAGTTGTGTTTTATAGGTACGTGTTAACATAGCATTTTTTTGTGTCATCAAATATATTTACAGGCTGTTTAAAAGGTGAGTGGGAAGTTTGCGTGCGTGTTACTTAAAAAAAAAAAATGGGCCAGTTAGAAATATACAAAAGAGAAAACTGCAGTCTGTCTTGCAGGACTGACAAAAGGGATATACAAAGATAAATAGTGATGACAGCGAGTGAAAAGAGAGGAAAAGATTTTGATATAGAGCTGAGAACAAGACAGCGATTGAAAGGCCGGTAAGTAAACCGTGGGAGACACACAGGTGAGCCAGTGAAAGGCAGAGACGGCATGTGTGCGATTGTGCTCGCATGTTTTTAAATCTCTTCCTCTTCTCACACGCTTGGTCCATGTGCGCTCGCTCAATCACGTGCCGAGGCAGGCAGAGTGAGGGGGAGGAGCAGAGGAGAGGAGGTATGTGAGGGAGTGTGTGTGAGTAACAGACGGAGAGATTGAAAGATTGAGATGGAATGTCTCAGTGCGAGTTGATACTGTACTTCGATTAGATGTTTGTTTACATTTCTGGAGTGGCTGAGAAGAGAGAGAGAAAGATTAAAAGTGCTACTGGTGAATATTTGGAATGTTTATATATTTATTTACTTACTTTATTATTTATTTATTTGTTTGTTTGTTTGATCATTGTTTTTGGCCATTGTGGAAATAGACATAACCATGTCTGTTTTGTGTCTGTATGTTCAAGCAATCTGCCAGGCAGGAAAAACCCATTATGAATTTCCCATTATAGGAGAAAAACAACTAAAATATAAGTAAAAAATACATACATACATACATAAATGAACGAATAAATAAACCGTTTGCTTGCATTAACATAAATTCACTATCAAATTATTAGAGTAGTGAAACCACAAGTTTAAAAATTCGGAAATACAGAGTTTAGGCTAAAAATATTGGAAAATGAAAAAAAACAAGAGAAGGATTAATGGATTGAGTTGTTGTCTGCTGCCTGTTACTGCCCCCTTGTGTGTCTTCTGGGTAATGTTTTGAGAGTCCCATCATTCTGAATGCATGCACATAGCAGCGTGACTTAATCGAAGCATCCACTTTGTGTTTATACCGTCAGGCACTCCGCCAGGCAGCTTGGAGCCAACGCCCTCACCTTCTTCCACCACATGTCCACCACTCCCTACTCCACCCATCGCTAACTGCAACAACATGTTGGCGCCCTTTGACCCTGATCCTAAGGATGTTGCCCTGTCGAGTGTGCCTGGACAGGATGCGTTTGACCCCCGCAGGCATCGGTTCAGTGACGATGAGCTCAAACCTCAGCCCATGATTAAAAAGGCTCGCAAGATGCTTGTCCCTAATGACCTGAAGGTGAGAAGCTCAATGCAGTAGCATGCTATGGACATATATCATTTATTATAAACACTTGGCATGGTGAAACATAAAGGAGATCCTAACAGAATTATAAGTGGAGCATGTGCCTTCATCATATGAACACTGGATTTTGTGAAGCGAGTTTATTTTGTTTATAGACCTAATAGCTTACAATCAATATTATTGTGTAGCTGTCTATCTAAGCTTCAATAGTCATCTGTCACTGTGTAGATTTTTCTCACTGATTATTTGGCAAAGATTTACAATTAGTTTATTTTGTCCTGCACATTATGAATGTTGGCTGGAACATTCCACCCTCATTTTGTTCAACAGGTCTGACATTCTTAATGCTTCTATGCAAATTTAGTAATGCAGATACAGGCATGTTTGCATCGGTACAGACAGTGACACTGTAACATTGCCATTTATTGATAACAGTAGATTTCAAAATAAAGATAAGAAAAAATATAGTCATAATTAGTTACCAAAACATGTTACTAGAATAGTTTTAGTATTATGAAGTAACAGAGAGTGATTTATGAAGCATGTCACATTGACTTCATTGGGCAATGGGTGGTAGCATAGCGTATGTGGTCAAATCTCAAGACTAAGGCAGATGTCTTGGAAACCAAGGGTCTCAGATATGTCAGCTTTTTTGTTATAAAGGGCACAGCAGTCTAAAGGGGAAATTCCTTTATCTTCTGGGAGCAAATGGATGTTTTGAATACTTGGAAAAGAAGCAACATTCTTAATGTTTTGGGCTTTTTTTAAAGGGATAGTTCACCCAGAAAAGAAATCTGTCATTTTCTCACCCTGATGTCATTCCAAACACATGGAATTAGAGTCCAAACAATGTTATTTTATTTAAAACATTTTTTTAAATCAGCAACCAGTGAGTAGTACACAAGTCATATTACAAACCAGGATCACAAAAAAGTAATAAAAAAAAAAAAAAACCCTCATCAGAACGCTCTGTTTGAATAGGCGTGGTGGATTGTGGACTCGGAAGTAGCCGCCCACTGCTATGATTGGCTAACACATGTATATGTTTGACAGCCTACATTCCTCACAGATGGATGCTGCAGTGATTTAGGTTTAAAACGCATAAATACTCCTAACAATCAATCTGTTTAACAGACAAAGCAATAGTGACCACGTAATAAAAACAGTTACTCGCACTTGTGTGTTAAGACATTACTGTCAGATCCAATATAGTCGGCACAGCATCATCTTTTAGTTTCAATCTTTTTGAAAATCCCGCATCGAATTTAATTAAAAATAAAGTTCATTCAAGACAGCGATTGAAAGGCCGGTAAGTAAACCGTGGGAGACACACAGGTGAGCCAGTGAAAGGCAGAGACGGCATGTGTGCGATTGTGCTCGCATGTTTTTAAATCTCTTCCTCTTCTCACACGCTTGGTCCATGTGCGCTCGCTCAATCACGTGCCGAGGCAGGCAGAGTGAGGGGGAGGAGCAGAGGAGAGGAGGTATGTGAGGGAGTGTGTGTGAGTAACAGACGGAGAGATTGAAAGATTGAGATGGAATGTCTCAGTGCGAGTTGATACTGTACTTCGATTAGATGTTTGTTTACATTTCTGGAGTGGCTGAGAAGAGAGAGAGAAAGATTAAAAGTGCTACTGGTGAATATTTGGAATGTTCTATGTGATTAAAAAGCACATGCAGAAGCCATCACATCACATATTTGTACAGATTTTATCAAGCTGTCTCAAAAAAAACTAACTGTGCATGTGCATCAGTGGACAGTAAAGAGGGGATCATTGCCAAATGGGGTTAAAGTTATTCTTAAGGGCACTTCTCAGACTTAGATTAGATTTATGGCTCAAAACATAGATTTTCAAAGCATAGCAATGGCAGTTTTGTTGTGCTGTTATGACGGGGTTCACTTTTTATATATATATATATTTATTTATTTATTTATTTATTAGTACTGTCAAACGATTATAAAAATCGCATCCAAAATAAGTTTTTTTTTTTAGATAATATGTGTGTGTACTGCGTATTTATGTATATATAAAGAGCAATAGTGACCACGTAATAAAAACAGTTACTCGCACTTGTGTGTTAAGACATTACTGTCAGATCCAATATAGTCGGCACAGCATCATCTTTTAGTTTCAATCTTTTTGAAAATCCCGCATCGAATTTAATTAAAAATAAAGTTCATTCACTCTTTCCTAACATTGGGATCAGAAGGAAGGCAATGCAAGGACTGTTTTTCCACAACTTGGCACTGCACGGTGTCTTGCTGTCTTCAGAGCCATCTTTATCATTTGGTTTCTGCGTAGACCTGCGTTTGATAAATATATAATATATAAACGTAACATATTTCTCTTAAATGTATACATGCATGTTTGTGTATTTATATATATATATACATATACATAATAAATATACATGGTACACACACATATGTTATGTAAACAAAAACCTTTATTTTGGATGTGATTTAATCATTTGACAGCACTTAATATACATTATATACATTTATTTTATTTTTTTTCTTGTTTAATCATAAATTGCAAAAAATATTTTTGAGTGAGTTTTAAAATAGGAAAAAAGTAGAAAGCCAATGCAGAAAAATAATCTTTGAAAACAAGTCATCATAACTTTCCTTCTCAATTAAATTGATCTTGATCTATATATTATATTAAATATATACATCTATTGTATATCTTGATTGATCTATATCTTGATCTATGTATTATATTAAATTGATCTTAATATATATATATATATATATATATATATATATATTTATTTACTTACTTTATTATTTATTTATTTGTTTGTTTGTTTGATCATTGTTTTTGGCCATTGTGGAAATAGACATAACCATGTCTGTTTTGTGTCTGTATGTTCAAGCAATCTGCCAGGCAGGAAAAACCCATTATGAATTTCCCATTATAGGAGAAAAACAACTAAAATATAAGTAAAAAATACATACATACATACATAAATGAACGAATAAATAAACCGTTTGCTTGCATTAACATAAGCCATCTTTATCATTTGGTTTCTGCGTAGACCTGCGGTCGCCCCTCTCTACATGCACAAATCGGTGGGCAGGGCAAAACAGGCAGCGATGTAGAAGCAAGCGTTGATATTCTTCTGCAGAGACAGAGTTTAGCCACACTATTACATCATTGAGTAGAACATTCCAAAAGCTGTCGTTTTGACAGACTGTCTTCAATATAAGCTGTTTTTAGACTAACAAGTTTTGAGTTCTGAAGCTTACATGATGTTTTATAGTACAATGACCTCTTATATGTCAAAATATTTTGGTTTCTCAGTTTATGACCCCTTTAACACTGATTCAAAACAACACTGAACCTCATTGAGTTGCATTGTATGGACATAAAACAGTGATCAGAATTTTCAGTATCACTTTACTTAAATAATTTATGTATAATGCATTATAAAGTTAGTTTTAATGCATTATGCCTTGTAATGCTCCTTATATAATGCATCGTCCAATCTCATGAATAACCACAGTCAATACATTACAACACTTATCAATTAATTGTTACACCATGCATTTTAAATTAGGTTATAATTATTTATGACAGGATATAATGTATTACAGCTCATATTATGAATAATTATAATGCATTATACCCTTTAATAACCCTTTATAATGTATAATACATAGGGCTGCCCTCCACTAAAGATTTTTCTGGTCGACTAGTAGTCGTTCATTTGAAGCATTAGTCGACTAATCGTACGTTTATTAATAAACCATTTAAATCATAAATATGAGCCTTTAACTGCCTACGTAGCCTAATAAGCGCTCAAGTGCCCATAAATCTTGCCACAGCACACCGGCAAAAGTAATAATTATGAATGTGTCTGGGGAAAAACAGTAAGGAGGCTGCATTAACATTAATAATTTCTTGATGAACTAGTGCTTTTTTGTTTTCGGTTTGAGAGATGAAGTCGGCGACACTGACTTGTCATCTCCACAGTGGTGGACGCGCCTGTATGCATGTTTCATATGGATAATATAATCTGAAAATATTGTTTTCCATTTGAATTGGTTAATTTGAAAGTAAACATTTCATTCTCTATAGATATCTGTAGGGCAAGCATGCATGGAATTTCGGAGTTTCGCGCTCAAGTTCAGAGAGACCGAGACAGCAGAAAGCGCATCCTTTCATTATTTTACAAAAGCACAATGTTTGAGAGAGCACACAAATAAACGTAGAGTCTTTACAGATTCGAAAGCTGTATTACTCTTATCTGTATGACCAAAAATGGGGGAGTATTTAAAGAGCAAGTGACCGCTCCGGCGCCTCCATCTGTTACGCAGAGTGCTAGTTACTGTTCAGCTTCCACGCTCCACACACACACTTGAATAGCGCACATTTAACATTAGATTGAGCGGCCATGTATAGTTGCTGCTACTAACATATTTCAGATGATAAGTCTTATTTAATTAAGGTCGATGAATGATAGGCGAGCATTAGGATGTCTTGCCCGATGTACTGTACTACCACATATACCGGCCGTTAATGATCTGTCCGTCACGGACTGTGTAACTTCGCCTGTGGATTTTTTTATTTTTTCTGCGACTAATAAAATTGAGGTCGACCAAGCCTCTTCTGGTCAACTAATGGTTAGTCGACTATTAGGGGGCAGCCCTAATAATACATTAAGGCTTTAAGTAAAGTGTTACCAAATTTTCATTTTTGGATGAACTGTCCCTTTAAATAATGGAGGATTGTAAAAAGTAAACGCACTAGATAGATAGAAGTAGTTTAAATAAATTAAGAAATAATTATTTGGAAAACTGATTGAAAGAAATTGTATCATGGGAACTGCCAGTCAGATTTATGAGCATGTATTTAGTGTTTTTAACTGGCTTTCTCATGACATTTAATTTACTGTTCCTCACTACTACTGACAGAGTGGCGTGAACCACAACCCTGTGTCTGGCACTTTGAGGAAAACCACTCAACCACAGCAGCACTTTGTGTGCAGTCAAATCTCAGACGTTTCTCACTGGAATGTCACTCAAAGTTGCTAAAAAGACTCAAACAGTCTTCTCAAACAATTACATACGAACACGCACAAAGCCCAGTCACACATATGGCAAAGCTCCCCACTTACAACTGCAGAAAACCAGCATGTTCTAATATGTTCTTTTATTTCTTTTTTTAAAGGATGAGAAGTATTGGAGTCGTCGCTGTAAGAACAACGAAGCCGCAAAGCGTTCTCGTGATGCGCGTCGACTGAAGGAGAACCAGATCTCGGTGCGTGCTGTCTTCCTTGAGCGCGAGAACGCTGCACTCAGACAGGAAGTAGCCGACATGCGCAAAGAGCTCGGCCGGTGCCGTAACATCCTGAACAAATACGAGAGCCATCACGTGGATCAATAAGGAGATGAAGAAAGTGTTATGAGATGATGGATGGAATGGAGAATGCGATGAATGTCCTCATGATAGCTGAAAGACAGACGAAAGTGCATCAAATATATGGGATGATGTATGAAGACGGCACAAGAGCTCAAGTTTTTAACTGGAGTGAGAGAGCATGTCACCTCTCTTATTATTATTATTATTATTTTTTTCTTCGGTAGGTACTATGGCAAGATTTTAATTATGGAGAGAATTGTATATTTTTATATGATAGAAATATGCTTAATGGGGAAAGGACATTTTTGAAAATAATTTTTGTATATTTTCTATATCTTTTGGAGGGCTGTAAAGTAGTGGCAGAGGGAACTGGTTAAGGTATCATTGTAACATAAAATCAGGTTCATGTGGAATTTTTTGAAGCGATCAACTCTTTAGTTGTTGAAGACTTTTGATCTTGTGAAGGATAAAAAATGAGGGACAGAATTAAGCCTAGGCAAGAACATCAGAAAAATTTCAGAAAATAACTTTCTAGAGAAATTAAACTGTAAGATATTGAGAAAAAAATATACATTTAAATTTGTATAGAAATGTTATTATAGATTTATTCAAGCACTTAAGTTGTGATAAACCTGTGGTGACCAAGAACAACCACTGATGAGGGGAATGACGGGTGCATCTCAACTCTTTGGGGATGAACCTTGTTTATCAGTCTACTGCTGATATTTATTTGTCATTCTGAACATGTAATGATGGTAAGAAGATGGTAAAGAAAGACATGCATTAATTATCACATTTTATCTGCATTTTTTTGTTTATTTCATTTAATGGTGAACTCAGTAGGATTATTTTCTTCTTAAAGTTAGTATCTCTTGTCTACAATGTACTTTTTATAGGAATCTGACTCACAGTTGCAAACAAAAAAGCAACTTTTTAGCAGCAGCATACATCCACAGTGTGCAGATCTTAAGTGAACTTGCAGAGGCTGTTCTTGCTGTGCAAAAACACAATTTGGACCTCTATGGATTGAATAAATGGGACATGACTCTCATCTGATTGTACAGAAAGATTCCTTGCATTGGAAATTGCATTTCAAAACAGGTTGACATGTAGACACGTCTGTGCTTTTGAACCTGTGTATGCACTTACTTTTATTGGAACAATATTGAATTTTTACAACCCAATCAGCGGTGTCAGTACAAAGAGCTCGGCCGGTGCCGTAACATCCTGAACAAATACGAGAGCCATCACGTGGATCAATAAGGAGATGAAGAAAGTGTTATGAGATGATGGATGGAATGGAGAATGCGATGAATGTCCTCATGATAGCTGAAAGACAGACGAAAGTGCATCAAATATATGGGATGATGTATGAAGACGGCACAAGAGCTCAAGTTTTTAACTGGAGTGAGAGAGCATGTCACCTCTCTTATTATTATTATTATTATTTTTTTCTTCGGTAGGTACTATGGCAAGATTTTAATTATGGAGAGAATTGTATATTTTTATATGATAGAAATATGCTTAATGGGGAAAGGAAATTTTTGAAAATAATTTTTGTATATTTTCTATATCTTTTGGAGGGCTGTAAAGTAGTGGCAGAGGGAACTGGTTGAGGTATCACTGTAATATAAAATCAGGTTCATATGGTATTTTTGAAGCAAACTTTTGATCTTGTGAAGGAAAAAAATGAGGGGCAGAATTAAGCCTAGAAAAGAACCTTAGAAAAAAAATAACTTTCTAGAGAAATTAAACTGTAAAATACTAAGAAAAATATGCATTTAAATTTGTATAGAAATGTTAATACAGATTTATTAAAGCACTTAAGTTGTGATAAACCTGTGGTGACCAAGAACAACCACTGATGAGGGGAATGACGGGTGCATCTCAACTCTTTGGGGATGAACCTTGTTTATCAGTCTACTGCTGATATTTATTTGTCATTCTGAACATGTAATGATGGTAAGAAGATGGTAAAGAAAGACATGCATTAATTATCACATTTTATCTGCATTTTTTTGTTTATTTCATTTAATGGTGAACTCAGTAGGATTATTTTCTTCTTAAAGTTAGTATCTCTTGTCTACAATGTACTTTTTATAGGAATCTGACTCACAGTTGCAAACAAAAAAGCAACTTTTTAGCAGCAGCATACATCCACAGTGTGCAGATCTTAAGTGAACTTGCAGAGGCTGTTCTTGCTGTGCAAAAACACAATTTGGACCTCTATGGATTGAATAAATGGGACATGACTCTCATCTGATTGTACAGAAAGATTCCTTGCATTGGAAATTGCATTTCAAAACAGGTTGACATGTAGACACGTCTGTGCTTTTGAACCTGTGTATGCACTTACTTTTATTGGAACAATATTGAATTTTTACAACCCAATCAGCGGTGTCAGTACAAATGTTTCTAAATCTATTAGTTTCGTGGTTCCTTGTTATTTCTCCAGTCATGTCTGTTTCTTTACTTAATGACCATTAAAGTAACTTCACTTATTATTAATTATTATTGATCTGATCATTATTACTATTGTTGTTAATACTACAAATGAATTATTTTTGTTGTTTTGTTTCCTTGATATTGTCTATTTTAATGCAAGTCTCCTCTAGGCTGTAGAGATTTTGACACTTCCTGTTTTTTAAAGCATTCATCGTCAACACCAGCTGTAGAAGAAGTGTTGCTGTGACAGCCAGGTCAATTTATGTGTCAGAGGAATGCTGGGGGAAAAAACTGGTGCCCTGGGTGATCACAAACTGCTTCCCCGAAATAAATGGATTTTTTTTCTCTCTTTTTTTCTGTACACTAGCATTATAAAGAACCATCTTACCATTTGTGCTGTTTTTTTCTCTTTTTTGCATGTAGGTGTTTAAAGCTAACTGCCTTTTTTTGCCCAGTAATTTGCCGCCTCCTTAACCATATACTTTTGCAGATGGATTTTGGGTAATGTAGTCCTTACGTTTCTGCACGTCCACATGTGGATGACTATGAACATTTTGTGTTGTGACTTGTTTTTTTGATGTACAAATGCCCTAATGCATCAGTGTTACCCACACTGCACCTAGCCAAAGTAATGCAGGGGAATGTAGTCTTTTTCTCCAAGACCACAAATAAACTATCGTTCTTACTAAACACTAAGGTTGATTATTTTGTATCATGTCATGTGTGCCTATTCTGTGTGCTACCACATGCAGTATCTTCAACTTCCTTACTTTTTCATAAATAAAATGGCGACCAGGATACTGCATGTTCTTTTTGAATTTGAACAGAATGAATGAAGCCCACAGATGTGCTTGTAGAAAACCTCTCAACTATCCAGCTCACATGTTGTCATGGACTGAAGTTTATAAAAGGCTATGCCCTTTAAAGCAGCACTATGTAACTTTTTCTGTGTTCAAAATTTGCTAAATGTATATAATGAGCAAGTACATCATGAATTTATCTTCCAAACCGCGTTTTTGTTTTATTCCGAATCACTACGGTACACATATAATAAGTACTTATATTTGTTTAATTTTATATTAAACGAAGAGAAGAAGTAAAAAAAAAATTAGAAAGATATTTGTAAATAAAATAAATGGGAAAGTATATAGCATAAATTATATTTTTAAAATGTGAATATGCATTCTGGAATTCAATAAAAATGAATATTATCACATATATTGCAGATAGAATGCATCTAGCTGGAAAAGCAACATATTGCTATAGTGTCTTGCACATTGTGGCTGGAGCACCAGTAGATGTTTGGGATTGTTTATGTTTAGACAACATTTTTCTTTTACTCTGAGGAATATAATGTGCTGACATTTATGTACAGGATGTTTGCAGCTCTACCTACACTGTAAAAAATGAAAAGATGCTCAAGGCACTATTTGATTCCTTCAATTTCCACAAAACCCAGTGATTCCTGACCAGGAGACAAAGTAGATGGCTGCAAGATGGTTTCAAATGATTTAAAATAAGACTAAATAAGCTTTAAAATAAGCTTCAAAAAAGCTAAAGTGTCATATGACATATTTCTTATTTTAATTGGTTCCCTCAACAACTGTTGAATTTATTTAAGAACCAGGGTTCTCACGTCTCACGGGGGGGTCATACATCCAGTACATCAAACTGGATGTATGAGAATTTATATGAAGGAATTTCAAAAGTGTGATTTCTGGACCTGAGAAAGTTATGGAAATTAATAAAATGTTAAAAAGGACATTTATAACGAGTATACATTTTGGTAACACTTTAGGGACCGATGCTCACTATTAACTAGTTGCTTATTAGCATGCCTATTATTAACACATTGGCTGTTTATTAGTACTTATAAAGCACATATTCTGCATGACCATATTCTACTTCCTTAATCCTACCCAATACCTAAATTTAACTACCTTACTAACTATTAATAAGCAGCAAATTAGGAGTTTATTGAGACAAAAGTCATAGTTAATGGTTTGTTAATGGCGAGAATTGGACCTTAAAATAAAGTGTGACCTAAATTTTTAGTTAGGTCACACTAAAATAATTAATTGGGTAATAATAATGCCCTTCACTAATATTGGCACCCTTGGTAAATATGAGCAAAGGTGGCTGTGAAAATAAATCTGTATTGTTAATCCCTTTTGATCTTTCATTCAAAAAATTCACAAAATTCTATCCTGTCATTGAAGTAAAACAATTGAAAGTGGGGAGAAAATCTCATGATGAAATAAATGTTTTGCTTCCTAGAGATTCTTACGAGTAAAATATCTCTGAAGTATGTTCCCATTCATATTTACATTTTTTAGCACACCAGGGTGACTATGAGCATGAAATTGTCTAGCCACGACTTCCTGTATCACAGGATTATAAATGAGGAACAAAAAGGCCAAATTCCCTTAATCATCCATCATCACAAGGAGTAAAACCAAAGAATATTGTTCTGATGTGCAGAACAAGATTGCTGAGCTTCACAAAATAGAAAGTGGCTGTAAGAAAAGAGCTATGAAAATCCCCATTTCCATCACCAGGGCAATAATTAAGAGGTTCCAATCAATTAAAGATGTTACAAATCTGCCTAGAAGAGGACGTGTGTCTATATCGTCCTAATACACGCTGAGGAGGACAGTTTGAGTGGCCAAAGACTCTCCAAGGACCACAGCTGGAGAATTGCAGGGATTAGTTGAGTCTTGGGGTCAGAAAGCCTAATATATATATATATATATATATCCCTATATATATAGGGAAGAACAATTCTCTTCGCTCATCCAAAAACAAACTCCGCCATATTCAGTTGTCAGACACGACTGGAACTTCACATGGCACTGGCTTCTATGGTCAGATTAAACTAAAAAAAAAGAGCTTTTTGGCAGCAAACCCACCAGACAGGTTTAGTACAAACAAAGATAAAGTACCCCATGCCCATGGTTAAATATACTGCTGGATCTTTAATGTTGTGGGCCTGTTTTTCTGCTGGAGGTCCTGGACATCTTGTCCAGAAACATGGCATCATGAATTCTATCAAATACCAACAGATAAAAAAATCTAAACCTGACTGCCTACGTTAGAAATCTTATAATGGGCCGTGGTTGGATCTTCTATCAGGACAGTAATCCAAAACAAACATCAAAATCAACACAAAAATGTGTCACTGAGCACAAAATTAATCTTCTGCCATGGCTGCCCCAGTCCTCTGACCTGAACCCTACAGAAAATGAGTGGGTGAACTGAAGAGAAGAGGCAACAACATGGAGCTGGGAATCTGAAGGATCTGGAGAGATTCTGGATAAAGGAATGGTCTCTGATCTCTTATCAGGTGTTCTCCAAACTCTTAGGAGAAAACTCAGAGCTGTGTCTTGGGAAAAGGACGTTGTAATAATTGGGCGCCAATAATTGTGGCCAACATAACCTAGAGAAAGCATTTATTTCACAATGAGATTTCCAATTCATTTTCAACAACAATTTCAATTGTTTTATTTCAATGATAGGTTAGAATTTTGTGATTCTTTTGAATGAAAGATCAAAAGTATAAACAATGCAGATTTATTTTCACAGCCGCCTTTGTTCATATTTACCAGGGGTGCCAATATTAGTGGAGGGTGGAGGGCACTGTATATATGTGTAAAGACTCTCTAATCAGACTAGAAAAGTCATATAAATTCATTGGTGATAAAATGTGTAGACCCTAAAGAACCTTTAGTTATTGAAACCTCCAGAATTACAGAATTTAATAACTTTCATTATTTACAATTATTTTATTTAATTCGTTTAGATAATTTTTATTAATATTTATAAATAAATCGACAAACTACTAATTTAAATCGCCACTCCTAGTTTCTGTTAATGAAAAAGTTTGACAGTGAGTTGAAGTACCAGAAATATCTTGTGGGCGCTGCTCTCAGAACCATGTATCTGAAAAATCATATTGTGTACTCAACGAAGGTCAACTAATATTTCAAGTGCCTCAAAAACATTTTCCTGTGATGAGTTATATGAGGAGGTCTTTAGACAAAGAGCTTAGGAGCTATTGCATGAAACCACGAGTCCCTTTACCAAGAACTCTTTTCTGAAAAGGTGCCTCAAGGTTCTCCAGAGGTTTCTGCTTCTCCAAATGTTCCCACATTTATACAGTGTAGTTTATTGCCCAGGTATATAAGCACCTGTAGACCTGTATCATCTTAGTGTGCTCACTCTGGACATGAAACCAACAACAGAATGGGAAATCAACATATACAGTACATTTATGAAGGCCCCTCCTATACAGTAAACAGAAAATGAACATTAGATTGTAGTTGTACGTTCATTTTTTGGGAGATTTGTTGAGATAAAAAGGTATGTTTTTATCGCTGAGTGTGACATTCATCAAAAGGGTGAGATCTAGAAATTAATCAGTGAACTTAACTTGAATGTGATTGTTTGTTGGTTTAGCTGGTCGCTCTGTGTGGAAGCACCGTCGCGTTTATCTGTCAAAGTGTGTGTTTACTGTTGCTAAAGGAAGCAGGTTCCTTGCTGTCTTAGGATGCTGAGATTAACTGTAGTGTGTTGAGAAGAGTCTGTATCAGGCGGGTCACTTTGCAACAGTATTCAGCTTGGCACGGTGCATGTGTATGTGGAGAAGAGTGTCTCCATGAGGCCTGTCATTTGATGTGGGGGTGAGTGTTTGTGCTCATTTGGCATCAATGGAATTGGGTGAAAGGTCTTTTCTTCTGCGGAATTCTACCCAGCATTCAAAACACTCAATAAGATCCAGATGTGTGTGTTCTTGCATGTACGGCGACTCCACTCCTTCCTCGCCATCACACCATCACAAAACCCCCTCCTCCAGATTCTCCCCATCTTTATATCCCCTCTCCTGTCTCGCTACCTCTTTCAAAACCTCTGCAGTGAGTGTCAGGGAAAGATGGAGCGATCTCTGCTTGTGTCTCTTCTGTGTGTGTGGGTCCTCAGCAGCCTGTCTGCAGCATCAGGTGAGTGTGTTTGTGTGCGTGGGTGACTGAGAGAAAATGAAAGGATTATGATAACTTTTTTTTATAATGAATAATGAATGAATGAGGGATCATATATGATGGATATTTGCCTTGTTGGACGAGTAAAAAATGCGGAGGCTCAGTATTTATGAATTTGTATTTTTTTTTATGTAAAGAAAATATGATCATTTGTATTTATTTAAAAATGCATTATGGGCTCCATTTCATTACTCAAAAAAACAAAAAGTCATTTTTTACCTAACTTCATGTTGCTCCAAACATATATGACTTTCTTTTTTCTACTGAAAACAGATACTTTGAAGAATTTTTTAACTGTTTTTTTTTTTTTTTTACTGTGTTTTGCCCATACAGTGAAAGTCAGTTGGGTCCAAAACAGTTTTGGATTTTCATTTTAGAAATTATAAAAAAAAAAAATGATGTTACACAGAAGAACTGTAAAGTTTAGGAATGACATAAGGGTGCGTAAACGATGACAGAATTTAAATTTTTGAGTAAACTGTCCCTTTAAAATCTGTGCCCAATGTGTGCTTTTGTCATTTACTAATCCCCTCCCTTTCACATATTGCCTTGAGAATCTATTTTTTAGAGCTAGTTTTCCATGAAATTTGGAACACACATACTGTACATATGCAGTGTATCATCTTCTGTTTCAGTTCAAAATCATTGCATAATCACAAATGCATAATTGTGTTAAGCTCTTATATTCTACTACCAACACACTGTTATGAGCTTGTAACATTTAAATGTTACATCCTGTCTGGTTTATGTGGATAAATTGTGTTAAATACCTGGTTCAGTTCAGAGAACAGTGTCTTGGGCAGACAGCCAGACATTTAACAGCCTGCTATTTTATGGCACAGATTAAACAGTTAGACAGATAAATTACATTGTATTTAAAGCATTGCTTGCATGTACACTACTGGGCAAAAGTTTTGAATGATTTGGATTTTTAAAATGTTTTCGAAAGATACTGTATGCTCACCAAAGCTGCATTCATTTGATTTAAAAAAGTACAGTAAAAACAGTGATATTGTGTAGTAGTGTTACAAATTAATAGAAGGATCACGTGATACTGAAGACTGCAGTAATGGCTGCTGAAAAAGTTGGCTTTGCCACCACAGGAATAAATTACATTTTAAAATATATCCAAATATGAAACCATTATTTTACTTTATTGTAAATTGTACTGTATTTTTACTGCTTTGGTGAGCATAAGAGATTTCTTTCATTTTAAAAAATCATAATTATTACAGATTTTTGACTGTATGTATGTCAGCCCGCTTGTATGTGAAACGGATCTTTTTCAACATTTTTAATGTTTCTGTGCATGCCAATCTTGAAGTGGACACAACAGAACAGTGTCCAGAGAGGATACTGGGTAACGAGAGAAGACAAACATGCCCAAAAAAGTGTCAGCAAGATAAAGACTGTGGCAACAAACGTCAGTGTCTCTGTGACGGCCAGTGTGGACTCAGCTGTGTGGCCCCAGGTCAGAACTAGAAACCCCATGATGCATCTATACACATTATAACAAAACTTAAAAAGCAAATAAACCAAAACAATGACTAAAACTATGATATATTATAAGGCAGTGCTCCCAGTTTTTCTGTGATTTTTCTGTGTGAACAGGTCGTACGTGTCCATGGCCTCTCCCACCTGGAAAGAATTTTGATGTAGCTCTCCTTTCCCCTTCACCCTCATTCTCCGCTCTGCTTGAGGTTCGCTGTAAGCCTGGGTTCACCATGCATAATGGGCTAGACTCTACAATACGCCGTTGCCAAGGTGACCGGCAGTGGAGTGGAGATGAGCCTGTTTGTACAGGTAGAAAATATTTAAACTGTTACGTATCGCTTTCTTCAGTACTTTTTACTTATCTATAATCTATCAGTCTGTCTCTCTATCTATTATTCTATTGCTCAATTGTTCTGTCTTTGGTATATAGGCTATATATATATATATATATATATATATATATATATGTATATAAAGTGTCTCTAATGGTTTTTGTTGCACCTTAGGTTTAGCAAAGAACCCTTCTCTTATACTTAAAGGAATAGTTCTCCCATGAAAATGAAAATTCTGTCATTAATTACTCATCCTCATGTTGTTCCAAACCCATAAGACCTTCATTCATCTTCGGAACACAAATTAAGATATTTTTGATGAAATCCAAGAGCTTTCTTATCCTCCATATAGACAGCAACGCAACTGACACATTCAAGGCCCAGAAAGGTAGTAAGGACATCGATAAAATAGTCCATGTGACATCAATGGTTCATCTGTAATTTTATGAAACTATGAGAATACTTTTTGTGTGCAAAGAAAACAAAAATAATGACTTCATTTAATAATTCGTCTCTTCTGTGTCAGACTTCAACGCAGCTTGTTTACAATCAGAGGCATGCACACACATGCACCGTGGTACTCTCGTGAATGTGCATCGAAAACTGACAAGGAAGAGACAAATTTGTTCAATAAAGTCATTATTTTTGTTTTCTTTGCACACTATTCTCGTAGCTTCATAAAATTATGGATGAACCACTGATGTTGCATGGACCATTTTAACAATGTCCTTACTAGCTTTCTGGGCCTTGACCTTGGTAGTTGCGTTGCTGTTTATGCAGGGTCAGAGAGCTCTTGGATTTCATCAAAAATATCTTAATTTGTGTTCCGAAGATGAACCAATGTCTTACAGGTTTGGGACGACATGAGGGCGAGTAATTAACAACAGAATTTTAATTTTTGGGTGAACTATCCCTTTAAAGCCATTTTCTTTATAAAGGGATATGAACTCGCAACTTCTTGATTTTCACAGCCGTAAAAAACTTCTTGATATTGGATTGTAGGTCTGTATTGGTATAAACTATAGCAGAGGAAAAAGATGCCCTCCTGGGTTCTTTGAAACTTTAGAACATAGATTGTTTTCTAAATAACCATAAAACCTAAAACCATTCTACTATGGCCAGATTTTCAACCAGGGGTCTACAGAAGGTCTTGCAGCTAGTCCTAGAACAGATACAAAATAAATAAAGATTATAAACATGAAAAATAGCTTAACTTTTAAGAATTATAGAAGGCACTTTTTTTTGTTGGTATATGAGTGAACATTACTATAAAGTGTAATTGGTTTCTATATTGAAGGTCCCTGAGGCGAGATGGGGGTCCCTGGGTCTGTTACATTTAAAAATCTGATATTGCATAAATACACATAAAAAATGGAACATGACATGAAAACATCAGTCCTGTTGGGTCAGTTTGCCCTCATCTTGTTCGTAAACCATTCAGGTAATGTCAATATTATGCAGTTCATGGGGAATGCCTTCATAGCAACGATATTATGGTGGTGATATTGAGTGCAACCGACCATGAATGCAGGAAGAAATGAGAAATATGTGTCAGTGTCTGCATAATAATGCGTTTTTTTGGTTGCATGAGTAATGAAAGCTTAGCGCTTGTGGACCTAGGTCACCACTTGTTTCTGGGCTATGGGGTTTTTTAGTCTTTAGACTCCAGCTCTGTGAAGAGGAGGCGTGAATCGGCAGAGCTCCAGGCTGCAGCAATCCCAGTATCACCCCCTCTGTAACACATGCATGCATACATTCACACACACATTTCCTGGAGTAACATGAGAGGTATTTCTAGGAATGAGCTGTCAAAAGAGCCGAGGTGTGGGCGTTTGGGGTCTGTGAGAACCGTCCTGCAGTACTCTATTATCTGCAGATCAGTAACATGGAATATTTAGCAAGCAGAGACATGCATGTAGATACGCTGGATTCACACACAAAGCTCAAGCGCATTCAAAGTTGAATTGATGTACAATGGAAGTTTGGTGTGTGTGCATGTTGACTGTGTGATTTCCTCCCCCTTCATTAATCAGTCATTCTCACAAAAGGGGGAGCGATTTGATACATAGCTGCATGAGTCAACTGCTCAAGAGGGAATGTGAGAACAGTTTGTTCCAGATGGATTTTTTCTGATAAAACTCAAAATGTAGCCACACATTCTGTCCATCCATCATCTGGGTACCCGTTCAGCCACACGTTGTTGACCTGTGAATCCATTTGTCAGCCGTACATATCCATCTGTCCATTCACCCTGTCATGTATTTGTGCTCACGCTACCTCATCTAATATAGTGGATAAAAGCTCCAGGCCAATATCCACAGGGTCATCCATTTGAATTCCAGTCACGACCATGCACCAAAAGCCCAGGAGGCTGAATAACGGAGGGCTTTTTGCTGCAATATCTCTGCTCTTAAGGCCCGTTCACACCAAGAACGATAACTAAAGATAACTATATTTTTGTCCACACCAAGGGATAACAACATTCTGTTGATTTTAAGGGCGTCCTGCAGTTTTGTCGTCTGCTGCTTTAAATACTCAAGCTCTTTAAAGTCTAGTGGATTCTGATTGGCTGTTTTTATCATTCATCACATTCTGAAAGTGATTCCATTCCACCAATATTGTTTCTATGTGTTATTATTGTTCTAGTTGTTGTGTGAACATCCCTATATTCTTGGATAATTATAAAAAAAAATGTTGGCATTATCATTAAATTTATCAGTCTTGGTATGAACAGGCCTTAACAATGTCCAGGCTCTTGAACGTTTGAACTTTTTAAGAGTCACTATCCTCCCATGTGACCAATTTTAATATGACATTCATTTTTGTGCATTTATTCATAAATACACAAAAATGCAATGCAATGACTTGAATGTACTTCTAATTTCTATATTAAAACTTTTGCATTGCAAAACTGCATTCCTCCTAGAAACTTTGCATTTGCTTGCAAATATTTTGAGTTTCCCCAAGAAACTTTGCATTTGCTCACAAAAATTTTGCACTTTTATTTATTTATTTATTTTTTATTTATTTTGCTAAAGCATTGCTTTTCACAAAGAATCTTTGTGCAAAATAATTGAATCTATATATATTTTCAATCTCATTTTATTGCCATCACCAGTTTTTAATTGCTCAAAAAAAAATTACCACGTATATGCAAATTCCCAGGGAAGTGCAAAAGTTTTGCAAAACCATTGTAACATTTTTTTTCTTCCCACCTCATATTTTTCCATCACTGTGTCCCCATAGCGGCTCCTGTAATTTTTATATATCATAATATAAAAGAAATACAGAAAAATACTAAATGATTTACTAGCAGAAATGATACCATAAAGAGGACCGCTGCAGACTCTCATGACTGCGTCAAGGTCAAGTCTATTGCAATATCCTTTTTTTTTTTAATGACTAAGATGTGTACACAAGGTGTCAGGAAATTACTCCTTTTTCCTCTTTGATTGATTTTCACTAGTCTACATTTATAGATAATTAAATTGAAACTTTAAATTGAAAAGGTTTTTCTAAAACAATAAGAAACATGAATAAGAGTACAATTCTAAAAATTTTGCACATGTGTTACAACCAAGCATTTAATGCATACTCAAGTCAAGAGATAAATATGCTATTTTGATTTTTTTTCCACCAGCCTCCCCAGGAGGAGGTCTTGCAGCAGAGCCGGCTCTGGTGCCTGAGGTGTCCTGTTCTTTGCCTGATGATGATCTGCTCTCTGTGCAGGGCAGTGCCATCGTGGGATCCATCATCCAGTACCAATGTGCAGCTGGGTGAGACTTATGAGAAAGAGAGAAAACTGTGACTGATATAAACAGAATATCTAGTTTTATCATGCTTATATACAGTGTTGGGAAGGTTACTTTGGAACTGTAATAGGTTACAGATTACAAGTTACCCTATTTAAAATGTAATAGTAGTGTAACTTTTTCAATTACTTTATTAAAGTAATGTAACTGATTACTTTTGATTACTTTTTGATTACTTTTCTAAATTTCTAATGAATGTTTATTTGCAACTGTTAATCATTTTCAAAAATTACGCAACGCCGTTACATGTAACTAGTTACTCCCCAACACTGCTTATATAATCTACACACCTCGTCTTCTTTCTCATACAGATCTGTGCTGATCGGAAATAGTGAGAATATCTGTCATGAGAACCAGACGTGGCAATACCCTCACCCCATCTGTCGCCGTAAGTGTGTGCATGTGTGTGTGTGTGACTGTATGCATTCCTCAACATGAGAATGACTGAGACATAGATCTTGCTAAAAAGAAATAGCAGGTGTATTAGAATGTGCTTGAGTGGAAAATGTTGATCCAAACTGCTAAAGAGATCTCAGTTTGCCTGCTCTTGCACACCATGGAACAAAGTAATGAGAGAGAGATGAGAGGGACAGCGGGAGAGAGAAGAGCAATGAAGACTGTGTGGGTTTGTGAGTAGGTGGATAGGGCACTATGTGTAAATGGATTTATGAGTGTGCAGCGCTATTGCAGCCGATGTGGGTTTGACTAATATATGCTGGTGCAATGCTTCCCCCTGTTGGATCATTCTAGGGTTGTTGTAAATGCATATTCCGGGGTTCAATACACGTTAAAGGCATAGTTCACTCAAAAAAAGAGAATTCTGTCATCATTGGCTCACCCTCAAGTTATTCCAAACCTATATGAATTTCTTCTGCTAAACACAATAAATGATATTATGTCTGTAACCGATGATAGTAGCCATTGAGTTCCATGGTATTTTTTTTTTCAATACTATGGAAGTCAATGACTACCGTAAACGGTTTGGTAATGAACATTCTTCAAAATATCTTAATTTGTGTTCAACGGCTGAAAGAAATTCATTTAGGTTTGGGAAGAGCTTGAGGTTGAGTAAATGATGACGGAATTACCTTTTTGATAGTAATTTACTTTTGGGTGAACTATCCCTTTAAGCTCAATCGAAATCACTACTGCATAATGTTGATTACCACAAAAATGTATTTTGACTGGTCCTTCTTGTTCCTTTCCTTTCCTTTAAAAAAAAAAGTGCGTTACCTTGAGGCTCTTTAAGTGAAGGCTGATTTGTAAACATTAAAAATACTCATTGTTTCAAAAATATTTGGAAAAGATGCAAAATAAATATACTTGTTAACATGATTTTTAGTGAAAATAACATATTATCATTTTCTGGGTAAAGTTATATTAAATTTTTATTTTTTTAACTTGGTTGCTATGAAAACGCATCCCCCATTGTAAATGATAAAATTATAAAAACTTTACAGCTCAAATAATACATATTATAACACAAAACATAGTATATATTTATTTATCTATTTACAAAAGCATTATCTTTCGGCTTTTAAAACATTAACATTAATATTATTTGCCACTAAAGTGGTGTTGATTGAGCCCAGGAATATTCTTTTAAAGGGTTTTCACATAATTAGACTTTATAAGGTTTTTAAGGTTTAATTTTTAATTCTGCAGTGCACTTACATGTAAATTAAAGTGTGTGCTTATGTATGTTATCAGGTGTGGTTTGTCCTCCTCCTAAGGAAGTTGAACGTGGACATCTGGTGGCCGTCCAGAGAACTGAATATGAAGTTGGTGATACAATCTATTACCTCTGCAAAAAGAACTTCTTGCTGGATGGTCCAAATCAAGTGACTTGTTTACCTAATGGGACATGGAGTGCAGAGCCTGCCTGCCGGGGTAAATAAAGCTCTTAACAAAACAATGCATCAAGTCATCATGACTGTGTTGAACATTCGCATTGAACATTTAATGTGCATAAATATATAAAAATATAAGGTTTGGAATGTTTTGGTTTCCAGCCGTGAATCATAAACCTCCTTTTTGTCATGACAAATAGCATCATTCTCTTCACCATTTCTTCCCGTCTTTCCGATCAGCCCGCTGTCCAGTCCCAGCTCAACGCAGCAGGGTGATCGTGGGAGGAGTAAAGCGTTGGCCATATGATCTGACGGATGGTGTGGTTGCTCATGGAGAGAATGTGACATTTTTCTGTAAACATCCAGAAAAACTGTGCAGCTTCACTGCCACAGAGGTCTGCGTAGATGGACAGCTCAAGCAACCTAGCTGCTATCTTGGTACATAATTCACACCACATTAATGCACATAATATAATAAGTGTACATTACACTTAAAAATAACCCTGCATCACCTTCGTCTCCCGCTTTTCTTTTTAGACCCTACCTGGCTGCAGTTCAAGCTCTTTCCTCATCGGCTGGTTTCAGAGATTGATCCATGTGATCCTGCTGACCTTCAGTGAACTCATCAAATTTTGACAACACATTTTGCATGTTGGCACACACTCTGACACCATGACCTGGAGTCTGGATCAACGTAAATTGTATTATTAACGTGCCAACTAAATTTGTTTTGGAACGGATCTCAGTAGGATCTCACAGTTATGCCTCAATTAACTCTTCTCTTTTCTTTGTTGTATGTTGTATTGACAATGTTACCTTAAACAGAATTTGTGTCATATTTGATATATGCAAACACCCTCATACTTGCTTGAGGTTATGGTTGCTGCAAGCTGCTCTCTTTTCATGTATTTTATTGTCATACAAAGTGTAAAACTGATTTTTGAGGTAGCGTTGGTGTTTATCTTGTTATAATATTTTATTTCTTTGTTAAAAAGTGATTTTCTGCAACCAAGAATGCACAGGCTAAAGGTGAACTCAGAAATCATGCCATGTACTGATGCTCTCTGTATTCCAAAAGCAGTTTTATGATATGTTTAGAGTTAACTGATCTTTGACTGGACTGCTTGATTGGATTGGATTACATAAATAAGACTAGGGAATATTATAGCAGAAAGCCTTGCTTAATTATTGCTGTCATACAGATTCAGTTTTGCATTGTGTAAACAGTGAATCATCTTTAAATGTTTGTTCTTCTTGTAATATCATGATTCTTCAATAAAGAAACTGGAGTGTTTGTTGTCATTTAAAACAATGATTTTATTTGAGCTGGTTAGACTGTATAAATGATTTTGGTAACACTTAAAGCCTTTATGTATAACGCTTTAAGTGTTATCATAATATGTATAAAGTGTTACCGTGATTTCTGCAGGTACAAAGAACTGTTTGAGTGCTGTATTCCATCTCCAAACCTAAAAATACAATGTAAAAGTGGCCTACAAGATATTCTACTTAAAGAAAATTAATAAATTTGAATGCCGGCTCTCGTTTGAAAATATTTTAAAGTTAATAATGATATAATTGTTAGTTTATAAATTTATTTTTATATTGAATAATGTGCCACGATTTTACTAAATGTGTTATTATCATGAAAACAATGCGAACATATTAGCTAAAGCACAACTGAAGTTATATAAAATTTAAATCCTACAGCATGTCCAGGTCGGACGTAGAAAACTGCAACACCACGACACCCCCCTCCCCTTTCGCTCGCGCTCAACCTCTTCGCCCAGTCATTCATTCATATTTGGTCTTCCGGAAGTATCTCAGGGTCGGGCCGTTCAGTGCCTGCGCGAGCTGACTCGTGGGGTGAGAACAGTTTCATATTCAATATTTCAGTTATAAAGAAGCGATGTGCGCGAATGGTTGTAAGCCTTTGGGAAGAAATGTGAGTTCTTGTGAATAGCAGTTCAAGAGCGTTGGTTGTCTTAGAAAGTTTGAAATAGGGTTTCCAAGGCATTAGTGTGTCTGAGCGCTGTCAGCGGCTCGAACCCTCGGTACTCATAAAATGGCTGGTCGCAGGTTCGAGCGCAGTCAGTGTTTTGACCAAAATATGTGAACAATTCAAGCGTATTTGCATTACACAGGTTATGGGGAGGGTATATCCTTCAGACAGATACTTTTTGGGCATGTAATGGCACGGGTTCGACTCGCTGTCTGGACCCCACAGACATCAAACGCGATGTTTGGTTTGATACTTTTCTTCTTTAAACGGACCTCCGGCGCGTAATGGCGTCGAATGTCCCGTGTTGATCTCTAACTCTCCCACAATGCTGCATGGCTGAGTGTACGGACAAAGGCATTGGTGTCAAACCTTGAGCCATGCGCGTTGACAGTTAATTTGTGATGAAAACCACGGGAAGGAGGAGCGGACCTGCTACCATGACAGCGCGCCGTTCAAGCCCATTGCGTTGTATTCCTGCTAACTGCATGGCATTTGTGTACTTTTGCAAATATTACGCAGACATCGAATGTTGGTGAAATTATAGGTCAGAATTGTAAAATCTTCCTTAGTAACGTGATTAACTATTGATTTGTGTTGGCATCCTATCAAGCTTTTCATTCCCAAAGAACTGGTCGGTTTTTAGTGTTTTTATATGGTTAAATGTGAGAACTTCTTCACTTCTAAACACAATTAGATTTTGTTTATGCAACAAAATGTAATATCTTTAACAACAAATTGCAAATTATATTGTTGCATTCATTATGAATTTGCAATTTGTAATAATAAAGTACTGGTGGGTTTCTTGGTTTAAATATACGGTTTATAAAAAACACATAATAAAATATCTTTATTCTGTTTATACAATATAAAATGCTTTATTGTTTTGATTTATTGTCAAAATGTTATAATGCTGTTAATTTAGGTTGTTATCATATAGAGCAGTGGTTCCCAACCCTGGTCCTGGAGGCACCCCAAACACTGCACATTTTGCATGTCTCCTTTCTCTGACACACTCGTTTCAGGTCGTGGAGTCTCTACTAATGAGCTGATGACCTGAATCTGGTGTGTTTGATTAAGGAGACATGCAAAACGTGCAGTGTTGGGGTGCCTCCAGGATCAGGGTTGGGAACCACTGATATAGAGGTTATGCTTTCTGATACAAATGAAAACAACTGCTAAAACATGATTTTCCAGCAGTATCCACCAGATTCCTCTGAAGTGTGTTCTAAGGTTTCAAAATATATCAAGAGTAGTTTTGTTGACCTATCGGACCAAAACAATGCATCTAGAGAAAGTTGATAATGACAGGATTTGTACTCCGAATGAGCCTGAGAAAGTAATGTATTGAAGCAATTAGTAAAAAGTTAATTTCTCTAATAGTGTATCAAGAATTAAATATATTATAATACTTCTGACAGTATGAATGTCGGTAATAGAAAAAAAATTAAAGGCTTATAAAATAATAAGTGATAAAGAAGGTTGTGTTTTTGTATAGTTTTTTTTTTCTGTGAAGAGTTGCTAATGGATGTCATCAGATTCTGCTGCTGAATGCATGTATTTAGTAGGTATCAATATTAAATGAAAATAACCTGAAATTTAATCATGTTGTTAAGAAAGAGGCAAATGGGTTTATTTTTTATATTACTACTGATCCCTAGATGAAATATAATTACACTTTTATTCTTTTATTCAAGTCTGATTTTTTTTATCAACCCTATATTGCCTCCTCTGTTTGTTCTGTTTAACTGCAATATCTGTTATGATTTTGTTTGTTATGCTTGTGAATATAAGTACTTCATAAGTACTTGTAAACAAACCCCCTTAGTTCAGAAAATGAACAAATTATTGTACAATTTTTTTCCAAGCCACATCAAAACTTCCTCAGCATCCATTTTTATGTACTATATGATACTGTCTTTTTATTATGGAAGCCCGTTTCCGCCACTGAATAGAAAATAAAAACAGTTATTGTGACTTTTTATCTCACAATTCTGACTTTTTTTCTCAGAATTGTGAGATATAAACTCACAATTGCGAGATATAAAGTCAGAATTGTGAGATATAAAGTCACAATTGCGAGATAAAAACTTGCAATTCTGACTTTTTTTCTCGCAATTGCGAGTTTATATTTCGCAATTCTGACTTTATAACACGCAATTGCGTGTCATATTCTGATATGTTCTCAGAATTGCGAGTTTATATCTCACAATTCTGACTTTCTAACTCGCAATTGCGAGTTTATATCACGCAATTCTGAGAAAAAAGTCAAAATTGTGAGATAAAAAGTCGGAATTACCTTTTTTATTTTTTATTCAGTGGTGG
>NW_015542380.1:242952-251417 GCF_001515605.1 Sinocyclocheilus anshuiensis
TTTTTTTCTCAGAATTGTGAGATATAAACTCACAATTGCGAGTTATAAAGTCAGAATTGTGAGATATAAAGTCACAATTGCGAGATAAAAACTTGCAATTCTGACTTTTTTTCTCGCAATTGCGAGTTTATATTTCGCAATTCTGACTTTATAACACGCAATTGCGTGTCATATTCTGATATGTTCTCAGAATTGCGAGTTTATATCTCACAATTCTGACTTTCTAACTCGCAATTGCGAGTTTATATCACGCAATTCTGAGAAAAAAGTCAAAATTGTGAGATAAAAAGTCGGAATTACCTTTTTTATTTTTTATTCAGTGGTGGAAACGGGCTTCCATATTTTATATGTAAATACAGACCTATAACAGTATAACTGAAATAATGTGGCAGTATTAAATATTGAATATGTATTAAATATTAAATTAGTAATAATTTATTAAGAATATACAAAGTGACTGTAACTTCAAAAAAGTGATTTTTAGTAAAAGTTGCAATTCATTTATACATTTTGACAGCACTAATATTTTATAAAGGATTGTTACCTTAAACAATACATTATTTGAGATTTGTCTTGTAGAATCTTGTGTTTTGTCTTATGTTTTTGTGTTTGCTTGTATGTTTTAGATTGATGCCTTAGATGAGTAGAAGGTCCTGACTGATGGCAGTAGCAGAGACATGGGTGAAAATCAGCAGTTACATCAGATGGGAAAGGAACTGGCAATGGTGCCATTACATGGATTATGCAAGATTGTGTGGCACTGTCAGGCAATATTTCAATGTTCTCTCAGGTTATAATGAACAGACTTACTCCATGAGTACTGAATAATATGATTTCTTCTCTACTGCTGAATGTATAGAAGTTGCTATGCGCAAACAACAAACATTGGACAGGATAGGTGAGACCATTCCACATATTAAGTGGACTGATCTTACTGCCACAAAAGAAAGCCAAATGTCTGTGGGTCAGGAGAGTGAGTTATCAGACGAGGGACTCTCACTGAGGACTGAGTCTAAGGACAAAGTGACCCCAGATGTGTTTCTTGATCCACCACAAGATCAGACAGAAGTTATAAAGGATTACAGCAAGCAGAACTCGCCAAAAAATGAATCCGACTCAGAGCAGATGAGTGTTCTTGAAAACCAGACTATTGAAGATAAATTAGTCCCTTTTCAAGAGAACACAAGGAGTCTACCAACAAACATGCAGCTGATACCCAAGATAGAGTCTGATAATGCTACGACAGAAGCTTGTGAGGTAACAACCAAAGCTACAAACATTGCCAACATCTCATCCAATGATTTACTAGAGATTAAGGTTCAACGACAATCTATTTTAAATAAAGGTTTTCATAATAACAAACTACCGTCACCTGGTGGAGGCAATCACACAAGCAAGGAGTTGTGTATTGAGAATAAAACACAGGTTGTTGACGTGGCACATGCAAGAGGGAGTAAACTTAGGATGGACCTAAATGCAAACAAAGAAAAATTAGAATATAGTAAAGACTGCATTGAAGATTATAAAACACAAATTTTATGTAACGTAAAAGAGGAGAGACTTGATATCGGAAGGAACATTGCAGTGACAAGTTCTTTGGGACAATATGAAGAAGACATGGTATTAGATTTAAGCCTACCAAAAAAGAAAGACCGAAATAAGGAGAGGAAGTGTGAATGGGTTGTAGACCCTGAATATGAAGGTTCACTTCATATGGAAGTTGATGAAATTGAGGAGGAGCCTCAACATGTTGAAGTGGAGCAGGAGGACGACAATGAAATTTGCTGCATTTCATCAGTAAGTGATGCTCATACATATCTGCCTCAGCATTGGGATGGACATATTTCCTCCTCTTCGCTTGAAGCCATGGCAACTACATCGTATCCCAACATTATAACCCCAGATCCAATGGATACACTACTTATAGATGACCAGGGCATTCCTTACACACTTACTGCAGATGGACAGAAAGTTCCACAAATTGATAATATACAACACACTGAGGGCCTCTATAAACAAACAGATCTAAGCCCAGGACAAGCTGAAGATAAGCCCTCATTCATTGCTGATGTACAGGATATTGCAGACTCAAGAATACAGACACTACCCAATTCACTGTGTCCAAATATGTCTATAGGCCATGTCTCGGTGGAAACCTCACAAGTTGCCCCAAACCAGGAGCCAAAATCTTCTTACAGTTCTGTAGCTCTTGATAAACCCTCCATCATACCTGCCATGTCTGACTTGGCATCAGTTCCCATTCAGATTGTGGCTAATACTACAGGGTCAAACACTCCCATTCTAATTCTTCCTCCATCTCAGCTTCAGTCTCTTTCCTCACCGGCCTCTAAAGCTAACCCAGGGCTAATTACCCTTTCCTTACCAGTTCCTCTTAGTCAGAACACTCAGTCCTCCCCCATGTTCCTAGTTTTGTCATCTCCTCAGGTGTCCTCAACTCAGAGTTCGTCCTCGCCTGGGCAGTTATCTCAAATTTCCTCTTCTTCCACTGTTGCACTTCCCTTAGCAACTTGTCCACTTGATTTGGGATCTACATTAAGTTCATGTACGTCACTTCTCAGCCTCAGCACAGTTTCCTCTGCCACAGCTACAGACATCTCAGGACTGAATAACCCTTCTAATCTTCCTGCTAGCCCTACCTCATCAACTGCTTCCTCTAGCACTTCCACAGTGACCTCTACAAGTCCAACCAAGCAATTCAGCACTGATGCCTACTCCGACACACCAGTGCCCACTTCCTTTCGGGAAGCCCTTCTCAGATTGGCTGTGTCTGTGGAGAAGAAACAAGAAAACCAGCCTGAGACACATTCGGTCACTACTCCTTCATGTTCTGAAGCCACCAAGCCTGATTCCTCTGCCACAGTCCATGAAAGTAAAAATAAGGAGACAGAGGTAAACTGTGATGGTGAGACTGAGTCTACCTCGGTAGGCCAAACAGACTCATTAGATGCCACCTCTTCTACATCACCCATCCGTCCTGTATCACCCGGAATTCTAATCAATGACCCAAAGAACGAAGCATTAGACCCTCGTCGCATTCTTTACTGTCAGTACTGTCCGCGGATCTTCTACTATCTTTCGGACCTTGAGCGCCATTCCATCACACACTCCCAAAGCAAACCCCATGTATGTCACCTTTGTGGCAAGGCGTTCAAAAGATCAAGCCATCTTGAGCGACACAAACACATCCATACAGGTCAGAGGAACTTTGTGTGCCAGCTTTGCCCAAGACGTTTTCGTGAATCAGGGGAACTAATGAGGCACCAGAGAGTACACACCGGTGAGAAACCCTTTCAGTGCTTAATATGCCACATGCGTTTTGCAGAGCGCAACACACTGCGACGTCACACGAAGCGCAAGCACCAAGGCCAGCAGCTGGAGACGATGGACATGAAGGCAAAGCCAGAAAGTGGAGGGATTTCCCTTGCTGATATACAAGGAGAGCCAGAAGAGAATGCGGAGTGGTACAGTTCAACAGTTCCTGAAATGGAGTCTGACAGTGACACAGAGGGGGAATGAGAACTACATGGAAGGCATGAACAAATAGATTTTCTTTCTTTTCTTTAAGTTTTAAAAAGATAAACAAAGTTGTAAATACATTTAATTTATTTTGTATTGATATAATAATTCCTTACTTCTCACTAGTTCCATATTATTGTCTATATTTCATTCCATTAACTCTCGAGACCTTTGCTGGTGATGACAGAACTCTGCAATATTCAACTTCGGATTCATTCTAATAAGCTTCAGTTATTGAGTTAGACCTCTTGATGAAATACATTTGTTTTGTATATTTCAGAACATATTCAGATATTATGCATTATAAAACATCTTGCTCTGTGTTCATTTCAGTTTCTCCCTCATGGCTATTTTTACAAAAGGGAGTAGTATAGTCACCTTCATATTTTTCTTTTAAAATGCTCTGCTTTGTTCTTCTTTAATATTGAACTTGAACTATTTGGTTTTTAAACCCTTTGCCTTCAAGGGCCTACTTCAATTATTAGCTTGAAAATATGCTTTTATCTGCACAAAGAAGGTTTTACTTCTCTTGATCGCTTATCAGACAGCGGTTACAAATCATTGCAGAAAGTTTGAATTAGAATTTCAAGTAAATTTGCACATATGTACTTTGTGATAAAAATTAATTATTTAACATAAGTTTTCACTGTCGTAGATACAATTGGCTGGTGCTCTTGCACAATTCAAATTAATCTTGATGATCTAACATTTCAAGGTTTGAATGTCTAATGTATTAGTTTCTTAAAATTCAGTTCTCCGAGTTATGCAGCTTGAAAAAACCTTGCTTGAAAAATGGTTTAAAGGTTCTGACACTGCTGATTAATTCTATTTATGTAATTTGCCATGTAAATAACCAAACATTGTGCACTGACTGGACACCTTGGGCTAATCTAAAGTTCTTCTGAATCTGAATCTGAATATTTGCACACACTAATTAAAGCTTGTCAAGCCCTTCTGTTTTCCAGTGGTTCTCATGTTTAATTAACTTTGCTTTAGGCTCAGGCAGCACATATTCTGCATGCAGTGGATGTGTGTCCAGCTGCTGAACGATATCACTAAATTTGGTTTGCACACTTGTTTACATATTACTTCATTCATATACAGATTGGTTTAGTGTTTTTATTAAGCTCATTTTACAGTAGATTTAAAACACATTTTAAAAATATCCAGTTCCTTCTTACAAATGAATGATGAATGCTCAGAATGTGTTTTAGCTAACTAAGAATAATCTTGCACCAATGAGAATTATTTATTTATGGTGGAAATGTATATATTTGAAATGGTGTGGTCACAGAACACTTATATATTTAATACACAATTTAAAAACAAGACTGCAGATATTTAAACAGCCTCATTTCTGAAACCTGTGTCACAGGATTTTGAATAAAATGAATCAAATTCAAATGCTTCCCTTTTTTTTCATTTTTCTTTATGTTAAAACTATTATGAATAGTGTAAAAGTGTGTGAATGAATGAATGTCATTATATATATATATATATATATATATATACAATTGCCACAAAACCAGTCATATATTTGTAGGTATATTTGTAGCAATATCCAACAATACATTGTATAGGTCAAAATGATCAATTTTTCTTTTATGCCAAAAATCATTAGGATATTAAGTAAAGATCATGTTCCATGAAGATATTTTACACACACACACACACACATATATATATATATATATATAGGCCTAAAATATATAGACTGTGTAAGTCATACATTCATTCAGAGTTATGCTGTTTTACAATGAATGAAATGCTCAGTATTACTGGTTTAAAACTTTACAGTTTTAAAGTGTTTATCTATGGATGTGCTTTGCCTGCTTTAACCTTACAAGCTGTGCTAGACGGGGGAGTCTGTGTACGTCTGAGTGACAGCTCAGATGTGCTCAGAGGGTCGCTGTTCCATTTGGCAGCATCAAGGAGAGTGGCTCCCACAATCAAGCTGACAGCAGGTGTCTATAAGTGTTGAGTGTGAATGTGTGTGTGTGTGTGTGAGCAAGAAAGAGAGAAACGGTAAGAAATGTAGGAGATTTGCTCTTATGTGAGACTATGTGCTTGTCACATTAATGGTTGGTACTTGCCATTATGTGCAAAATAGTCAGTCTCAGCGTAAACCTGCAACAGTCTCTTGAGTATAAATTTAAAGAATTTCCAGATAATATAATTTTGGGCACAAGGCAGATGGTTTGTTGGCAAGGAGAGGCTTGCTTTATTGTGGCTATGAAATGCTTGGGGAAGGGCGTTTTTTTATTATGCTGGGCATGGGTATATTCTGAGATGTAGATGGGTTTCTGAGGCATGATGGGTTAGGAGCTCTGCAGTTGAGTGTTGTTAGCATAGCAGTGCTGAGAGAAGCTGTATGATTGGATGAGCATCCTGAATGACCTGCCGCAGATAGAGATGATTAGCGGTTTAAGCACAGAGACTTCTGGAACTGTAGTGATGTGGGAACTGAATGAGGAGTGTGAGCATTTTTACATGTAGGAAAGCACAATGTAGGACAGAACCTAGCATAGGATGTTGTTACTAATTTATGCCACCAGATGGCAAACTCACTCCAAGTTATGCATGGCCTCATCAACCTGAAGTCAATAAATTGAAACGTGTACAGTAATTAGCCTTAGAGTTGTCCATTTTTTGGTAGTGGTTCTCAACTGATGGGTCACAGCATAAATGGGTCACACAATAGGTTGGCCTGATGAATGCAATTTATAAAATGCAACTAACTATATGATCATGTATACAGTAAGCGTGGTAACATTGCTAATGCCATTTTTAAAAATCCAATTCAGCCTAAGTCATGTAAAAAAGTATTGCAGATTGTTAATACATGTTAATGTTTGATTTCTAAGCATATCCCTGTTTACATGTGTACAATACACAATTCTGGTAATGTGTATTTGATGTCCATTGTTTAAAAAAGGGCCCTGAAGTGAAACCAGCTGAGAACCACTGACCCATTTGCACTGCTTTTTTTTTAAATGCATTTTTGGCGTTTATTGCCTTTATTAGGACAGAACAGTAATATAGACAGGAAGTAAAGTGGGAGAGAGAAAAGGGGACGGGATCGGGAAAGGCCTGAAAGCCGGGACTGGAACTCGGGACGCCTGAAGCACAACAGCGCTATAGGCCGGTGAGCTGCCCACGTTGCTATCAACACTGATGTTCTTTTAAATCAGATTAAATAACCATTTTTAATTACAATGAACTACTCGCCATCTCCTCATTGGACGTGCCTTTAGAGAGAAATGCATCTTTACGGATTACATAATGAAAGAGATTTTGTTTTCGATTTGATTTTTTATTTCGTTTTAAAATAGTAATTTAAAGCATTCTATAGATATATTTAGCATGTCAGTGAAGCGCTCCTGCACAAGACCAAGACGACAGAAAGCGCATCCTGTTTGTTTTCCTTACTTTACAAAACCACAAGGTTTTGTTGCTATTGTGAGTGCACACAAATACAAGTACACCCTTTGCCGTTCCGAACGATGTATACTCTTACCTTTATGAGCAAAAATGACGGCGTATTTTTAAGTTTCCACTGTTATTAAAAATAAAATGCAAGTGATCGCGGTGGCGCCTCCATGTCCTGCAAAGCGTGCTTTAGCTTCCACTCTCCGCACAAACGATTGGGTATGCGCCTAACAGCGCTCATTTATCTAGGTTAAATGTTTAAATGAATACTGTGAAATGCATGAAGTGTTTTATGTCTCTTTATTTTAGGCAAGTCGTGTTTGTTTAAGAAGGCTAAATTGATCAAATGTAATGCCCAACTCACTGTCTGCCGCTGCCGCTTGGTCGTTCCTTTAAAAAACAAAAACTTATATTTAATGAACAAAAACATGCTCCAATCATTTTTCTAAATTAACTTAATAAAAAAATGAAACCAAATATAATCACTTTGCCATTACATACAAAACTGAACTATTTTAATAGCTGAAACAATAGTATAAGCCGTCATACTGATAAGCTTCAGTATGAGTGTAGTAAACAAAACCGCGCATCTGTGCCATTCACACAGAGACACATAAAACATGGAGGATTCATATTTAAATGGTATATTTGCGGCTTAATATTTACTGATAATGATCCATATTGCGATTTGATTTAAGTGTAACGAAGTACTTTTGATTAATTAATTAAATTTGACAAATTCCGTGACATTCTGCATTATACAGTAAATTCCATTTTTATGATGCCGCGATTTCGTCCACGTTTTCCACATCACAGAAACCATAGGGCCCTACATTAAATACAGTCACACAAACCAAATTAAACATTAAAAGTTAAATCCTGATCACTCTAATCAATTCTAAAATCTATACTAAACAGATACGATTTCAATCTAGCCTTAAAAGCATCATCAGATGGGGAAGATTTAATATGCATTGAAAGAGGGTTCCATAATCGAGGAGCAGGTACTGAGAAAGCCCTATCACCCTTTGATTTTAATCTCGTTTTAGGAACATGAAGAATCATCTCGAAGATCTCATATGCCACTGATCTTATTTGTTCTTATCTGTTCATAAAAGTTTTATGTTTAATATAAGCGACTTTGTCATTGTAGCATTCTTGATGTTGTGTGTGTGTTTTTCATTAAGAGTAATATTGAATTAACCTTAAGAATTAATTTTGTTTCAAGAATAGGAAAGACCTAACGTTAAAGATCAAACTAAGCGCTACAGATGTGAGAATGCGAGATTAGTTGCTGCTGAGGTAGACGCTCTCGCTCTTTCTCTGCTGTCTGTAGAAATTGTTGTTAATTCTTAATTTGAGAACGGCAGGGACATGTTACAGGTTATAATATAATCCAAAAATCATGGCAACAAATGATTTTTTAAGTCAGTTTAATACATTTAATCAGTTGAAACGACTTTCACAGTCAATTTGATTCAACTTAACTCATATTTAAC
>NW_015542380.1:252619-281302 GCF_001515605.1 Sinocyclocheilus anshuiensis
GAGACATGTTACAGGTTATAATATAATCCAAAAATCATGGCAACAAATTATTTTTTAAGTCAGTTTAATACGTTTAATCAGTTGAAACGACGTTCACAGTCAATTTGATTCAACTTAACTCATATTTAACCGTTGCTTCTTGTCATTATAGGATTAGGCTACTTTTTTCAATGAATTTTAATGAATATACTAATTAATAAAATTAATATTATTTATTTTGTATTACATATTGTTCATTCATTTATTTTTAACACCGCACCCCCAGCACCCCCATTTTTTCGTGGGCTACACTCCAGGGGGTGCTGCAGCACCCCCAGCACCCCTACTTCCCGCGGTAATGCACGTGACTATTGGCGCCGACTGCACTGCTTTTGTAATGTTTAATATTTATTCAATGTAGATTAACGGAATAATTTTGTGATTATAGTTTTGACAAGATTAGCAGTTCTAACCTATTTTCTGCACATGAATGTAAATTGCCTGAAGAATGGCATGAGATGAAATAGAGGTTCTCACCTTGTGTGCACAGATATTTGTCATTTTGACATTCTTTCTTGCATCTATCAAAGCCAATGAGACACATGGCGTCATTAGAATGTATAGAATGTGTTGTTTCAGTTAAGCTTCTCATGCTGTGACACAAAATGACACAAGCTAATTGAGGTGAGTAGGGATGACAAGACAGTGAAAAAGATGGACAGTAACAGGTGCTAATCATAGAGGGATTCCCAAAAGGGGGTCTCAATGGAAGCAAGGGTGATTACATCACTTTTCCCCCAATAGTACCTCATGGCATAAATTGCATGTGCATCACACACAATAAGGGGATACATTTTTTCAATGCTGTCATTCACAACCTTCATGCTCATAGTGGTTCCTATAGTTATATTCAGTTGCAAGGTTGAGACAATTCAAATGGCTAATACTGGCTTTACCAGCTGCTCAGTGCTGCCATGATCAGAATCCGACTTCCCGTGTCTCTCTTCTATCTTTTTCATGTTGTTGTGCACTCAACTTGTATCTCTTGTTTTGCCTTTTTTCCCTCTCTTGTATCTCTCTCTCTCTCACTCACTGGCTGTCTCTGACCTGCTGATACAGCAGCACACACCAACCTGTCTGTCAAAGCCACCAAACAGGTGGTGCAGTAATAACCTCCCTTTCCCAACCCTCTCCTCTCCCCCCAGCCCCTGTCTCTTACTCATAGACAAATATATTTGCATGTTTGTGGATTTAAATTGAATTTATTGGCTACTGTGGCATGTTTTATATCACATGTATCTTTATAGATAAATGTAGAGAACTTTTAGAGGACATTTAAATGGAGAGTTCACTAAAAAATTAAAATTGTATCATTATTTACTCACCGTCATGTTGTTCCAACCCTGTTGGAACATATTTTGAAGAACACTGGGATCCAAACAACACTGAATCCCATTGATTTTCATTATATGAACAAAAAGCACATTTTTATAAAATATGTGGAAAATCATAAAGGTTTGGAATGACATGAGAGTGAGTAAATGGTGGAATTAAATTTTTTGGGTTAACTGTCCCTTTAAGACCTCATGTCTGCATCCCTGCCAACGATATATATTTATTTTTTCATGAATACATAGGAAATATTTTTTTTGTTTTGTGCTAATGCATTCCATACCTCACCTTATTAAAATACATGCATCTCAACCACAATTCAAAAAGACTTAGCGATAAAAAAACAATAAAAATTAAAGTAAAACTTAAAAATTGAAGGCAGTGAATTACAGTTTCTTTCTAGCCATTCCTTTCTGATCCAGCAAGGTTTTGTAGCTTTTATACAGTGTATAATGTGCCGCTGAAGGTCACCAGCTTTTACAAGCTTCTTCAGGTATACCTGTGGGGGAAGGTCTGGCCTTGTCACCCCTGAGAGAGAGAAAGAGGAGATAGGGGACACCGCAAGTTACCCACCCAGTAGAGTCACCCCCCAATGAATCTATCAACAAATGTGTGTGTGTGTGTGAGGTTTCTGAGGGAGCAGGGGGAGGTGTCAGGGTGCTCTTTTGATAGCCCAACACAGTTGGCTCAACTCCTCGGTGTGGGGGTAGAGAGAGAGAGAACGAGGTGTACAGGGTGAATTCTGCGTGGAAGAAAAGAGGAAGAAACAGAGGGCCCTTTTCTCCCTAGATTCACCTGTGGAAGGGAAGGAACAAACAGGCGAAAAGAAGATAAGGAACAACCTTGTCATTGAGCAGTGCTTCGGTTTAACGTGCATCAAGTTCTGCCCTCGTTCTCCACCTCGATCACAAAAATCTCTCTCTCAACTTTAATCTCTGTTCAACGCCACTCGACAAAACTCGGGGGAGTTCAGTCTGACTGTGAGTATTCATTTCCATTCATCCTATTGTGTTTATACATTTATCTATGAATATATATGTTCTTTTGTGAAGGCATCTGGGTGCTTATGTCTGTAAAGACTCTGACACTAGAAGTTTTTGTGATCTTCATCTAAGGCCAATTTGTTGCTTCAGTACTTGTAGTTAGTGGGTGCAGTTCTGATTATCACTGAAGAGAGATGTACAGTGAAAAAAAATTGAAGTACTTGAAATCCAGCTCTAGGGCACATAAATAAAACCAATTATTTCTGTAACTCAAGCCTCTGTACATGCACTCACTCTCATCTGCTCCAACAGGCCACTTTATCCTTGGCTAGTTGAGCAAAAATCCCTCCCACTGGAATAGTTTAAAAAGATAGTTCATACAAAAATGAAAACTGTGTCATTATTTACTCTCATCCAGTACTACTCATCCATCTCTACCCTCATGTAATTTTAAACCTGTATGACTTTGATCTGTGGAACATTAAATACTGAGAATAAAACTGATCTTTAGATGAAATGCAGCTCTATTAAAAAGTGAGTCACGACCAGTGTTGGGGGTAATGCATTGCAAGTAAGTTAAGTTACATAATCAGATTACTTTTTAAGTAACTAGTAAAGTAAAGCATTACTTTTAAATTTGCAAGAAAATATCTGAGTTACTTTTTTTAAATGAGTAATGCAAGTTTCTTTGTTTTCCAAATTAGTCACTGACACCTCTCCTTGTTCCCATGTTGAGAGAAATTGGGAGTTGCAGAGGCCGAGGCACTTCCATCAGGCTGAGGCTTATTAATTTCACCTTTGTTGTGAAAGGGCCTGTACAGTTGCCAAAAATATAACATTTGGGTATTTTGTTATTAAAAATAAGCAAGCCCAGCTTAGGTGACAAAAATTAACATCCACAACATGCTGCTGTGAGCATGTAAGAAATACTGATCTATACAGGTGGAGCTGGGGAAGGTGGAGGGTTTCTGAACTGCGCTGCTACTGCTACAGCAAACACTAGCCAAGTATTTTAATGTTGAGCAGCCAGCTCATTGGCTATTGATACAGGAGAGAACCAATCAGCTGTGACACGTGATAATGATGCCATTATGTCATACTGAGTTAGATCTATCGGACTGCACCATCTAGAGTTTCATGCCAGAACTTTGTATTTTCCCCAACATTTTTTGCTTTCAAGCAATAATTCAGTTTATATTAATTTCAATTAATTATCATTGGAATTTAAAAGTATTCTCAAATGAATTCTGAATGGCTGATATGATATGGACCTCCAAATTTTACCAACCAACCCATCTTCATGAGGTTCCACGATCTCTCGTACTTCCCCATATTGTACAAATGTGGCCAGCAGTACGGTCCTTCCTGAAGGACATGTGGACAGTGGACAGATTGTCTTTGTTGGTTCCCATCTGTGGTTGGAACCCCTTCAAAAGCGCTGCCCTCTCTTCTTGGGTTCCCTATAAACATCCTGCTGGCAAGATTCTCAGACAAATGTCCAGCAGCACTCTTTGGTAATGACAAGACTCTTCCATCAAAAATGCATTGAATTGACACTTTTTAAACAGTTTAGCTAGTATTCAAAAAAGGGACTGTCATTTTTAAAAGGAAGATCACATCCATGGACAGCAAGGAAAATGTAATGCAATCAAAACCTCGTTCTGCTCTGTTACTGACCCTTAAATCAGCTGTGCACTTGGATAGGTTGTGTTGTGAGAAAAATGGCTGCCTGTCTGACAAATTCATGGTGTAAACAAAGAGTAAATGAATAAAACAGAATTTGGAAACTTTTAAGATTTCTAACAAAATTTAAAGGTCAATTATTTCATATGGGCTTTAAATTAGTCTTTATGCCTTAACAATTCATGAACATAAACAAAACTGAAGTAATTTGACATGTTTTATTTATAGTGTGAGAATGAACATAGGGTAATTTGCCAATATTTATATTTATAAATCTATGTTTATGAAACTGATATATTCAAATGATTACATATCTATAACAATAATGTCTTTTTCATTATTTCTTTACAGTCTATCCGTTTATTTTGTCTTGCAAGATATAATGTATCGTCTGTGGAGGGGTCTTGTATTATTCTGAAAAGATTAATATGTAATTATCTTATAATGACCAGCATTTTACAAGGATACAGAATTTTTAGAAAATCAATATATAGTAGTCAATATACAGTATATACAAAAAGATATATACTGAAATCTTACCCTGTGTTGTTTTTATTTCTAAACATTGAAGCTTGTTTTAAAAATTATATTTAATTTTAAATTTTATTTGATTGTTTGTTCCTTTTTTAATATCACACTTAAAATGTTCCTACAAATCTGAAAGATATCAGTGAAATAGCTGTCCTGAGAAATAACCCTGGTCTCTGTGGCAGCCTTATTGCAGTTTTTTTTTCTTTCTTTCAGGATTAAATGAAAAACCAAATTGTAACAAAATAAAATAACTACATTTTTAAAAACCCTCACAGATATTATTCAGGTTGTGAATCCAAAAGGCAAGCTGTAAAAATGAATAGTCAAAAACATCTCAAAGACATCAGTGATCATGTAAAACAAATGCATAAATTAGAAAAAGGTTACAAAACCATATCCAAGTGTCTGGACGTCTCATGGGACACTTTTGGCTCAATTATCAGGAAGTGGAGGCTTCATCACACTGCCAAGACTCTGCATAGAAAAGGTCAACCTCTAAACTTTCTGCACAAACAAGAAGGATACTGAGAGAAGCCACAGAGAAGCCAACAATCGCTTTGAAAGAGTTCAGTAGCTGAGAACGGAGTAAAATTGCACCAGTCAACCTCAACAGGAGGGCTGCTTAATGTAGAGAAATACTGCAAAAGGAACTGCTGAAAGATGCCAGGACTTATGCTAGGGTATACATACTTACCCCAAATTACATATTAATGCTCTCATTTCTGCCCACAATAGCTTTACTCAATATCAAAATGCTGGGATCAAATATGCAGTTAATGGTTTGAGTGAAAAGTTACACTTCAGAATGTTTTAGTATTTGGTTTGTTCTTCTTGCTTTTAGCAACATTTTAGTGTAAAAACTTGATGATCACGAACTCCAGCATAATTTGAGAATGATCCAAGAGCATCTTGAGCTTCGGAAGAACATCTGACTGTCTGCGCAAAGCAGTTCACATAATCAGCGTCATAATAAGCACAATATTTCTTAGTAATTTGACACAAGAACTTTTTTTGTTGTACATGTTTGGATGATATGTTGCATATGTAGGACATTTTCCCAGATTATACAGTGAATTTAGAAAATATTAAAATATTAGGATATTTCTGGGAATATGCATGATTCATCATGAGATGTGTTAACAATAAAAAGTTTCAAACATTGTCTAGAATAGTACAATCTAGAACAGCAAGGGATATAAAAATACTAAACTAATTTAATTTAAAACTTTAAATATACATTAGGTTCTTTTAAATATGTATTGATTTTTAGCCATTTTTGATAGTGATATAACAGGTGGTACAGTAAGTAGTATATCATAAAACTTGAACTATCATTATGCATCTATGCCATTATGTTATCAGAGCACACCAGTCATTGTCATTATTATAAGTTGCCGTGACACTCAGTGAATTTTTAATCCCCGTATTCTAACCTGATTTGGCTTGATGCCGCTCAGCATGTCATTCTCTTCCAGAGTAAAGTAAAATCAGGAAGAATTTACTTAGCACGACTGACAGCGAGAGAGGGAGTGAAAGACAGAGAAAGAGAGAGCGAGCTAGAGAGCAGGACAGCTGGATGGGGGATGGGAAGGTGACAGAAATAGACATTCAGAGGGATAAATAGTTACCCCCCTTCCTCTCACGTCCACTCTCAGATCTCAGAACTCAGCACAGAGGTGCATCATGGGACAAGCCACCATACCTCATGACTCCTCCCACCTCTGACCTAGCTGTAATTCACCTGCTGGTTCAAGCATGTGTTTGTTTGTGAAGAAGTGTAGAACTTCTTTTTTAAGTGCCAGTGTTGGTGAACAGTGTAAGTTTGCAGTGCCTAATTCATATCTAACTCATTTATGATCATCCGAGTGGTGCAATTTACTTGTAATATACTGGGCTTACAGTTATAAATTAAGCTACATGATTCACAGAGAAAACCTGCACTTTCCTTAAGGTGGGAAACTCAGGCTTGAGAGTTTTCTGCAATACAAAGACTGTATTTTTAATAAAGTATTGTAAATATTGTTTTTGTTGCATAATAATACATATACCATATTTTTCAGTTCTGCAGTTGAGAATACAGAACCGCAGACAGCAGAATGAACTTAATGCAGAGTCTGGTGAGTCTGTGTGTGTGTGTTTATTTTGATTGTGCTTAGCCACAGGAAGTCTATGAAATTTCCCTTTACGGGGCAGGAATATCATGTTATATTTGATTCACACTTTTCAAACCAGCTGGATTGCTCTCTTTATGCATTTCAACTCTACATGTTAGCTTTATAACAGCTTGTCTCCTCCTTTTTGTTTATTCTCCCATTCTCTGTCCTTTATAGGTACAAAGGCCTCCGTCCCTGATAAAGTTGGGGAGAAAGAAGCCAGCAGTGGTTTGGTGAGTCATTATTTATCTGTGTCTGTGGAGAAATAGTCAAATATAGAGCTAGCAGCTACCAAAACTAAAATAAATGTCTCCTTGAAACAGATAATTAATTTGAGGGAGAAGTTCCAAACTAAAACATACTACGGTTGGATCTAATAGCTTCCTCTCTTGACACACTCCAGTAACAGTATGTGTGTGCCTTTGGTTTATATGAAAACAGACTGACGTGAAACAGGGTGCCAGTGTAGATAAGCAAACTACTCACTGATGCCAAAACAGTCTGATAACTGACACGAGTTGGTCTTCAACCTCTTTAGCATAATTTAATGTTTGTAATTACATGTCTAGTTACTGTCGCAAACTATTAGTATTAGCCGTGAAACACTGTTAGCACAGTTAATTGTTTAGTAAGACAGTAAACAGCAGCTGGTTCAAGATAATTACTGTCAGGAGGGAAACAATGTAGTCTTACAGGAGAATATTACCATCCAATTGTTTTTTTAGCAGCTTCACCTTTGTGCTATCTTTCAGTAACTATTGGAGAAATAAAGGTTTGCTGTATTTGTTGACATTTGCTGATGTTGATTTGACTGGGCTGTTTCTCAATGCAGCGTCAGACTGAAGATGGTGCCACTCAGAAGTCGCCCCCTAGTGGTCTGACTGCTCAAACTGCACCAGGTGATGCATCATCCATGGCCATTGAGAGTTTGCCAATAGTTCCTGACCTTCAGTCATAAAAGAATATCCCAATACCAGTACTGAACAGAGCTGTAACCTTAAAGCTGGAATGAGCGGTTTGTCCATTAGCCATTCATCCATCAATCCCCATTCATCAAATAGCTCTTTGTGTTTGCAAGTCATTCAGCTGAAGGTCCTTCAGCACTTATGCACTTATTATCAGTAGCTTTCTGAATGTCTAAATTGGATCACCCCAACAACAAATTCTTTTGTGAAAAATCTTTCATATTCTGTCTTTAAAATATTCCTCCTCTTCTTCTCCTCTCTTATTATAAAGCAGAGCAATTGATCTGCCATTCACGTTCCCCATCTTTCACTATTCATTTTGTTCTCTCTCTGATTCTCGTTTCTTGTTCTCACTTTCTCTTTCTGTATGTCTCTCGCTCACAGACAGGAGTTATAGTGGAGCTCACAGGCAAAAGAAGGCCCGTCTGGCTGAGGATCTGAGTGAGAAAATCCAGAGTCAGCCTGGACCACTGGAACACTTGCAGAGGCATATTCTGCCTCTAGAGAACAGTGAGTCCTTGAAAATAACTGAAAACGATGCCTCACAAACTCAGCATAAACTCAAGCTAAATATTTTATATAAATAGCCGAACACACACACACACGCACAGAGAAACACTCTCTTATAGTTTTATACCATATTTTATTTATTATTTTATTTTATTTTTTTTAGAATTTATTCATATATAGGGTCATATAAATTCTTGTAGGCTAATTGTAACATGGTTACCATGATAACACAGTCAGTTGCTTTTTAAAGGGGTCATATGACGTTGCTAAAAAGAACATTATTTTGTGTATTTGGTGTGTGATGCCGTGTCCCAGCGTGAAGAGACAAAACCAATAAAACCCATTACAAACGAGGCATTTGTTGCATCCAGTGGGGACATAATTACTGATTATAATTACTTATACTGTTTTTTTACGCGTAGCGTTGCATCGTGCCGCGCCGCGTAAACATAAAACCATGTCTGCATTTGTGATCGGAGAAACGACAAACAACAAGTGCTACTCTACACTGCTCAAAACTCGCGTTTGAATCGTCAGTGGCAAATTCTTTAAATATGAAAATGTACTTACAGGCTGTGAGTCAGCATTATTTGTCAGCATCATAGACTGTATAGGGTCAGCATGCATGCCGAAGTGGAAACAGGAACTGAATTCACCAGGACACCAGCATTGTAGACTACTCTCCCAGGAAACAGTCCTCGTTCTCCGTAAAATGCGTTGCACACATTTGAATATTTGGTTTGAACTGTTCTGGAACAGTGTTGTAAATACAACTTAACCACTGATACTACAGCGAGAATCAAAGTTACGCCTTCTTTCTTTGCGTATACATTTGGACGGCGTTATGCAAATCTTCCCACACAGTGACGTAGACATGTGGGGGTGTGTTTAAACGAGGCATTTTAGGAGGGCATGGACACGTCTTAACTTTGATAAAGAATATCTCTTTGGGTTTGAGACTTTAGTCTTTGCAACTTTAGGGATCTTATCTATTCACGAACAGCTTGTAACACTCCAAAAAGAAAGGAAAACTTGAAATTGCATCATATGACCCCGTTAAAGACAGAAAAGTAAATAGAATTTACACAGTTATTGGGTTCAGCAATTTGTGTGACAGTGACATTGTGAATATGTACATATACAGTAAAGACACCAGACAGAGGTAAATGAACAGTAACAAACAGTCACAGTATATAAAACATACAAAAACAAAAAGTTGAATACTTCAGAGTAAAGGCTAAGCTAGAAGGTTAATCAGTTAGTGATATGCTAAGCTTGTATGCTAAGTGGTTATTTTGTAAAAATAAGCCAAAAAAGTAATAATAAATATATGTATATATATATATATATATATGCTTTGCTATTACAGATAAAGTTTCAATTATCTACGTTCATATGGTTATACTACTTTTGCGTACCTAGTGGATAGTTGGATATGGGTAGTTCACACACACAAAAAAAAAAAATGTTGTTAGTAATTACTCACCCTCATGTCATTCCAAACCTTTAAGACCTTTGTTCTTCTTCTGTACACAACTTAAGATATTTTTGATGAAATCCGAAAGCTTTCTGACCCTGCATAGACAGCAACAGAACAGAACTACCATGTTCAAGACCCAGAAAGGTAGAAAGGATATTGTTAAAATAGTCAATGTGACATCAGTGGTTGAACCATTAATGTTATGAAGCTTACAAGAACCCTTTTTTGTGCAAAGAAAACAAAAATAATGACTTTATTCAACAATTTCTTCTCTTCTTTGGAATGACATTAGGGTGAGTAATTCATGACAAAATTGCAATTTTTGGGTGAACTATCCCTTCAACACTAATTATATTCGATAGTAGCCTTGTCAGCAGTGTTCTGGCACGCAGTGCGGTTGTGTTTTGGGTGCCCAAGTTCGAATCCCGGCTTGTGGACATTTTCAATCCCGTCCCCTCTCTTCCTGCCACTTTGCTTAGAAACGTATAAATTAATAATTTCACAAGGTATCAATGTGTAAACAAACCTTATATTACAGTTACACATTTCCACATATAGCAGCATTTAACTTAAACAGAGAATTGTTCAGAAAAGCTAACATTTCTTATTTTCCTTTGCCTCAGCTGCTTCATTGCCATCAGATGTCTTTGAAGATGACAACTCCTCGTCTGCCTCTGCATCTCCCGAGCAACTCGGGATGCACCAATCACCTGGATTATTATCATCACCTGGGCAAGGAGGTGACCAATCGCTGAGTGATGCATCATCTGTTGCTACGCCCATCAGCCCAAACAGTGTACAGGTATAAGAGGCATAAAACACCTACACAATATTAGACTAAATCAGTTGATCATGTTCTTTTTGCCTTGTGTCCTTTTCTTCAGTTTAAAAGAGTAGTGAGCAATTTTGTGAACAATGTGGCACTATCAAAATATTTATCTGTTTATATATAAGCATATACCAGCCAAACATAGCAGCACTGGGTTAGTCAATGATATGAGATTGAGTACCATCTGTTTTGTGCTACTAGTAGCGAAGAAATTACACATTACACCGTTACATTCAGGTTAAAAAGCTGGAAATGGTTGTTACGAATTTTCACCACTATCGACTCATCTTTTCAAAGCAGTGTAGATTGTCATTGCTCCCGGCAACCGAGGGCATCAGCCAACCAATGACCATGACTGTAACGGGGTCAAACTCCATATCAACAACTGGGAGACCCAAAGGGATGTACATGCCCTCCCAGACACCACCACTGCTGCCAAAGGTACACACTCACACAGAGATGTGAATAAATGATTTGATTAACTCCTCGCCCCATTTCATTCCTCATTATTTCTCTCATCCACTTGCTCATGTCATTTTTCCAAATTATATTGCTCCCAATCTCTCTTTGTATGCCTCAAGACAGCACAGCCTTCAGCTCCACCTTCTCATTCCATTCTGGGTGGGTCCTTAACTTCATCCCGCCCTCTGCAGCCACGAAAGCCTCGCGATTCAAAACCTAAAATGAGGAAGTTGAAATATCATCAGTACATTCCCCCAGATCAAAGAACTGGGACTGGAAGCAGAGCCGGAAGTGCTTCACAAAAGAATAATAGCGGTCAGGCTCCGCCCACTGATTCCTCTTACTCCCACCTTTTGCAACAACAGCAGGTGTTCTTACAACTACAAATACAGCAACAACAGCTCCCTGTAACAAACAGGTAAACCTTCAAACAAAGCACTAATGAAGTAACCATGATTTGTACAACTAAGTCCGGGTTCACGTGTACAATTTTTATGGATTCAGGTATTATCACAGTGACATCTTAAGTAAAAGCCACGGCACACTGTGCAACATCATTCTTTTATGTCACATTGTAAGGGGTATCCTTCTCAGTTGATCCCCCATGTAGACGAGATGGTGCCCCCTTGATAGTTGGTGCCCTACACAGGCTGTGTACTCCTTGTATAGGGAGCACATTGTACTGTGTTCGAGAAACATTGCAGCCAAGAGCACTTTTGACAGTTCAACAGCAGTCACAACTATTATTGAAGGCAGAGATTTATCACAAAAGTTTACATGGCTGTCAGTGAACGTCACACAAATGGCACGATTACACTACACAACTTTTATGATCAGAACAGATTTTAAAATATTGCACATCACTTGCCAATTTGTAAATGGCTACAGAAAAAAAATCTAGGCATCACACACTAAAATCTGAAGATTACACAGGTTGTTCCAACCACAACAACCTCACATTGAAACACATGCCTTCCCGTTGAAAGTAGATGCATAACAGATGAGATGTAAACAAACATGGATGTAGAGAAGCTGCCTGCCATAGTTGATGGTGCAAGTCTGTACTCTGGGTTATGAAACATACAAGCCAAGCTCATTTGGATGTGGCCTTGGGTGGGTAGATGTGGTCAGTATGGACTGCAACAGGAGTTGTAAGTGAGTGCTATTAAAAGTCTTTCTCAGGAGCATCAAACATTTTTAATATCCACTGACTAGATGGCATCATAGTCTGATGGTAAAATATTAGTCTGTAACCATCATACACAACGTGAAATCAACTCCCAACACTTAAACTCCCAAAATCTCCAGGATGGCTCTAATGCAAGGCAACTAGCACAGACTTACCTCAACTGCAAATTGAGCCAAAAGTCAGGGCTACAGTTTACAGTGTACAGTGTAGTGTAATCCAGTCCTGTGTGATGAAAGACTGATGGTTTTACACTATAATGATAAATCTTTTGCGATCATGAAATTTTTCCCAGACAGCAAATTCATAGCTAAAATCGTACAATGCAAACCTGACTTTAGAGATGCTACTCTGTGATCTGAATGGTAAAAATCTACTTAAAGATAGTGTTAATCAAAAAGACTAATTTATATACTCATATTATACATCCAAACAATAGTGAGAACCATCTGAAGATTTCTGGAACTACGCCTCAAAGTTCCCCTCAATCTGGAACACCATCAACAAACCCATCTACTCCTGATACAAGTCCCATCCACCAGGCAGAGTTACTGCCCTTAAACCTTGATGACTTAACGGTAAGAATCTCATTAAGATGACTCACTCTAGATCAGGGGTGTCCAATTCTACTCTTGTAGAATTGGAGGTTTACTTTCCTGCAGACTTCAATTCCAACACACCTGCCTGTTTTAAGTAGGCTACATCCGGAAGCTTAGACAACTTACTTGTTGCCTTAGCTGCCCTATCAGGCAATGACTTCGCAGGCAGCTTTTGCACGTGAAGATACCTCCTAAAACTGAAGGCATTGCAGTAGAGAGGATGTCACAATAAATTGTATTCAGATGTGCCTTTTTGCCTTCCTACCTCCTTACTTTTCAGCTCTCAGACACAACCGTAATCCTGAACACCTTGATTACCTAGTTCAAGTGTGTTTGATTAGGGTTGGAGCTAAACTTTGCAGGACAGTGGCATTCCAGGAGTAGGTTTGGACACCCCTGCTTTAGATTATCTGGTTATCATAAACTATTTGTAGGAACAAGCTTTGTACAGAACATTGAATTTATTTCTTCTCCTTCTCAGGTGTCAGTTCTTCGACAGCAGTTGCGGAAACGTGGACTCCCAGTTTCTGGCACTAAGCCTGCACTATTAGAGAGACTTCGTCCTTTCCAGATGCCTCGTCCCCCATTAACACCTGCGCCGCTTTGCCAGCTAGGGGCCACGCTAGAGTCCACCCACCCTGCTAGCCTCAACCGCATCCCTACCAGCTTAGACACCTCTGCCAACCCTGCACCAATGTACATCAGCCCTTCGGGTTTAGCAGAGCAAAGCCTAGGTAGTGATAGTTACCTCACTTCTCCTTCATCTGCTGGCTCCAGCCCCACCTTACATAGATCCTCCCCTCCAATACCCTCTGCTACTACGTGGAGGCCAGGCCAGGCAGTAGATGAACTTAGTGTGGAGCTGGAAATGAGAGAGAGGATGAGGAGCAGACCAAGAGAAGGAGCAAAGGACACTCAGGTGTGTTTGAATACTTGACTAAGAGGTGAATTATTTGGAATTTGTAGCATTTCTTAATATTGTCAATTTTTATTCTCTTTATTTGTGGTGGATCTATTTATTTACAAGTACTTTTAGCATTTAATGTACTATTTCATTCCTTCTGTTTTCTCCAGCTGTGTGAAAGTTCCCTTCATCCGTTCCTGCAACAGGAGACAGGATGCACCAGAGGGAAACCAGACACAAGTGGACAGGAACTGCTCTTTACGTACTGCGCTGGTGATGGAAAAGTATGTACTTTGGGCAGGGCCGTTTCTAGCCAATCTGACGCCCTAGGCGAAATCCCTGTTGACCCCCCCCCAATTATATATATATATATATATATAAATATATATAATTCTTTTCAGACACCAGTTGCTTTAGAAACGGCCCTGACTTGGGGTCTTAGTAAGACAGAAAGGGGGCATAGTTCTGCGTTATTAAATTGCATCATGCTGTATCAAGGTATCTTATTGTTCAAGAAACTACGGGTGATATTAGACCAACCTGTTGAAAAAAAAACATGCATATGCTGGTTGGGTATGTTTTGAAGCATGGCAGCTGGTTTGAGCTGGTTTAAGCTGGTACTTATTTGGTCATGAGCTGGATTCAGCTGGTCCTGAGCTGGTTATAAGGTGGTTTAAGCTGGTTATGTGCTGGTCTTAGGCTGGTCCTAAGCAACTAGCTCCTGCTCAGGACCAGCTCATAACCAGCTTATAACCAGCTCAGGACCAATTTAAACCAGCTCATGACCAACTGAGGAGCAGCTTAAACCAGCTCAAACCAGCAGCCATGCTTCAAAACATCTAACCAGCATACAGTTTTTTCAACAGGGCAAATACAACAACTGATATATATATTTCACCATTTCACATCATACAAGAAAGTAAATCTTTGTATTTATTCCTAATATTAGGTGAACTGCTGCCAGCTTTGTGATGTGATTGGTCAAGACTTCGATTTGCCCATGCAAATTACTGCCAGTCCAGCACAAGCATCACCCACTGTCCGGAGTCTGGAAGAGGAACTACAGGAGGCCATTCAAAGAGTGCAGGTGAGTGTTTTTGAGTTTGTGTGCTGTCTGCTGTCTGACAATTACCTATTTTATGCAGCTATTGATGTATTGATTGCTGTTCATCAACAATGAGCACTGAGCGTTCGACTTCCTGTCCACTCTTTTTTTTTTACCATGTAAGATGGACCCTAGTCAATCCATAGATGACATTTTGGATGAGACTATTAGTTGTTCAGGTGAGTGAAATTTGACTAGAGGCAGCTGAAGCTTTATAGGACAGAGGAAGCAAATATATTTCTTACTAATGGCAAAAAATGTACTAAGATGGCATTTTAGGTTGGCCAGGCTACTGCTGCTCGCAGTTTGCAAATAGGTTATATCCGATTAACATTTCAGACACCATGAATTCACCATAAAATCATGTCTTTATCTTTCAGATAACTCTTCACTGATCACAGACATCCAGTCAGCCACTACCATCCTTTCAGGCTCTTCCCCTGCCCCACAGCCTGACCAATCACAGTCCACCAAGCGCCAAAAAGACGACAACTTCCTATCCTCTCCTCTGTGCTCTTCACTTCTTTTAGAGCTTCCTCCCTCACCTAACAACGTTCCACCCCTCAGTTCAACCCCAGCTCCCCTTCCTCCTCCCCCCATCTGCACCACTCCACCATCCAGCTCACTGTCCAGGAAAAGAAGGTCAGAGGTTCCTGCTTTTGACCCCGCTGATTGGCTGGAGTCCTTGACCTCTGGCCTGCAACTGCTCACGCCCCCCACCGCCCCATTTCTAGAGAGCAATTTTGGTCTTGACTCAGACCTGAACGTCAACAGAGTCCTCGACCTGATGGTGGAGCAATGGTGAGGAAGGGGGCGTAGTGTGTGTCTGTATATGCGTATGGCTAATTGGATGCATGAATGGCAATTAACCACCTTTCAAATCGTGTAACCTCAAGAGAAGACCCCCTCATCCTTCATTCGTTCCTGTTTTTGCATCCATTCATCTCTGTCAACTGATGTGACCAAACAGATCTGACTGGTGTTGACTGCTAACCTCTACTCCACGCAATGTCGAGAGAAAGAGGGAAATGGAAAAAGAGATATGCTTTGGTAACTCGTACAGAAAGATGCACAAAGAGCATGTGCACATACGCCACACTTTCACGATGACTTGTATTTTTATAAAAGCTTAAAAAATGAAAAAAGTATATATTATACAAAAAAAGTGGGCTTCCCTATTGATTTGCCTCTTGCTTCAGCGCCAGACAAACTGTCGGCATGTGGCAAGTGTGTGGAGCAGCGGGAGCTTCAAACAATCTGTGTGTATTTGCAGGGAAGTGTATGCGCTCCCTGTATGTGTGAGCACGCTTCTCTTGGCTGCTTTATCTGCGTGTGTGTGTTTGTGTTGGCGCATACACGCTTGCCAGCATATTCTGTATCTACAATTTCAGTGCACCATAAATGAGGTGCCTAAAGCATCCAAATGCACTTGTTTCTGTTTATACTGGTTTACATTTTTCCATTTAGTATTGAGTTATGTTATGCTTTGTCTGGACTAGTGCATCATGGGACTGATGTTCACCCAAAAGTATTGGCCCAACAACAGATCCTCTGAAGATTTTTAGGCAGAATAACTCATGCTACCTTTAGGCACCAATATAGTACAAAATAATGCTGGTCTGAGGCCAGTATGCACCTTCAGCGGGATTTAAACCACAAATTAGGTTGGGACCTTAGGAGAAAATGTGTTTTAAAAAAGCCTAACGTAATTAAATCCGAAAATTGAAAGGCTTTTGAGCTGATTGATCAGCCTTCCCAGAAAACACTGTGTAAAGTTAAAGAAGTCATCTTTCAACCGCTACTCTTTAAATTTTCTTAATGGGACCCATATAATATCGTCTACCATTGTTGTTTACAGACATTTGACCTTTCGACTGGCCATTGCTTTTATGCATTTCTCTGGACAATGAAGTACATTACTCAGTGCAATATGCTTCCAAGAAAGGGCACAGGAATACAACACATTTAAATGTCCAAAGAAAGTGAAACATGAACTCTTTATTCTGTCCCAGTCTTATATGTGAAAGTGTATGTGTAAAAAGGACAATGTGTTTGATAATCAAATATATTGCCCTGAGTTCAGTATGCAGACAGGTGCTGGAGAATCACAGCATTTGTGCAGCTGGACTTTGTTCTCAAATGAGGTTTTTTTATGTAACCCTACAAATCACAACTATTGTTTCTGAGCCACATGACCGACCAACCAACCAAAAAACAAACATATTAAGTATTTGATCTGATATATTTATTGAGTAATTTATTAAAACTCTGTCAACTATCCATATACAAGTCATATAGTAAACTTAAAATAGTATAATTAAAGTCTTAATTGATTTCCCACCTGTGTCTGTTTCATTGTTTGTTTGTTTTTTAAACAGTAAAAGCATTTAAAAGGGATAGTTCACCCCAAAATGAAAATGGTGTCATTAATTACTCACCATCACATCGTTCTAAACCCATAAAACCTTCATTCATCTTTGGAACACAAATTAAGATATTTTCTTTCTGACCCTGCATAGACAGCAATGCAACTGACACGTTCCAAGGCCCAGAAAGGTAGTAAGGACATCATTCAAATGATCCATGTCACATCAGTGGTTCAACTGTAATTTTATGAAGCTACGAGAATACTTTTTGAGTGCCACGAATGACTCACTGCATCAGCAGCAACACACGCATGCGTTGTGGTATTCTCCTGAACACGGGACTGACACAGAAGAGAAGAAATTGTTCAGTAAAGTCGTTATTTTTTTCTTTGTGCACAAAAAGTATTCTCGTAGCTTCATAAAATTACAGTTGATCCACTGATGTCACATGGACTATTTTAACGATGTCCTTACTACCTTTCTGGGCCTTGAACGTGTCAGTTGCGTTGCTGTCTATGGAGGTTCAGAAAGCTCTCGGATTTCATAAAAAATATCTTAATTTGTGTTCTGAAGATGAACAAAGTTCTTATGCATTTGAAACGACATGAGGGTGAGTAATTGACAGAATTTTCATTTTTGGGTGAACTATCCCTTTAAGATATCTGATGAACTCAGTTTTAACAGAAATTCTGAAAGTCTTATTATTAAATATCTTTGGTAAATTTAGCATATCTTTTATGAAATTACTCTAAGCAGTCATGGTGATCACTGAGCTTTCATTTTATTTTAAACGTCCCTTAGGCTGCCTCAGTGAATCATTTCACTGCCCATAATGTTCCTGTAGTGTGGTGTCAGCAATAAAGTCCTATTACGCAGTTTCAGTCTAGCCGCCATTTGCTCATGCTAGAAATGGGCTGAGCCTCTGTGAAGTTCATTTAATTTCCAACATTTCAAGTCTACATTTGTAGATAGTTAGAACTTAGCAGGAGCTTGATTGCTTTTCTGTCTAAATCATGGTTAGTGTTAAACTACTCTGTAAATTATGTAAGCAGAGACAGTTTTTGAAGATGCTGGATGGTAAAAATGAAACATACATCAGGCAACCCTTTTGAAAAACCCTTCACATAGATTTGAAACGCTTCACACCAATCATATTAATTCACACCAACTGATTAACTATTCAGTGATCCTAATAAATACGGTTTTCAAAACCATGCATTGTTCGTGTGTTACCTTTCACAAAGCTGAATTTCAGCTTCTCTGTGTTTTAATTACTTGAATGTGTTAATTAGATCGCTCAGAATGTTTGACACGGGGTGTGAGCTCACTAACACAACGTGACAAATTCAATATACATCTTGATCAAAGAAAATGTCAAATTGTTGGCAGCTTATAAGAAACATTGACTGATAATATAATGATTTATTATAGGTAAGAATTTGTGCCTTCTTTTGGTAGGATTCAATATGCATTACTTTGCAGCATATTGATTTTAAAAAATATAGTTTTATATTTTATTACACAGCTTTTTGTTATACTTGAATTTGTTTGGTCAGTTGAAGCACTGAGTTGTCAGATTTTTCTGTGTAGGCTAATACTGATAACAAGATATCACTCTTTTCATACCAGTGCCATTTAAAATAGTTTTCAAAATGGTTTCTACAACTACCAACTGAAATAACAATGCAATATTAATTATGGGATAAACAGGGTTTCGCAAATGATAACCATAGCTGTTTTACTGTCCAATGGTGAAAATAGAGTAAATAGCTCTAGTGTTTGACCTCTTGGTAGATTTATTTTTTCTTTTGTGACAGACTATTTTCTTTAGTAGACTTAGTAGACTTAGTAGACCTTTAGGTCTACATGTAAGAACTTTTTAAATCAAGTCATGATTTCATATTCATTGGTAATAGCAATAATGGGCATTAAACCTTAAAAAGCACTGATATGTCTGATATGTGTGTCTGTAAAAGTGACTTTACAAATGAGTGTTGAAAGAGAAGCCTTTCTTCAAATTTCGCAGCATGGAAACACCTCTTGCAATTACCAACAAATTCAGTCTGACATACTCAGGCAAATTAAGATGAATAACGTAGTACAGGGATTTTTGGTTTGAGCTGCATTTGAAAAGTAGGAGCTTCAGAGAGATGAAAGGTTCTTAAACACGTGAACTGTGCAAAACGAAGATAACCATCAAACAAGCAGCCTAATCCAACATAAATCAAGCATGCATTCATCCGTCTCCATACTGAAGGCCTCGCTCGAGCCAATCCAGCGATTTAACGCTCTGCTCACGTGAACGGTATGTAATGAGTTTCCGAATAATGACTTCTGCTGTCACGGATAACCAGCTTTCTTCCTTGGTGCTGAGTTTTACTCACGCTTCATGGAAATTAACCACTATAAGGGACATTTCATGTGTAAAGCAGCCAAGTAGAGTCGAGGTGGGGTCTGTGTGCGTGTTTTGTATCTTCGTTCTTACTCCGCGTGGACCCCCCCGGGACCCCTCTGTGGGTGATTAGATAACTGGAAGAAGGTCAGGTTAGTTCGATCGCACGCAAGTGACCCTGATCAAACCTCCTCGGGCGCACGGGCAGAAGGAGCGTTTAATTGCTTGGATTTGGAGCAACAGAGCATGATCAGACACTTGTAGCATGGTTTTCAGGGGTCCAGTAAAGTACAACAGGGATCCATAGAATGTTATTTAAAACAAATAGAAATTTAATAATATATACACTATAGCTGGCAGTCAAATGTTGGAATAATTATATTTTAAAATGTTTTTTAAACAAGTCTCTTGCACAACGGCTGAATTTATTTGATCATAGCTCCTTCAGAAATTATTCTAATATGCTAATTTGGTGCTCAAGAAACATTTCTTATTATGCTTTTTCTTATTTTCAGCATTGAGAATAATAAGAAATGCTTTTTGTACAGCAAATCAGCACATTAAAATGATACCATGTGACACTGAAGACTGGAGTAATGGCTGCTGCAAATTCAGCAAATCATATTAAGTATATCTATCCAATCAGTCAATCACATGACATCAATTCGGTGCATTTATGTAGACATGGTCAAGAAGATCTGCTGAAGTTCAAACCAAGCATCAGAATGGGGGTTTAAGTTAAAAGGACTTAAGTGATGTTAAATGTGGCATGGTTTTTGGTGCCACAGTATTTCAGTATCTGCTAATCTACTGGGATTTTCATGCGCAACCATCTCTACGGATTTTTGTGCGTTTGCGCGTGCCTCAAAGCCTCAAAAGGGGGCTTACAATGAATTACAAAGATACATAACAGCTACAAGTGTATGCACTATCACCAAAGGAGATTGGGAAAAGGTTCCCTGGTCTGATGATTCTTTATTTCTACTGAGACATTCGGATGGTAGGGTCAGAATTTGGCATAAACAACATGAAAGCATTAATCCATCCTTTTTTGAATCAATGGTTCAGGTTGGTGGTGGTGTAATGGTGTGGGGGACATTTTCTTTCTACACTTTTGGCTCTTTAGTACCAGCTGAACATCATTTAAATGCCACAGCCTACCTCAGTATTAATTGTTGCTAATCATCGCCATCCCTTTATGACCACAGTGTACCATCTTGTGATGGCTACTTCCAGCAGGATAACACTATCATATCACAGACCAAAATCTCTGAGGAATGTTTTCAGCACCATTCTGATTCTATGAAGGCAAAAGAGGGTTCAACCTGGAACTAGCCAGTTCTACATAATAAAGTGTCCTGTATGTACTGTAGAAGGTATATATATATAGTATATATATATGCAACATTTTCAACCAATAAAGGAAAACCTTTTATGTGTTTTGGGCATTAATTTACACAACAACTGCGTTTGGCCGAAAAAAAAAAACTTTTCACAAAAAAACAAATTTCACAGTTTTTTGATCCTGACACAAAATGACCAGCTAACATCAATTGACTAATCATATCAGCAGCACAGGTGAAAGTGTGAATGAGTACTAGTCAGATAAAATCACTATCATACTAATTAGATTGTAAGAGCAGACTGATGGAGGGAAGAAGCGCTTCCAATCATTGTTCTTGTTAGCAATGGTTACCTCCAAAGAAACACGTGCAGCCATCATTGCTTTGCATCAAAATAGCCTCACATGCAAGGAAATTGCTACAAAGAATATTGCGCCTGAAAGAACCATTTACCGGATCATCAAGAACTTCAAGGAGAGAGGTTCGACTGCAGTGAAGAAGTCTTCAGGACGTCCCAGAATGTCCAGCAAGCACCAGGACGAAGAAAAGGTGAACGCTACCATGAGTCCTGTGTTGTGCCAACAGTGAAGCATCCTGAGACCATCCATGTGTGGGGTTGCTTTTCAACCAGGGGAGTGGGCTCTCTCATAATTCTGCCCAAAAACACTGCCGTTAATAAAGAATGGTATCAAAACGTCCTGCAAGAGTGACTTCTTCCAACGATCCAATTTGGTGATGATCCATGCGTTTTCCAGCATGATGGAGCACCATGTCACAAAGCAAGGGTGATAAAGAAGTGGCTCGAAGATCATTACATTGAAATTTTGGATCCGTGGCCAGGCAACTCCCCAGATCTCAATAGAACTAATAAGGCAGGAATGAATCGCCATCAGTCAGGATTTGGCCCAGAAGCTAACATCCAGCATGCCAGAGCGAATTGCTGAGGTTATGAAGAACAAGGGTCAACACTGTAAATATTGACTCATTATATTTTTTTGGCAATAAAAGCCTTTAAAACTGTTTTTCATTATACCATAGAAACTTGGAAAAATAATCTACAAATACTGAAGCAGCAAACTTTGCAAAACACAAAATTTATAGTGTTAGTAATTGTATGCAGGCACGTAGTTTAAGTGACATTGAAAAAAATGGTGCTGAATGGCACTAAAAGTGGTTAATTGGCTTGTAATAATAGGGGAACCACTTTAAGTGCTAAATAGCACCCATCTTTAAAGGTGCTATACAGCACGTTTGTCAAATAGTGCTATGTAGAAGCTTAAGAGGAACCCCAGTCTCCTCCTTAGATTTTAGATATGTTTTTTCACTTTCAGATTTTTGCTATGAATAGGAATGGCAAAAGCTGTTTTGAATCACTTTTATGCTTTGCTGAAGTCAAAAATTCTTGTGTGGAATACTTCCTTATAGGGGAAATACACTGTGTTTTAATGTTTTTTAATCCTTTCCCCAACTGAACTAAAAGAGAGTTATACAGGGGCTTAACAGGTTCTTTATACGGTAGTGGTACTATATAGCACCTTAACCACCCCAAAGAACCACTGAAGAACCAATTTTTGTGTGTGTGTGTACTGGCATGGCATGCAAAATACAGTGTTTTTAACCGTTTTCATTGATCCATGTGAACGGGGATCATTTTGACAACATTGTCGTCTGTACGTGAAACTTCTCAAAAACACAAAGGAAAAACATTTCAGTTTTTAGTACAATGTTGTCGTGTAAACGAACCCTTAGTGAGACTCTTCCGTTAAACACAAAAACTGTGAGTATATCAGTCAATCATCCACTCAATCTCTGATTATGTTTGTATGTGTGTGAGAGAGAGAGAGAAAGAGAGAGAGAGCGAAAGAGAGAGAGAGTGAGAAACCATGAGGAGCTTATGATCCATGCTGCCTGCCTGAGCATTTATCGATCCCTTTAGATTCTCTTACCTTGACCGATCATAATTTTTACAACTTCAGTCGTATTCACTCCATTACACACTGAAGACAGACCACACATCAGTACTATGTGAGAGCCCTGCTGGGAACTGGAGACTTTTATATATTGCTCAGCGGTCTAGTGTGATTTTGATGATATTTTTGCTACAACTTTGCCATTATTAGATCTAATATAAGTTGTATTCTAATATCTTTGAAAGGTATTTCAATGTATTTTTTTAAATGAAGAGGAGATACAGGGGGGTGTACTTCAATGCCTCCCAAAAGCAGGACAGTCCATGTACCCCTTTATTACTGAGCAGTTAATTAAAATATTAAATCAAAGAATGTCAGTGTGCATAGAAAAAAAAAACACTTCTATAATATGATTTTCTCAAATTTCGCATCGAGCATGTCCAAATTGAGGCCAGCCTCCTCCTCCTGACTGACTCCTATATGAAACTGTGGTAAAATGGTTGTTTTTGGAAAGGGTTATCAAATTATGAATACCCAGGCTGCTTTTCAGAAGATAAATAGATACATTTATATATTCAAGAGCTCATCATGCATGTATTATGTAAATGAAAGATCTGCCAGCACCTCTCAACCACCTCGCATTACTGCCATTTTCAGAGAAAGTGCAATAATGGTTAATCGTCATGTTAAACAGCAAGTGTTTTCAACTGTTTATGGGCCATGTTTGGTTTTGCTGTGTCTCCATCTTTCCCTAATGGTCAATAGTCTCAGAGAGTCCATATATAAATCAGCCACTGAAGATGAAAGAATTGATGGGTTAGTTATAATAACCAATTAGAACAGTGCTGGAAAACCCAAAGCAATTACACTCTTAATCAGCTGCTCTCGCTGATCCTTAGTTCCTCTCAGTTTGATGAGTCATCAGCACCATTGTAAAGAAGTGGCCCATGGGGGAATGAGCTGCCCTGACCTCCTCTGACACTGATAAACACACACGGGCAGACTGGAGACTGGTTCAAAACATTTAGTTCCTACGTCTGTAACAAGTTTTTTCCCCATTGTGTGGCTTATATTTGTCTGCTATAAAATAGCTTAGAAATTTACTGTACTTTGGATGGAATGTGTTGTTTTGAATAAAATTATTTGTCAAATGCATTTAATATAAATATTAAATGTAAAATCGAATACTTTTTGACATTAATTTATTGTAGTAATAATATTTTCTGGTGCTAAATAATTGGCAAAACCCCTACCCCAATCCTCCAAGTTTCATTAAAACATTTTATTGATATATGGTAAACGTACAGGAAACATTTTGATTCCAAATTCCTTTTTTTTTTTTTTGAAAGAAGAATGCTCACCAAGGCTGCATTTTCAAAAATATAGTAAAACAGTAACATTGTAAGAAAAATGTTTTAGTTATTCAAATTGTAATAATATTTCTCAATATTACTATTTTATTGTTTTGATCAAATAAACTCATTAAATATTTTAATATATTTTGAAATGTAATGCATGTGATGAATTGTAAGCAGCCATTACTCCAGTCTTCAGTGTTACATGATCTTTCTGAAATTATTCTAATATGTTAATTAATAATAATTATTATTCTCAATTAATTTTTCCTTCTTGTTATCAATGTTAAAAATGTTCATATTTTTGTCTATAACATTTTTAAGGATTTTTTTGATGATTACAATGTTTGAAAGAACTGCATTTATTTTAAATAAAAAAATTTTTTTTTAAATAAAACATTTTCCTGTAATGTCTGCCCTTGCAGAATAAAAGTATTCATTTCTCTTTAAAGAAATTTTCCCCAAACATTTGTGTGGATGTTATATATCAAATAAACAAGAGAAACTGTTGATTCAGATTTTGTCATTAACATTCATTGATATCATCTCAAATGAAATGATAAAACATTCATAATGTTTTGCCTCCTTACCTAAAAATGAGTTTTTAACTTGTAAGTAAATCCTTTATATTTTTACAGTGTCAGACTCTGTTGTCACTTCAGGAGGATGGAAATAATGTGAAATTATTTCACCCCTGTAGTTTATTTTTAATTGGTACAAGAGATGTACATGAACAAGCAATAGAAATAAAATACTCTTAATATAATATAATATAATACAGTTTACAATGTCACTAGTATACTGTTATTAATACAGTGGCTGGACGACTTATGATTCAAATGACAGAAACCCACATGCTGTCAAAATAACAGGAAATGGAGCACCTTGTGCTTGTTCCTTTGAAAAAATAAAAACACATAGCCTATATGTAATTACTGGCCAGCAAGCAGTATCAAGCCCAACTGTTTACCCCAGCCTCTCACTTTTAAGTCTCCAGGTTCAAACAAATGTATTATAGTCAGTTAGTGATAAATTATATGAGATTTATATCACACATTCTAAAATGCATTTTAGAATGAGCTTATAGGAATCAAACTTAACTCATTTAAATGAGTTCATTGTGACATTTCTTGTTGGCTATGTTGGTATATAGCCATTTATCATGTAAATTAAAAACTCCTACAGTGGCAATAAACATTCAGATGAATCAAATATAGTTTGCTGTTGATATTCCACACCATTTATGCTGAGGTGTAAGTGAACGATGCCGTGGAACCATATAATATAAACACAATAGCTCATTTGTCCTTTCATAATGACCTAAAACCAAAAAAACAAGACATTGATATATTGGTGTGACATTGAATCTGGAAAGAAGTGAGAGTAGAATTACCTACAAGTGGTTACAGCTGTGGGACAGCAGGATGCACCTGACCCGTCCTTCCCACTTTCACTTTGTCCTTTTTTTGTCTTAAGCACGGTGAATCACAGAGCAGAGGTCAACATATGAAGCATCCGAGCCGTGTGTCAGTGTTTGAGCGTTAGCTGAGTAGAAACACATTGTGGTGGATCTGTTGTCCCTGCTGGATGCCTGTTTGAACAGGTGGAACCGTGGGGGCCAAATGAACCCAGAGAAAATGATTACATAATGACCGACACATCATTACCTTACATATGTCAACACCGCCAAGCATACAAGGTCAATACAACTTTGAATCTCTCCTTCTGTCCAGCCGATCAGTTCCATTCAACACGGGTTGTTGTATTCGGTTTCAATTGAAATGTTCTGATCCACAGTCAAGGACTTAACGCACAGTTAAGCGCAGTCATGTTTAATATGATTAAGCATTTTTAAGCTCTGAAATGATGTAATGGATGGTGTTTGAATGCAACAAAGTGCAGCAGAGACGGGGTATGAATTTGTAGGTCAGACGGAGAGGAAAGGAGGGGTAGAATCGAGAGAAGAGGTATAAAAGACTCTTTAGAGTAGAGAGGGGAGGAGAGAAAGCGAGAGGGCTCTCTAAGTCTCAGGAGCTGTGCCTCTTGAGTAAGTGATTATAAGCTCTTTCAGTATGTAGATAACAATCTGAACAGCATGGTGGGAGTGAGAGAGAGAGAGTAATTACAACCTCAGTTAAACAAGAGAATCTGAGATTAGGGTCAAGAGCCCTATCACACTTCATCACTGATACAGCTCTGCCACTTCATCTCTCCCTTTGTCTTTTCTGTCTGTTTTTCAAACCGTTTCTCTGTTTCCTCCTCGCCCATGTTCTCCACTTTCACCGTCTCTGGTTTTTGTTGCTTGTAGTTTTTAGTTTCATAGTAATGAAACTTTTGATATGAGCTGCAGCATTAAGCCCGCGGGGAGATCACCCCTCTTGGCTAATAAATATTCATGAACGCACAGTGAACCATCTCCCCCATCTACTGAAGGTCAGCCTTTCTGTTTTGTCCACGAGGGCCCTGACTTATCTGAGAATCTGTACATTGGAAAAGCGCTTCAGGGCCCTTTGTATCCAATGGGAGGTGTTTCAAGATTATATAAACAGCAATGCATTACCAGTTGAAATTTACAATCGGTGGATGATGACGGCTATATGATTACGTCAGTACTTTCACAATAGCCAATGCATGACCGCAAAACAGCTGCTGTACGACTCCGTTGGATAGTGGAGACAGAGGAAACTGCTTCTTGACATTTTGTAGTCTGTATAGTGTGTCGAAAACGTATCACAACCGTAAGGAGAAAGAGAAGCGCTGGGAGCTGCTAGCACGCTAGCGAACATATGTAAACAACACTGAAATATCAGTGACGAACTGCTGCGTGAGATCACACGCCACTCTCTGGCATGATAATTGGCATGATTTTGTTCACCCCAAAATGAAAATTATGTCATTAATTACTCACCCTCATGTCGTTCCAAACCCATAAGACCTCCGTTCATCTTCGGAACACAAATTAAGATATTTTTGATGGAATCTGAAAGCTCTCTGACCCTCCCATAGACAGCAACGCAACTGAAATGTTCCAAGACAGAAACGTAGTAAAACAGTCCATGTGACATCAGTGGCTCAACTTCAACTTTGCGATGCTACGAGAATACTTTTTGTGCACAAAGAAAGCAAAAATGACGACTTTATTCAACAATTCTTCTTCCCTGAGTTACTGTCTTCCGCCATTTTGGAGAGTATCACAATGCATACGCATGCTTTACCCTAAGTGTAAACAACACTGATTATGCCGATTACGTTCATGCACGCGCTTTCCCCCCTAACGTAAACAACGCCGATTACCTTCTTGGGTACGCTCCAAAATGGCAGAAGACGTAACTCAGGGGAGAAGAATTGTTAAATAAATTATGTTATTTTTGTTTTCTTTGCACACAAAAAGTATTCTCGTAGCTTCGCAAAATTGAAGTCGAACCACTGATGTCACATGGACTGTTTTACCGTCCTTGCTACGTTTCTGTCTGGAACATTTCAGTTGCGTTGCTGTCTATGCAGGGTCAGAGAGCTCTCAGATTCCATCAAAAATATCTTAATTTGTGTTCCAAAGATGAACGGGCTTTGAACGACATGAGGGTGAGTAATTAATGACAGAATTTTCATTTTGGGGTGAACTAATCCTTTAATAATATCTGATGGTGTGTGATGCGCCACGATTTTCAAATCTTGTAGTGTGTGCATGTTTAAGATTTGAGGGAAGATAATCTGCAAAGATTCCCCTTATGTGTGTGCTGCAACCAGATATCATAATCGGTTAGAATTTTAAAACTCCTGTAGTGTGAGCCCAGTTTAAGAGATCTTACTGAATTAGGTGTCATACAATTTCACACCTGAAGTAGGCTCTAAAAAAACCCCGCAAAGAAATTAATTTATAATAAACAAAATAAATAAATTAGTGCTGTCAAATGATTAATCGCGATTAATCACATCCAAAATAGAAGTTTTTGTTTACATAATATATGTGTGTATACTGTGTATATTTACATTTACATTTAGTCATTTAGCAGACGCTTTTATCCAAAGCGACTTACAAATGAGGACAATAGAAGCAATCAAATCTAACAAATGAGCAACAATATGTAAGTGCAAATGACAAGTCTTGGTTAGCCTAACGCAGTACAGCAAGGTATAAAAAAAAAAAAATAAAATAAAAAAAAAAAAATATATATATATGTATACACACATATACACACACACACACACACACAAAGAAAAACAAGTAGATAGAATAGAAAAAATAGAAAGCTAGTGTTTTTTTTAAATAAAAAAGAAGATAAATAAATAAAGTAGAATTAAAATAGAATAGAAAATGCTAGAGTTAGAGGGTCAAATAAAGATGGAACAGATGTGTTTTTAGTCGTTTTTTGAAGATGGCTAAGGACTCAGCTGTTCGGATTGAGATCGGCAGGTCATTCCACCAGGAGGGAACAGTTAATGGAAAAGTTTGTGAAAGTGATTTTGTGCCTCTTTGAGAAGGCACAATAATGCGTTGTTCACTTGCAGAACGCAAGCTTCTAGAGGGCACATAAGTCTGAAGTAGTGAATTTAGG
>NW_015542380.1:282005-299332 GCF_001515605.1 Sinocyclocheilus anshuiensis
TTCTAGAGGGCACATAACGATGAAGTAATGAATTTAGGTAAAGGGGTGCAGAGCTAGTGGTGGTTTTATTATTATTAAATACAATTATTATTATTTATTATTAGCCTATTTATAATTGTATTAAAAACTAACATTTGTATTTATTTTTTAAAAATATATTATTATTATTATTTATTATTTATATATAAATACACACACATGCATGTATATATTTGAGAAAAATATGTTACGTTTATATATTAAATATATTTATATATGATACAATTCATATGAATATAAATATATACACGTAAATACATGTAAATATTTTCAAAATATATGCTGTATGTATATGTCTTTATATATACATAATAAATATACACAGAACACACACATATATTATGTAAACAAAAACTTTTGTTTTGGATGCGACTAATCCCGATTAATCGTATGACAGCACTAAAATCAATAAAAGTATATAATAAAAAAGTGACTGCGATCCAGCTAATTGGCGTTATAACAGTGGCCGCGCCACCTGTCAATCATTTTGCACATTCACAGTAAGCTAAGTGCATAATACTGTAAGTTAGTAGTTCACACTGACAGCAACTTGCAGCGACATTGCAACCGGACGTTATTAATTTTTGATGACAGCTGGCGTTACCCACGGCCTCCAGCGGTTTTAATCGGTCTCAATTTTATTTTTAAGGGCGGGGTTTATGAAGCAGTGGGCGTGTCTAAATCAGCGTCTTTGTTTTGGCAGAAGTTCCAAAACTGCGAATGGCTTACAGCGCTTTTCATTATTAATTCATGAATAACTGATATTGATTGTAGTGATGTCAAAGCTCTCAAGGCCTTCAACAAATCATGCAGACATGTCCTGTTGATGGAGTAGGACAAAGGATTCGACAGCAATCCCAAGGCAGGCAGGTACATCATGCAAACTGGTGCAGTAATTTAACTGCAGCTCTTTCTTCTAAAGATGAATGGAGTAGTGGTGGGGGTTTACAGCTTTGATGATGTAATGATTGCATCATTTGTTTATTTATAGTCCTCAAGTGTGCAATGACTCTTTGTTAAATATTTAATATTTAGAATAAATGACAGGCTTGTGCCTCTGTGTGTGTACCTACTTAATCATATTTTGCGGACAAATTTGGATCCAGATGTGAGCTAAATCCATCCATCAGAACCTCAAAACATCTCCTTTTGGCGACGTCCTCATTTGTAACAGTGGTATAAAATAAAGTATCTATCTATCTATCTGTCTATCTGTTGGTCTGTCTGTCTGTGTATCTTAGATACTTCATCTTCTCTCTATCATTTATCTATCTATCATCTGTTTATTATTTAGTTGTTTGTAACAATGCAGAAAATTTCTGGATTTCTGGCTTTTATTGTAGACCTGTACATACATATACACAAAATGGAAAATGATATCTATCTATCTATCTATCTATCTGTCTGTCTATCTGTTGGTCTGTCTGTCTGTCTTATCTTAGATACTTCATCTTCTCTCTATCATTTATCTATCTATCATCTGTTTATTATTTAGTTGTTTGTAACAATGCAGAAAATTTCTGGATTTCTGGCTTTTATTGTAGACCTGTACATACATATACACAAAATGGAAAATGATAATGAATGAAAAGAGTGAAAAGGAATGAGGAAAAAGAAGAGATACAGATGAAAAAGAAGTTATAGGCAGAGTTACCTATGTTTTAATAAAAGGCAAATGCTGTTGAGGATGAAAACGGTGATTTCCTGGTTTTCTGGATATGATCTCATTACTATTACGGTCATGTTTAGGGTGGAGAGGCTTTTTGGCTGCTTGTTGGTGATGTCTCATTATGTAATGACATATTTTGACCCTTGTATGTCATGCCCTGTGTGTTTGTGTGTGTGCATCCATATAATGACCATACTTATTATTTTCTACCTATATTTGTGTCCATAACAACACACAAGAGTATATGTGTGTAAGCTTATGTTAATATGTGTGTGTAAGAGTAGTTATCTCAATGTGCGCTTCATGGGATCTCTGCTTATATGGAAAAGTTTAATTCCACCTTTGTGAATCAATAATACATCTCTATTAAGATCCATCGGGCTTTATTAGGGAACATATGCTGTGTTGCAGTGCAGTTCTGGCTATGTAATTAATGGGCTGGGTGGGCCAATTAAATATGGGTCCTTTATGGTTGTGCTGAGTGCTATGTTTAGGGCCTGAATTTCAATGAATGCCTCCCAAACATTCCCACCCTCTTGGGGGAGTATGTGCATGCATGCATAACTCTCTACATTTGCTTGCATGAGGGGATGCTTGTGCGTGTGCCTGTGTGTCGGCTGGAGGTGGCTTCAGCAATATAATTACTGCTCATAAATTACCCTTGAGATCTTTTTAACCCACCTATACTTTATTATGATAATAATGATTAGAGACAGACAAAAAGGCATTGGTATCTGGGTTAGTTTGCAGGGCTTGGGTCAGTCTTCTGTCTTTAATCCAGCACATCTGTTCTGCTGTGAAATCCAGTTTGCAGTTTACAGTGATTTCTATGTGAAACTAAGCGATTTTACTGTAGTCAGGTATGTCTAATGTTAAATATGCATTGTCTGTTGACATTTAACAGTTGTGGAACACAATGCAGATGAATGTTCTTTATCTCAATGCAGCTTATCTCTTTGAGATAATATGGGCGGTCAGATATTAATGACATTCATGAAGCTAGATATAGGCTGTAGATGGGTCGAAGATGAGATGTCCCATTTTGGTGTCCACATCAAATTAAATTTACTAAAATTATTTTATATACATAGAAAGTGCATATACATAGTTATATATACATATATACATAGGTGTGCTGCAGGTAATTTATTGCTCTTAAATTAAGTTGCAAAACCATATGCTATTTGATGAAATGCCCAAAAATACGTATTGTTAGATTTATTTAGAAAAATATGTAGATGTTGTGAATAACTGATTAACTTTACTAGTCAAGCAGTATTTGATATAGGTTGATAGCCTGCAATATATGCTAAGATAGTTTCGTCATTCAGTGTCACTGTATAGATAGCAATTTGGTAAATGAGGAATGTATAATTAATATTTTAAGGCATTGTTTATGTATGTGTGTGTGTATGTGTTACTGATTTATTTTAGATGCCTACAATCACAGTGACATGATTGTACTTTTTGCCAGTTTCAAGGCACTGGCTAAAAGTAAATGCAAAGCCAGTAGCTAGAGCGGCACTCTTAGAAAGGAGACGGGAAAGGTTTGCAGTTGTCAGAATAATAGCTTACCACTGTTTCTGAAAAGAGAGTCCATAGTAACAAGATACCGTAAGAGTGCTTTTTATTTTTCAACATCTGCTCCTGCTGTCATTTACTCAGGAATGTTATTAAAACTAATTTATTGATAAAGACTAAAACTACTAAAAACATTTCAACACCAATATTCTCTCCCTTTTTGGCAAAACGTCATTGAGTGTAACAAACCATCGTCATTCAGCGTAACAGATTTATTTGTTTTATATTATTCAAATATATAAAAGAATATGTGGTCATACTCATTTTTTTTTAAATATTTTTAATAATTTTCACTTCCTTCGTTCCTTTCCACTTACTACAAAACCTTTGCTGACAAGAACAATGGTTAAAACCTGAAGGATAGTAAAAAAAAATTAAATATCAGTTAATTAGTATTTTTGTGCTGCACTGTGATCCTTAAATAGAATGTCATTCTGTTCTAAATATACCTGACAATATATTTTTGTTTAGAATCTTGTTACACAATAAAATTGTTTCACTGAATGGCATTTTAGTGGATGTGTTCTGTAAATCATGATATGATAGTCATTTTTTGCATAAAAAATAAAAATAAGGACACATTCTAATGTATGGAAAACCAAAATTTAAAGCTGTATTACAATATTTTAGGCTTGAAAAATTTAGGCTTGATGAATATCCTAGCTGCTCTTTTCAATGTAATGAAAGTGGATTAGGACTGGGGGCTTTTAGGCTTTAAAACGACACAACCCATAAAAATATAATAAAGAGGTCCATACGAATCAAATCATGCACAGTATTACTAGTGTTTAAATGAAATTATTATCGTGTAGGTCCTATTCTGGTTTACTGTTTATTCTATTCTGGTAGAGAGAGCTGATCTTTTACACTGCCTGCACTAGTGCTACTGCCTTAGCTTTCTTCTAATGAAATTTATACATCAGAAATGTTCTCCTGAGAGAGATAGAAACTGGGATGTGAAGGAGGGTCAGCAAGGGAAAGGAAGAGAGAATGCTGAAGATAGTGAGAAATTGAAAGAAAGAGAGAACCAGAGCTGTAACAGAACAGCCTGGAGTCATTTGAGCGCTACTAGAAGACTTCAGGAAACATGGATTCAATCTTTGCCTTCCACATCCCTTCGTCAGAAAGATAAAAAGAAGGAAATAAAATGCTAGGAATGAATGAATACAGTAATAGCCACAGGAGGAAGCAGCAAGGATCTTTGCAATTATATGCGAGGAGAAAAGGTGAATATGACCGCAAAAAATGCAGTTCCTAGAACGCTTAAAGCTTACAAGATACCTACACTCAGACTTTTGTTTATAGAGTCACTTTTTATTGATGCTTTTTGGGGGCTTTTACCCCAAGAAGTGAGTTATTAACAAGTATACTTGCTGTAAGTATACTTTTAACCTATAGGGATGCAGTGTTATTAAAAATGTATATATATAAACTGTTCAAAAGTTTGGGGTCAGTAAGAAAAGTTTTGTTTTGTTATGTTTTTTGGGAAAGAAACTGATATTATAATTCAGGAAGAATGCATTACATTTCAAAGAATTACTGTTCTTTTGAACTGTTCTTTTGAACTTTTTGAAATTTATCAAAGAATCCTGAAAAAAATGTATCATAGTTTCCATAAAAATTTAGTGGCACCGCAGTTTTCGACATAGACTATAAAAAGAAATGATTGTTGAGGACATTCTATGACCGCAAAAAATACAGTTCCTAGAACGCTTAAAGCTTACAAGATACCTACACTCAGACTTTTGTTTACAGAGTCACTTTTTATTGATGCTTTTTGGGGGCTTTTACCCCAAGAAGTGAGTTATTAACAAGTATACTTGCTGTAAGTATACTTTTAACCTATAGGGATGCAGTGTTATTAAAAATGTATATATATAAACTGTTCAAAAGTTTGGGGTCAGTAAGAAAAGTTTTGTTTTGTTATGTTTTTTGGGAAAGAAACTGATATTATAATTCAGGAAGAATGCATTACATTTCAAAGAATTACTGTTCTTTTGAACTGTTCTTTTGAACTTTTTGAAATTTATCAAAGAATCCTGAAAAAAATGTATCATAGTTTCCATAAAAATTTAGTGGCACCGCAGTTTTCGACATAGACTATAAAAAGAAATGATTGTTGAGGACATTCTGAAGAATCATCTGACACTGAAGACTGAGTAATGGCTGTTGAGAATTCAGCTTTGCCATCACAGGAATAAATGGCATTTTTAAAATATTAAAATAGAAAATTGTAATATTTCAAATATTATTGTTTTTACTCCGTATACACACACATGTAGGTAAAATAAGACACTAACAACTAAAATAAGCCTAATTGATTTATAAATGCGACAAGTGAATTTAGGGACCACAATATTATGTTCATTATGAAAAAATATTTTCATTTTCAGAATTGTTAAAGTTATTAAATTATATTTAACAGTCTTATTAAATCATTTGTGTTTTTAAAGATGAACTTTAAGTGAGTGTTTTGTATGATGGCAAAGATCTTAATGTAAAAACAGAGCAAATGAGTATTTAATATCAAATATCTACTGATACTGATAAATAAAAAAGTGCTTGAAAAAAACTGGCTGATAACCAGTGTAGAAACAGAGTATCATGCATCCCTCAAGTTTATTATAAAAAAAAATATGTGAAGAAATGGCACTTTCAACATTCCTCGGTTTGTTGGCTGATAACCAGTGTAGAAACAGAGTATCATGCATCCCTCAAGTTTATTATAAAAAAAAAATATGTGAAGAAATGGCACTTTCAACATTCCTCGGTTTGTTTGAACGGCTTGACATAACAACGTTGGCTTATTAATCAATGATGTGAATTTATGGTTCTGCACTATCACCAGTGGCATCTTAAAAAGACAGGTGTCAAATAACACACAATGCTTCATCCATTGTAGTCTTTTCATCTGATCACCCAGAGTACTATTGATAATGTTCTCGCTATGTGCTGCACGACTAAACAATCAATTGTGTTCCGTCAATGTATTGATACGGGGTCAGAGGTTAGCCTCAATAACCCGTAACCCACTAGAAAATTCAGCTAGTCACTCATGATTGCCATAATCCATATGATTGGGTTTCACTGAAACAGTCTACTGATTATGTCAATAGAGGCTTTTCATCTGGTGGATGCCCCACACACACACACATGATTGTAAAGCGCTTTGGGTGTACGGAAATACACAATAAAGCGCTATATAAATGCATCATTCATTCATTCATTCATCTGCATTCTGTGGTCCCCTTCATGTTCGTAGGCAGGGGAATAGACCATTTGTTCAATCCATTTTGGTGAGGTCTGTGAGAAACATGAATTAAGGCACTATGGTTTAACTTCATGAGAAGCCAGAGTCTTTTTACATAATATCTACAATTCTTCAGTAAGATGTTTTTGTCAGATGCCAGCCTCTGCATGGAACACAAGCATGCAAGTCCAGATGGAACGGAGAGCAGTGAGTGACAATGTGACAAAGTCTTTCTAGTTTTGGTTAGGAGAGAATGTCCAAGTCCAGAATTTTGTTAAATGTAGGCTAGGTACTGGCAGTGGACGATGTGGTATTATTCTGGTGTAGAGTTTAATCTCACGGGATTTTTGAGGGAGGAAGGGCAGGACGGAGAGCTTGGAATGTCTACAGTCTTTACACCCATCTTTTTCAGTGACGATTCATCTGTAACAGACATGGAGCGAGTGAAGCTGGGTCGCATTGGAGCAGAGTCTGTGAAGCAGAAAAGAAAATTATTTTTTGTGCTTCTGATTTAGCGTAACATTTTGCAACAGTGTTTTTATAAATCATGATGACTTCCATATTAATAATGAAGTTGCATCACAGTGCTGACTAAACTGTAACAGTTGTGATGTAGTATAAAATGTTCACCAATAGAGGGCAGTGTGGATACTGAGAGATGTTCACATTGAAAATTACATTAACATTTATTCATGTGGCAGAGGCTTTTATCTAAAGTGTGTATTCAAATGTATTCAGGGTAAATTTGATCAGTCGTTTGCTTTCCTTGGGAATTGAACCCATGACCTTGGCGTTGCTAGGGCTGTGCTCTATTGTTTGAGCCATAGGAAAGCTAAAATCTATTGAAACTCTTAACGTGAATCTGGAAACATTATGAAAATCAATTAAAATATAATTTTTCTTTATTATATCTCTAGGTCACTATTCAAACAAGCAAATTTTTTATATTGATTCAAAATTTTCATCGAATTGGTCACTCAAGACTCACTCGCACTTATTTACTAAAAGAGGAAGAGAGTCTGATTTGTGATGTGTGTAATCATTTCTTGAGTTTTAAACGTATTTGAATATAATGTCCATTTTTAAACGTTTTATTCAGAAAATAAATAAATTGGACAGTTTTTAAAAAAAGATTCTCCTGGAATCATTTTAGAATTTTAAAATTAAATTGAAAAATTCTATATAACTATTATTATTACTATTGTTATTATTGTTAATTTAACTATATATGTATATTTTTGTATGTTGGTCGTTTTCAAGATAAAATTGTTAAATTATTCTAAACATTATAGCCATAATACTGTTGAATTTTCCATGAATATAGCCATTGCTTCTGATTTGGTGTTAAATCATAAATGTGACCCTGGACTCGAGCACAAAACCAGTCATAAGTAGCACGGGTATATTTGTAGCAATAGCCAAAAATACATTGTATGGGTCAAAATTATCGATTTTTTATTATGCTAAAAATAATTAGAATATTAAGTAAAGATAATGTTCCATGAATATATTTTGTAAATTTCCTACCGTAAATATATCAAAACTTAATTTTTGATTAGTAATATTCATTGCTTTGGATAACTTTAAAGGCGATTTTCTCAATATTTTGATTTTTTTTCACCCTCAGGTTCCAGATTTTCAAATAGTTGTATCTCAGTCAAATATTGTCCTATCCTAACAAGCCATACATCAATGGAAAGCTTATTCAGCTTTCAGGTGATGTAAAAATCTCAATTTCACAAAATTGACCCTTATGACTGGTTTTGTGGTCCAGGGTCACAAATAAGTAAGTAAATTCCAAATTATTTTTAATTTCAGCATACCTGTGCAGGTAATGTCACTATTGAGTTTGCTGTTGGTTTCCTCCTGCTGTTTTCTCTCATACTCTCTCACCTGCTCGAGTGTCATTCCTGCATGCACAAATATTTGTTATGCATTTAGTGTGTATTTGTGAAGAATTAAGATAGATGACGTACAGCAATCGAGTGCCAAGCGAGGGATCAGGATTCTTGTGTGTACTTAACAGAGCATGTGGTTAATTATGGTAATGAAGCATTGCAATACATCTCATTTACCATGCCACTCGTCAATCCATGCCACCGCCTGTCTGTGTCCCACCAACAGAATGTCACGAATGTTCTATGATGAATCACAACATGCCGTAATATGACACATGATGGGATTACATGACTAAACAGCATGATGCAATGCATGGGATGTTATGGTCAGTACCCTGTGAATGAAGTCCTCTGTTCGCCCCTGGAAGCCGTAGACCTCAAAGCTACAGGTGACTCTTTTGTAGGAGCACATGATAGGTTTAGTGGTGTTCCTCCAGCCGTCCACAAGGGGTCCCCGGCCTGTTTTCTGTGACACCCAGTTGCTCAGATCCTGTTTGTTTTAAGTAGATACACATTACCTGCTGAGTGAGCAGATCATTGCTTGCTCTTGTGTGTGAGTGTGTGTGTTGCATGCTGTGCATGAATTACTGTGCAGGGGTGACAATACATTTCACAGTTGATCATGTGGTGTCCAATTTCTAAAGCGTTAGAGGCACAAATCTCATGCTTTTGGTTGCGAGACCTATATGTTTGATTAACTATTATCTAACATGAACCTAAATTAACCTAGCATGAAAAGTAGCTAGTATTACATTTTGGTATCAGTACTGTTTTAAAAGAGTGTCTGTTTTTATCAATTAAAATCTTTTAGTATATGATCTGTGGAGTTGATATTCAGTGAATTGTCATACAAGCTGTTATGAATAATTAACTCATTTTAATGAGCAGAAATGTAATATTTAGCTGCACTCTTGTTGGTGCATGCATGATTCCTGTTACAAAAATTATTATTATTATTTTAAATAGTGACGTAAGGAATAACATTATTTGGACCCTTTTAAAGTATGACCAGTGAATAGTCTTATTCCTTTTTTCAATATTTATGCAAATTGAAATGTTGACTATAGCTGTCATAAACTAACTAGTTCCTAATTTTTCCTATTTAGCTTTGATTTTTATTTAATGCAAATTATGTATTAATAAAATAAAAATTTCTTAAGACTACCAAGCCTATTTATAGACATTTGTAATTATTTTATTTATTAATTTTATTAGTTTATAAATGTCATTTTGTCTCCATTAAATGGAAAGCTTTTGATTTTTGATGATAAAATGGAAATTAAATCCATCTAACATTTATATTTGAAAGCCATTATTAACAATGATTAGGCCTAAACTGTGGATTATCAGGATTGTTTTTATTAATTTATTACATTAATTATCAGTTATAGAACATAATCTGTTTTTTAACAACTTGTGATAATATAATATAATACTGGAACATTGATTCAGCCATGCCTACTTTAAAGTTTATATTTGGTCCCTTTTGTCTGTAGAAGTGATATGATAATTTGTTTAACTGCCTTTTGTCAACATGTCTGAGCTTGTCTCCAGTGTATCTCAGCTGTTTTTTCTTATTGAAAACTGTAATCCTTTTGGATTTGTCCTATTCCTTACTCGGCATATGACAGCTATGGATTTGAGGTTGCGCATGACTGAATCTGTGAGTGTAACATGGAAACATGCTTTCCTCTGATGTATTATTTGTCCACTGAAAAGGCAGCAGATTCCAATGAACTGTATCTCTAAGTAGAGTGCACTGAGGAATGTGGTTTTTATGTAATGCTTGTCTTGTGGTTTTGCTTCTGTGCTTGTGTGCACACACAGTACTTATGTCTCTGTTGTGTCATTTAAATGCTAGCTCTGAAGACATTTGCACCTCTGTGAGGCCACAAAGACCTAAAGAACACAGATACTTATTTGTGAGTCAAAGTTGTGAACCATTCTGAACTCAACTCCAATTCAAATCTTTATGTACCATTTAAACGTGGTACAAATGTACAATTTAAATTTAAGCAAGTACAAGCAATTATATTTTCTGTAAGTGTTCATATGAATTAGCTAGAAATGTTATCATATACCCAACATATGGGCTATTAAATTATATTAACAATCAGTGTTTGAAATGCTACTTAGGCTACTGACTGAAAAAAATGTAGTAGGGATTTTTAAACAAAACGTGAAAAGATTTTGAACTTGTACTTGAATTTTTGATTCTGCCTTTTATTTCTAATTAAATCAGATAAATCACAACTACTTTTTTGTTGATTTTAATACACTGACAATGTAAAACCAGTTAATGATTTTATATAAAACAATGTGATGTTTTTAATATTTATAAAGTATAATTTGATCTTTATACATAAAAATTTATAATTGCTTTATATTTTAGGAAAAGTGTCTCTCTCAGGGGGATCATTATATTTAGGGGGTCCTTTGTATCAAAAATTTGAAACCCCCTGCCGTATGTCAAATAAAACATGTTTTGATGTTCGTTTTAATGTGACAGCACTCAGTTTAGTCTAATGAGCTGAGAAAAAAATGTAGCCTACATACAGGGAGATAAATAGGCATAATTAGGCGAAATTAATTATTTATTTATGTTTTGATGAAACTTGTGTTGGACTAATGAAATTCCTCTTATGTAGATTGCAGTTCCATACATTCCTCTTCCTGCCATTCCGATTCAAATCCCAATTTAGCATCCTGTGGCGTGTGGCCAATTCAATTCACATTTCAACTCATGAATTGAAAATGAGCCTGCTCTTAAATTCTGAATTTCACCCAGCCCTGATTTTGTTTTGCCCTGTATTTATGCATATATGAATGTGTGTGTACCTCCGACTTCTTATAATGCTTGTCAGGGATTGGATCGCTTAAAATATCCAAAAAGCAGACACTGTCCTTTGGAGTGGGGTCATCACCAAACACCTGCACAGGAAACATCAGACAGCACGGTCAGACAAATCCAACAATATATGAAAGAACACGCTGCTTTCTTATTCCGGCAAGCCCCTAATGCCCAAGTGAAAAAATGACACTGCAAGTTCAAGTTTTGTAAACAAAGAAGCCTACAAATGCACCAGCTTCTGCATCTGATTGAAGACAGTGGGAATGTGTTTCAGTGCTCAGAGCGATCTTCATATAAAATACCACACAATGCAACCGGTTAAACATTCTGTAGCCCATTACAGAACCTTGACCCACAACCTAACACAAGACTCTAGGGCGTAGGCAGAGACTCTGAATTAATGCAAAAAACATGGAAACAAAGAGTGCAAAATCAAGCCTACTATAGGCAGAAGTACTGAATTATGCAAACTACTGCAGGCCAGTGGAAAAAGAAAGCAGATAACAAGTCTTAACTTAAAGGAAGGCTGCTTTGACTGTGCAGCATTGCAGGTGCTTTTTGCACCCGCTGGAATCTAAAAGAACGAATGAAAAATAAGCAATTAAGAAAATAAGTGGCGTTCTCTATTTTGTCTCTCTGTTTCAGACACTTTTTATGTTGTTTATGGTTAAAATCAATGCAAGTATTTTACAAATTGCTGCTGTTTTTCTCCTCCGTTCTTTCCTCGTTGAAAAGCTGTTGTAATGTTTACTCTTCCTCTCTTCTGATGTGTTGACAGTATTATTTTCATTTGTTTGAATGTGCCTGTATGCAAAACAGATATCTTGTTGTTCATTTAGTGTTTATGTAATACACTCTCAGAAAAAAAGGTACAAAAGCTGGAACTGTTTCAGAAGATAGACCCTTGTACTGTACCTTATTTACCCCTAGAGAGTGCATAATAGTACCTTAAAGGTACATGTTTGTACCTTTTGAAAAGGTACCGCACCAGTGACAGTTTTTTTTTACTTTTGAATTTTCAATTCAATTACAAAGTATCAATAACAAAACTCTCCCGCCATCTCCCTCTCACTTTGTTTCTCACAGGCAGACGCGCTCATAAATCTTTGAGTCGCTTTGTGGCAGGTTGGATCTTGTTTAAGTCGTATTTTTCATTTCTTAATAACAGAGAGCACTCCGAGGCACAAGTGCCTCTCTCGCTTTCATCCGCTGTATGCAAACAAACACACTGCAAACCAGTAATAACTCAACTCATCACAATAAGTACTAAGTAAAAACTCTGAATGACAACATGGCTAAATAAATTGTCTGTTTGTTCACTTTAAAGCAGGAGACTCTCATTACCTGCAGGCTAGTTGAAAATGTTTTTTTTTAAATCTAAAACTTATGCAGTTATATGGTTATTCATGTATGGAAAGACCTTGGAGCGACTCATGAGATTGTATTTCCTGAGCACTGCAATTTTCCCCATTAAGCCCCATTAAGAAACCAAAAACATTTGATGTCATGGTGAGAAGTTATTTAAAGCAGATGCACAGTTTTAAAAGTCTGGCCAATACTGATAAGATGAATATTATTTTAATGTTATTGTCTTATGGCCATTATTAATTTTTTTGGTCTAAATAAATAAAAAAAGACAGTATGAAAAATGGGTATTAATTTTTTAACTTTGCTAGATTAATTAGATTAATTAAATGCTAAATTTGTGTTTTTAATTGTTAAATTATTTGTGTTTTTAAAGATTAGCATTGAGTGTAAAAATCTAGAAGTAAAAATTTGAGAAATGAACTTCTACTATAATTTTAGCTAATATATAAATAAAATAATAACTTTACTATAATTTCTAATTATGTCTAATATTGTCCAGTAGCTGATATTAGTACTTATATATATACAGTATATATATAGCGTCTGTTTTTGAAAGAAGTTTCTTATGCTCACCAAGGCTGCATTTAATTGATCACAGTATTATTGCAATTATTACACTTAAAAATTACTGTTTTTTTTATTTTATTATATTTCAAAATGTAATTTATTCCTGTGATGGCAAAGCTGAATCTTCAGCATCATTACTCCAGTCTTCAGTGTCACATGATCCTTCAGAAATTATTTTAATGTGCTGATTTGGTGCTCAAACTTTATATTATCAGTGTTGAAAGAATTACCATTATGTACAAAAAAATTAACAGTTGTGCTGCTTAATAATTTTGTGGAAAATGTGATGCACTTTTTTCAGGATTCTTTGAAGAATAGAAAATTAAAAAGAAGAGTATTTATGTAATTTATTTATTTTAAGCAATTTAATGCATCCTTGCTGGGGGGGGGGGGTTGGTAGTGTAGCTGTGCAGAGCACCAAAAATAAAAATGTGGTATTCATTAACTAAAGGCATGTCACAGTGAGTTCTGGTTTAAATACAAGAGACCTAGATTTTCTACACATGTCTGAACAAAATCTTTTTGACCCACACCAGTAGTTTGAGGCCCTGCTTTAAAGGCATTGGTGTCGTATGTCACAGGAGGAAGGTGGAGTGTTTGGATCTTGCCTGACTGTTACTACTGAGTGCTTCAGAGACAGACACAAGCATAATGGCCTTTACAAGGACGCGGAAGCTACATGTGCCTCTGATGAATCGTCCTCCTTTAAGAGGATTATCTCCTGTAAGAACACACACTGTGTGTGAGTGAGTGTGTGTGTGTATGTGTGTTGCCATCTCTCACTCACATTTTCATTGCAACCGTTGTCATTCTCAAAGTGCGTCTCAATCTTGACATGGAACCTCGGTAGGAAGGAACACTTGTGGAAAGAGCAAAGAAGCGAGAGAGAAAGACGAGAAGGAGAGAGTGAGGTGATTATGTTGAGCCCAGAGCAAACTGCATGAGTTTGAGCTGACATATGAGAATACTTACCGTGTACTCTATAGTAAAACACCAATGGATGGAGAAAAAGAGAGATATGCAGAAGAGAAATAGGGTGTTAGGTCACAGCTGGTTGTATTGAATAGAAAACATAGATGTGCGTGCCATGTGACGATACATTAATATTCAAACACTTTTGTATTTATTGTAACACAATGTTTAAACTGACCTGTTACAGTGTAAGGGTAGAAGTTCCAGGCAGTTTCTGTGATATAAAAAACCATGGGGACAAACTTTCTTATCCAGGTTGGCAGTTTGCTGAACAGAGACATAAAAGGAAACATGAGAAGATGTTAGGACACAACAGACATATTAAACAAAAGACAAAAACAGCCCTAGGCTTAATCCAGCATGAATTTCCATGTTGGGTGTATGTTAGTTAGGTACTGATTTGGCTTGCATAATGCAGAAATGCACCATGAAGTTCAACAGTTGAACTTGTGATCACAAGTGAAACTGTTAAAATTGATCATCTAGCACAATCTTTCTGGTGAAGCTGGTTGACAAAATTTCTTAGTTGTACAAAAGCCTCGTGGAATGTTTTATATTTCTCTTCACAGACACTTCTGTTATACTTTAAGATGTCTATGTTATAAATAATGTTCATAATGTTTGTTACCTTTAATGTTTTTCTGTATAATTGGTATCATGAACTAACAATGAACAATACTTTCACAGAATTTATTAATCTAGATTAATGTTAATTTCTACATTATCTTGATTAACGTTCATTTCCGATGTCAATTTTCAAAATTTTTAATTGTATGAATTAACATTAGTGTAATATTAACCATAATAATATTATATAATAAAAAAGATGTATTACTATATGACAGGATCAACTTTTAGGTTTTAAATGATAAAATATATAGAATATCATTCCAAAATTCGGGGTCGGTAAGATTTCTTTGTAAAATAAGGAAATTAATACTTTTATTCAGCAAGGATGCATTAAATCAATCAAAAGGCATTTATTTTGTTACAAAAGATTTTTATTTAAAATAAATGCTGTTCTTTTAATTTATCATAGAATCTTGAAAAAAATGTAATAATTTCCACAAAAGAATATTAAGTAGTAGCACAACTGATAAATAGCACAAATGTTTCTTGAGCAGAAAATCGGCATATTAGAATAAAAAGACTGAATGGCTGCTAAAAATTCAGCTTTGCAATCACAGAAATAAATGACATTTTAAAATGTATTAAAATGCAAACAGTTATTTTAAATTTGTGATATAATATATAATATAAATGCCTTGCTGAGTGTAAAAGACTTCTTTTTTTTTTTAAATGAACAATAGTATGGTTTAATGATCAACTACTGAAAAAAGTTAGTTTGGATAAAATTTCTTGCATAATATGTTTGCAGTAGCTGTTTGTTTTGATATTTTCTATCTTGTGCAATGCCAGTCATTTAAAGTTAAGAGTCCAGATACTTTTTAGGCCACTTTAGAGGTGCATGCGTGTTTGTGTTTTGGGTCAAGAGGTCAAACGACCGTCACAATAGCTACAAGTCTCACTTCCAGAAGTGTCTGGTGCCATCTGTCCCTTACAAAAACACAGTCAGAGTCCAAGAAAGCCCATACCGAGGGAGAGAGATAATGAACTCAGCACTGTACGATAAGGCGGCACAGACAGCGCTTGAGATTTACAGCCTGAGGACTTGAGTGATGGATGGATGGACAGAGGATGAGAAGAGAGGGGTGGAGAAGAGAAGATGTAGATCATTCACGGTCAGCCAGTTGTGTCGAGCGCGTTCTCACACTCTCTCTTTCCCATTCCTGAAGGGACAGACATTTCCACAGCGTGTTCCCGCGGAACAGCACATTCCCACCCAAAAACTGCCATTATGTTACGATCCTTTGCCGCTCGTATCTTGACGATACAAGTTAAATTATTCATAATTACAATGCAGTGGTTCAGCGTGCTGTACTTGTAAACAGCATATAATGATCTCGTCTGCGGTAATATCAGCATTTGAATTAGACTCACATGCTCCACGATAAGATTTATTTGACCATTAGGAACTTAATGCTCTGCCCTTTTGGGCTTTGCTAACACATTAATGGCTTGAAAAATTTGTTTTACTGCTAGAGGTGCAGTAATTCATATTCACAACAGCATATAATGACTGAGTGTGTGTGTGTGTGTGTGTGTGTGTGTGTGTGTGTGTGTTTTGTCCTTGTAGGGCGAGAGTGTAAGGAACACAAGAAAACAGGCAATTACAATAAGTGTGTGTGCATGTTCACGGCGTGGGAAGATATCTGACTGAATGTGTACGTGATCTTCTGTCGGACGCTTATGCTGATGTGTGATTCTGCGTGAAGCCCGACAGGAAGAGAGAAGGTATTTTTGGAGGGAAAGTGAGCGATGGACGGAGCTGTGCTGCATGCATAAAGGTGTTAGCTGCAGTCATCAATAATAGCTGATCGCTGGCACGTTGGCAGGTGGGTGATGTAAACCGTGAAAGAAACAGGATCGCTTATGCGTGCACGTGTGTGTGTGTGTGTGTGTGTGTGTGTGTGCACGTGCGCATGCGCGGCCTCACCTGTTGAGGTAGATGCGTTTCTCTGTGATCTGTCCGGCTCCGTGTTTGGGGTCTGTGCAGGGTTCATTACGGACGACCTCCACCCCTTCGCCTCCTCCGCTCTGCTCACTGCTGTGCTTGCTGATCATGTATAACTGGCCGATCTTGTACTGAGGAAGAGAGAAAGAAATTGTTGACCTCTTGTTTGTGACCTCATATGTTTCATTTCTCTCTTTTTTTGGACTTGTTTTGTAGCTGGGTTGAGGAGAGTTCTAGATTTAAGAAATGGCTCATTTTTAGCTCATAAGGTGGAGTGCAAATTGAATTGGGGTTTTGGCCACGTGAATGTTGAATTGGAATTTAAAGAGAAATTAGTCCAATGTAAGTTTTGAGACAAAACATTAAATATTTTCATCGTTTTTAACTAATTATGACAATTTATTCACCAATCTGTATGTTATAAAATATATCTAATAGCCCATAAGACATATTTTTTCTGAGTTCAATGCTGTCAAATTCACAGTAATCAAAATAGACTTTATATATGTATATGTTTGTGTGTGTGTGTATATATATATATATATATATATATATAT
>NW_015542380.1:299741-324190 GCF_001515605.1 Sinocyclocheilus anshuiensis
TATATAAATATATTTAACATTTTTTCTTAAATATACGTGTGTGTGTGTGTGTGTGTGTAAAAATGTTTATGGGCAATTGTTTTCAAAAATAAAAAGTAATATCAGTAATATAAAAATGTCATGAGTTTAAAGCTTTTGAGAATGTCTTCTTCCATGATCCATGAAATGAAAATTTATTTAATGATATTTAATATAATAAATATTTTAATAAATACACATGTTTGGAATATGTTAATATTATATGTAATGTAATATATTAATATTAATATTAATATTTTACATGGTATGTATTTGAAAAAAGATTTGATTTACATATTTAAATTAAATATTTACATATTTTAAAAGAATTATTAACAAAATCATGAACGTCATGAGTTTGAAACTCCTATAAATACTAAACCCTTCCACTTAAACATCATTGTTTATCAGAGTGTTTGATCTCTCATCTGCCATATGTTTTGTTTTTGTTTTGTTCTCTAAAGACTAAAGTGTTCTGGATACATACATATTTCCGCACGCATATTCTCCTGAAAAGCTGCGTTGGCAGCACTGACAGGGTTCCTGCTGTTTTTCTGAGAACTAATTCTTTTGAAATCTGTGAATGTGAAAACTCACTCCAACAATCATTGTCACCGATGATGACGACAGAGACCCTGTGAAGGCTTGGAGAAAAATGCTGCCTGTACGCACAACAGAGCTTCTCCAGAAAAAGGGGGCGGTGCTCCTGTCTGGAAACTATGCGGTCTAGTGCTGATGTAGACCATAGACGAATTCTGAGGCAGACTTTTAGGTCAGGTGTGCTTGTGTGGACTTGTCTGATCTGAACGAGCACAAGTTGGCTACTCGAACGTGAAACAGAGACAGACTAAACAATCCCTGACCCTCCTGTAGAAATCCCTAGCCGTTTGTGGCAAAAGGCCTTTGTGTTTTGTTCCTAGCCTTGAGGTGAATAACTCACTCCTGCCTTCAGAATAAAAGGACGTAACTGGTCAGACCCGTCTAGGTAAAGAAAACGGCTGAAATGGAGAGATTATGTAATACAACCCACAGACATGTACACAGAACGACAAGGTTTCATCTGCGTAAACAGAGTGGAATAGAAATCCTATTAACCTTTACTTTTATACACGCTAATCATGAGGACAGGTGCTGTACACCCAAACATATGGACGCAAACCCAAACACATGTAAAAAGTTACAAACTTACCTCATCGACAGTGAGCGGCATGCATATCCGGTATTCTTTCATCAACATGGTTTGGCTTAAATGGGCTTTGTTTTATCCTTTTGTCTTTCTTTCCCTTTCTGTTTCTCTTAAGCGTCTGTTTCCTATTTTCAAACTGTGTCAGCATGAAACTGTCAAGCGGTTTCCGTAAAGCAATGTTGCACCCCTCTTCCTCTCTCACTTCACTGATGTCAGAGCTGGTCCTGTAAACTGCCAATGTGTAGCCGCCGTGTTTATTTTATTGTTCTCATAGTCTCTCTGTCTTGCCTTCTTTCCTGGCTCTCTGTATCACGAATGTACTCGCTTCCTTAGCATTCAGTTCTTCCGTTCTGTTTTTAGTTTATGGTTTAGTGTGATATTACAGAGGTAAGAGCAAAACGGAAGCTTCCTTTCTCTACTTCTCTCTTTCTGTGAGTGTGAAAGAAGAAAACAGACTGCAGTTTTCATGTGTAACCTTGCCATGTTCTTTGCCCCTCCCTCTTCCCTCCCCTCATCTCCGTTCTGTGTGCATTCTTTTCTTGTGTGCTTATCTTTATTCTTTCTCTCCTCTCTCACTCAGTCCACCCCTTCCCTCCTCCACCTGACTTTACTTTCCTCTGCTGATTTCCCGCACAATGCCAGCTCACTATCTTCTTCATCTCTTTTACTCACAGTCCTAGTTTCACTTTCTCTCTCTGCTTTTTGTCCTGCTCTCTTTATATACAGTATCAGTATAACTTCACTTTGGCCCAGATTAAACAAACTCTGTTTACAATACAAAATGCACTGACCTGTAGTCTGTAGAGTCCTTTCTGCCAGACAGAAAGTCTGTGTGCGTGTGAGAGGTTTACAATACTGTACAAGTCAATAAATTCTTTGAATCAATACTTTTATTCAGCAAGGATCCATTAAATTTATCAAAATTGACAGTGAAGACTTCCATATTGCTAGAAAAGATTTCTATTTCAAATAATGCTGTTCTTTTGAACTTTCTGTTCATCAAAGAGTCTTGAACAAAATGTTTCCACACAAATATTAAGCAGCCCAACTGTTTTCATCATTAATATTAATAAGAAATGTTTCTTTTTACGTTTCTGATGGATCGTGTGACACTAAGGACTGGATTAATGGCTGTTGAAAATTCAGCTTTAAAATCACAGGAATAAATTGCATCGTAAAATATTTTAAAGGGGTCATTAGATGCCCATTTTCCACAAGTTGATATGATTCTTTAGGGTCTTAATGAAAAGTCTATAACATACTTCGGTTAAAATTTCTCAGTGGTAGTGGAAAACAACACCCTTTTTACCCTGTCAAAATCAGCTCTGTTTTCAGCAAGCCGTTTTAGTCCATGTTCCTTTAAATGATAATGAGCTCTGCTGACCCCGCCCCTCTCTTCCATGGGGTTAAGAGCCGTTCTCATGATACTGTTTACTTTAGCTGCGGAACTTGCTAACTAGCACGTTATTAGGAAAGGCGATTTGCAAAGATTCATAAAAGAACCTTATACTCACTTCTTCTGTAGGTGAGGCTGGATCACGAATGATTCGCGCGAAGATAAATGTATTTAGGTAGATTGCGGGGCGCATTCCCTTCAAAAACAAAGCTAATCCACTGCGTCTTCAGCGGCTCAGATGTCGGGAGTAAATGACGACTGCTATGCCCATTATAACATCCAACAACAGAACACCTCAATCGCTTAGGAGTCATTCTTGTCTACATCTGCTCCAGCGTCGAAACAATGGTGGACTGATGACAGCTCACTCTGGGTGGGTCTAAGGTAAAGTGTCAATCAACAATCGTGGGAGGGCCTGGGTCTGTGTGACGTCACACAGACAGGCATCTGAGATTAGCTCGATTTGAGAAAGGGGAAATTATTTAACGAGATTAAAAAAAAACACTGGGTGGATCTTAATCATTATAGGGTGGTTGTGTACACACACTGCACACATTTCAGTTCAAACAAAACTTGTAAAAGTGCATGTCACATCCGAAGACCCCTTCAAAGTAGAAAGCGGTTATTTTAAATTGTAATAATATTTCACAATATTAGTGTTTTTACTGTATTTTTTGATCAAATAAATGCAGTCGTGTGAGCACAAGATACTTCTTTCAAAAACATTTAAAAAATCTTACCGATCCCAAACAGCTGATACTACAGTAAATGTTGTCTAAAAATGCAAAAGTTTGAATTAAATGACATAAAGTCATAAATGTCAGTGTGGTACAACTTTCTTGAAATTGTAATGACGAGAAAAGCCTTCTTGGAAAGTAATTTGGCATAATGATTTATATAACTGCTTCGCTGCTTATTATTTGAAATAGATTTGTCTGCAAAATCAAAGTCATGTGGTGCAACTGACGTACAAACATGCATGAAAAAAACAAAACTGGAAATAATACAGAGGATATGATTGTGTCAAGGTCAACAAGTCTGTCAAAGTATCAGATAATTAGATCTTTAACTGACAAGACATGGCTCATTTGTAAAGTGTCATGTGGTGTGACTCCTTAAAAACATACTTTAAAGGGATAGTTCACCCAAAAATGAAAATTCTGTCATTAATTACTCACCCTCATGTCGTTTCAAACCCGTAAGACCGTCGTTCATCTTCGGAACACAAATTAAGAGAAGAAAAAAAAAAGACTTTATTCAACAATTCGAGAATACTTTTTGTGTGCAAAAGAAAAAAAAAAAAAGACTTTATTCAACAATTTGTCTCCTCCGCATCACCCTGTAGCGCCATTTTGGAGAGTATCACATATGTAAACAACGTATGCTGTTCTGTGTCAGCTGCGTCACGCCGGATCTGTTTCCTATGTTGTTGTGATTTGATCTGAACGAAAACAGCGTATCCGTGTGACGCAGCTGACACATAACATCATAGCCTACGCTGTTTACGTCCAGCGGATACTCTCCAAAATGGCACCAGGGTGATGCGGAGGAGATGAATTGTTGAATAAAGTCTTTTTTTGTTCTTTTGCACACAAAAAGTATTCTCGTAGCTTTGTAAAATTACGGTTGAACCCCTGATGTCACATGGATTATTTTACAGATCTCCTTGCTAAGTTTCTGGACTTGGGAACATTTCAGTTGCAGGGTCAGACAGCTCTCAGATTCCATCAAACATATCTTAATTTGTGTTTTGAAGATGAACAAAGGTCTTACGGGTTTGAAACGACATGAGGGTGAGTAATTAATAACAATTTTCATTTTTGGGTGAACTAACCCTTTAAGATACTTTAAATACAATACTTTGTATTGAAAAATAAATGTAAAAACATTTTGTGTACATTCCCATATATTTATGATGTAAGGGAAAAAGTTGTATTACTTTTTACTTGATGCTTATTCCACATGACATTTAGACGCATTAAACTGAATTTTTTTCTTGAAAATGGTATAAAAGTTGGGTTCAGAGGTAGTGGATAGGGAATCAGAAATGTCATTAGCTCAGTACAAAAACAATCAAAGTCTATAGAAATTCTCCACTATGATGGAAAAACAAACCTGTGTATGAATTTGATCAGAGGTGGTTGCAGGGCACTCACGCACCCGCTTGGAGTCCATGGTGCTCATCTGATTAAAGATTACCTCAAGTACAGGAGAGAGGTAATTAAGCATTACAGGAGAAGAAATTCATCTCCCCCACCATACTCTCACTCAGCACATCCAGCCCCCATTTGCAATTTAAACGCCCCCAGCAAAGCATAATAGTTTTCTGCTCTGGTGATTTTGGTTTCACTGTGAACTGCCCTGTTTCCTTTTCTTAGCATAACTATGTTGTCTTCTCAAAGCACAATAGTTTTACACCTTCAATCCTCTAACAAAAGGAACCAGCTCAGCTTCTGAGCGAATGGTAATGTTTTTGGTTTCTGTTTCTGTTCTGTTCAATTGTTTTATCAGCTTAACCGGATCAGGCTAAACTAAACCCTGTCATCTTGTAGGCAGCGGCAGAGTCAATATGTCTTATTTTCGGAAGGGATATACTAGTTGCCTGTGCGCAGTAGCTGGTATTGGGGTAGAATGGAAACCATGAGAAAGAAAACTGAGGGGGAACGAGGGGGAACTGAACACAAACTAGCCTGCTGTGTTCTGAATGAATCTGTGAGAGCTGGTTGAACAACTGTGTCAGTAAAGTGTGCAGACACTTTTGATTTTTATTTATAATGTATTTTTTTACACCTGTGATGGCACTACAACGTCTCTACATCTGCTGCTCTCGATCCTGGGATTTTGTAAAGCAAAGGATTGATTAATAGTAGATACGAAGATCAGCGAGACACAGTCAGTCTGAACATATTGGTCTGTTTTCACTTTCTGTTTTTTGTTTTGTTTTACTGTAAAATACCATGATCGTAGTGAATGTATATGAGGAGGACCATATTTGTCTGCATTCTAGCACTGGATTGCCATTATAACACAAACCTGTTTGACAATTGTAAATTCTTTCTTAGTTGCACTTACACATCTGCGTGAATGCAAATGAATGTCCAGAACGGTCATTTCTTGACAATGCTCCCCTTTCCAATATATTGTGACCAAGCAGGTTTTTTTTGTAGGCCTACCTCACATAAGGCCAATCATAGTTTAGAATGGTGGCATCTAGACTGGCCAGGCATGTTTTTTTAGTAGCTACTAATCTTTTCTTCTGTATTTTGATGAAGATCTGAGTATAAAGGCTCGCAGTAAATGAAAACAATGCAGGGCGGGGACTTTGTTCTATGCGTCGGTTGTTGATTGGATTTTGAGATGTGGGCGTTGCGCTCAAAAATGGCAGATCAGCGTGAGTTTGCAGGGGCAGGGTTTGATTGGAAAGGTCCAACATATGTCACCAGAAAGAAGTCACTAAAAAGTTTTCACTGGAACATCCATCTATAATATTTTGTTTAAAAATTATGACGTCCAAAAAAAAATTGGTTACACTTTATTTTAACGTGTCCTTGTTACAGTGTAATTATACATTTAAGTACAGAGTAAAATTAATTAACTACATGTACTTACTATATGGTTAGGGTTAGGATTACGGTTTGGCTAAGTGTTACTTGCATGTAATTATGCATACCTTTTTGTTATTATAATAGTACTGTAATAAAAGTACATGTAACATGCTTAAAAAAAGGACACCTTATTGAAATTTAAATGAAATATATGCATGGAAAATCATTCACTTTAAGATTTATAACATGCGTTAGGAAAACAGGTGAATTTGAATTTCATGCAGACTTATTGATCTAGTTTGTCAATTGTCAAGTCTTAAAGGATTATTCTGGGATAAATTCAAGTTAAGCCCAATCAACTCATTCCTTGTTTTCCTAAAAAATAAGCAAAAATCAAGGTTAGGTTGAGGCACTAAAGGAAATGTTAAGCTTATAATTTTATAAAATGCATATACAGTAATTCTTCTGTTAAGTCTTTGAAGATGTTAAAACAGTTCATAACTTTACAGTAGTTTTAGGGTTTATGGCTTTACATTGTTGGACAACTTCACAGAAAAGGATCCCCTGTACACACACTAAAATTATGTTAACACATATTGTTCTGTTGCTGTATTTTTTTAAATTGGGTATTTGAATGTTTACGTATTGGCACCATTCACTTCCATTGTAAGTTTCTTTCTGTAAGACAGATTTGTGTTGTCAAGAATAAGTGGAAATTCATTTTTGTGGCAGCATTATGCCACGAATGCTGTGGATTCACTGCATTATTTACAAAACTAAATTAAGTGCATTTTGCTTAAAACAAGTAAAATTATCTGCCAGTGGGGTAAGTAAAATATTCTTAAAACAAGAGTATTTTACTTTACCCCACTGGCAGATAATTTTACTTGTTTTAAGCAAAATGCACTTAATTTAGTTTTACAAGACAAGTTTTACAAGTTTTACATTAAGTTTTACACTTAATTTACAAGACTAAATATCTTAAGTCAATTGCCTTATCTAATAAAAGTATCTTGATTTAAGAATTTTTTGATATTTTGACTAGAAACAAGACAAAAATAATAAGTAAGAAAAGCCATTTTTTGCAGTGTTGAGCTAGTACTGAAACCTGAATATTCCTTAAACATGATAAAGTAGAGCAGACAGAACAATGTACATTTCGTAATGGCTGGAGAGCTGCATTCTTAGCCAGCTGAGAGCACTGATTGGTTGGGCCTTTTAACTGATATATCTGAGAACTTAGCACACACTGGGATAAAGCCCAAACCCCCGGTGTTCTGGATGATGAAGGGCTTTTCAATCTTCTCATCGAATCTCTATCTGACCCTGTCGAATACCTCTCGAGAAGGAGAAAGAGGGGTCTTGAAACATGTGGCATCATGCCATCATTAGCCGTGGATGAAGCTGTTCGGTGAGAGTAATAGTTTAAATGGAATTATAAGTGATCAGAGAAATGACCTCAGGGACTGAAGGCTCTCATGGCTTCCATCAGCTCTGTCTGAACCCTCCAACTATACTATACAAACACAAGCGAGGAGCCTTAAAAAAGAATTATTCATACAAAGTCTTTAGATATTCACAAATGCGGATACTTGAAAACGGTGATGTGCATTTGCGCTTGTTACGTTAATTAGCTCGGGATTACAATGCCCATCATTTTATCGTCTGTGAAAACGAATGTGACGTACTGTAGCTTTTTTTCTGTGCTGAAAGCTTAATTTCGTGTCTACGTTTAACACGAGCCCAGTCAGGGACAGGGTTCAGTCTCACTGCAAGGAAAAAAAATCTTTAAGAGGAAGAAAATTTATTCAAGAAATGAAATGTAGCGGATTTGAACGGAGCCGTTCTGCGAGGGCACCGTAAAGGATTAGCCCTATTCTTCTCAGAAGGTCGCTGACAGCTATTGCGCAAAAGTACTTGGTTATTTTCTATTACAGCTCGGCCCGAGAAAAAATTCAATCGTCGTGGAGGTGTCCCAGTGTGAAAAGAAGGTCTGCGTGGCACTGCTGAATGGGGCTCTCACTCTCTCCATCTTCCCTCAGGCAGTCTCTCTCTTTAGTTCTCCTATTAGCTTCTTCTGCACTTCTCCCTTGCATCTGCTTGTTTTATCCGACACTAATGCCAGATGCCATGTCATAGTCCGTATTATTATCCCAAGGCCTGTTTGAACCTTCAATATGATTCCTATAAGGCCCTGCGCATGCCTCTGGGACTGCTGCTCGATTCCTCCATCTACTATTTACTTGATTTTTCTTTATCAACTCGAATCAATTTTGGTGAGTAGACGAAGAGAGAATGAAAGTAAAGCCAGCAGAGAGCGAAAAAGAGGAATCGAGCGCGAGGGCAGGAGGAAGCGTAGCCTTTGCGTTCCTCAATCTGATTTGATGGGATTTACTATCAATGTTTACTCATCTGTTGTGCTCTGAGCTATAACTCAAACAACAGGACACATATACAAAGAGAGCGAGCGAGAGGGTGCAAAGGGTGTGAACATAAATTCCACTGAATGAAACTTGTTAACATGCCCTCACTTCAAAATCACACTCATTCGCTTTGACAGTTTATGTGGCAAACCATTCAACTGACATCTGTCACTGCCCAATGGGAATCAGACTGATGAATGATATGTGGGTATGTGCAACCTGACAACTAGAACACTGGTCCCCTTGCTCTCTCGCAAAAATCATTGTGGTGATTGAGTAGGTTGCACCAGCCCCTATAAATGGCCTAAATAGATAGTTCACCCAATTTCTTTCCTTTTATTGTTTTTTCAACTATATTCAATGGGGTCCAAAACAATGTTGGACCCACTGACTTTCATTTTATAGAGGCAGTTTCCGAAATATCTTCTTTCTAATTTGGGATGTAAAGATTTGTCACTATTTCTGTTTCATTGCAACAAAAACTGAAAATACTATCATCATTTGTACTTGTTCTTTGGAGCATAAAAAGATATTTTGAGAAATGTTTTTGTCTGTACAGTGAAAGTCCAAAACTGTTCAGTTTCCAATATTTTTCAGAATATCTTCTATTCCACAGAAGAAACTAAGTCAAACAGGTTTGACACCTTCATATTGATGCAAACCCACAGGTTATTTTTTAATTATGACAGTATTTACATTTTTGGGTACAATACCTTTAAGTGAATACTTGGCTACTGTCCATAAAGTAATATTATACTGCATAATATGACAATTATCTTTGTTTATAAGCCACCTTAAAATTTGTGTTCAGAATTTTGAAAAGCTTTGCATTAGAGTTAATTTGGTAATGGTTGATGTTTCAAAATACTTTCGCCACATGTAAACTGTAATAAATTAAATTTTCTTTAAAAATAAGGTACATAATCATAAAATTATTTGTACACTTAAATGTTTAAATGAATATTGACAAACAGTATTTAAATTGGTAAAAGCTATTACAGCAAACAGGAATTTTATATATTTACTCATACTACAGTTCTTTCTGATCCTCGAATCTGATTGGCTGAGAGGAGTGTGATATTCTAATGATAACAGAACTCCAACCGTTTCACTGTTTATATCACTCCGCTTTCTATATTTCTCACAGCGAGTGTCATGGCGGACACAACAATTCCACAACAATTTTATAAATAATACTGTTTTTGTGTCTTCAGATATGCGGTTTGTTAATAAAGATAATGTCTATTTGAAAATTTGCTAAGATGTTTTTGGAGATGTGAGCTCCAGGGCTTCAGCGGCCATTCAGCGCTCATGAACCCACCGAGAGCAGCCTCACCTCGGCCAGATCTTCTGGAATTTGCCGCTGGCTCTGATGTCTCTATAGTGGTTAAACACGAGATATAATTTGTTTTGGGTAAATCTAACTGGCAGTCTTTGGTCTCATTAATCTATTATTTGTTCCAGTGCAAGTTTTGGCTGAGGGCAATATTGCTCATATATATGTGCTTCTGTAATTATTTAGATAGGGTTAGGTTGCAACTAAGTTTACTGTTGCAAAGCTCAAATATTTAGCGTATTAAGTTGTATTCTAGTGCTCATTTATACTATAACTTAACACTGGCCTCTGTTCTATTAAGGACCTAATAATAAAAACTAATAGGTATGAAATGGATATGAATGAACTTGCATTGAATGACTAAGTGTTTTGACTGTTATATCCAATACGTACTCCTGCACAGACATGATGCTGGGAGGAGATGAGGAAACAGATCAGTAGTTTATGCTTTAAAACACAGGATCCCAAACCTGTTCCTGGAGGGCCCCCAACAGTACTCACTTTGGATGTCTCCCAAATCAAACACACCTGATTAAACTCGTCAGCTCATTAGTAGAGTACTCCATGATTTTAAATGGATATGTTATGAGGGAGATTGGGGGGTCTCCAGGAACAGGGTTGGAAACGACTGTGCTTTAAATGGCTGAATGATATTTCATCAATAGCGCTGCGTCACGCTGGGATTCAGTAAGGAGTGACCTTCTGCAAAAAACATTTGACCATTTATCATCTGAGCTCACTAAATGAAACACACCGAGTGTCAGTATTAATCACGGGCTATTGAGTTATTGGTTTATTAATCGATTGACGAGTCACCACATCTACAGGACCACAGATGTAAAAAAGAGCGCTCACACAGCAGAAAAAAATATTTTATTAAGCTCTTTAAAAAAAAAAAAAAAAAAGGAAACAAAATAAAAGCACTTGAACAATTATAAGGCACGTTGATGCTCCATTGGTAGCCCTACTGCAGCTCAAGCTACTTGCTTCATCCACCGATCATTTTCCCGGCATGAGCAACGCTAACTCACTCCAGGACACGCGCTGGCGCGCACGCACGCACACGGTCGGTGCATATTTTCCCCCGTGTCTTTGCTGTATGATACACGCGTGTCTAGTGACACGGACGGACGGCCTGACGGACGCACACCTCTCCGTTTTGCTCGGAGAAGCAGAAGTGGCGATACGGCACCATTGATTCGCAGCACGGGATGATGGGAGGGGAGAGAGAGCGGAAGGGGCTGCGGGGGGCATGTAACAGAGGACTGAGTGGCTCTAGTAAATATTTATATTGCATGATGATATGCGCGAGCAAAAGGAGGAGGTGTGTGCTTGCGAGTGTGTATGTGTATGGGGAGGAAGAGGGCTGAGAGAGAGGAGAGGAAGAGACCTCGAGCCACCCAGTAATTAATATTATTCCACACCGCTAAGTTTAGCATTCAACACGTGTCGCTAGTGATGGAGAGAGCGCGGGAGAGAGAGTCGGCCGGCGCGCGCGCGCGAAAGAGGGAGGTTGACGGTTGCTAGGTGACGAGGCGCATATACTGAATTTTAACAAAAGAGCGGAGAAAGAGGGAGAGGGAGGAGGGAGCTGGAGATAGGTGGAGAGAGAGAGAGCTCGCGAAAATTGAATACATGCAGAATATATATATTTCTAGGTGTATTTTCCCCGGAGAAGCCGCAAAAAGGATACTTCGGGGGGAATGATGTGAAGAGAATGGAGGGCCGAAAGGAGAGAGGGGGGACAGGCGCGTGAAAAACACAGTAAGTAACAGTTTAATGAATGCTGCTGTGTTTCTGCACGGGCTTGACTGCGTGGAGCGAGGAGACATGGCACTGACAGTGCACCGCCGGCTCCGGGTGAGGGGACTTTGATGCGCTATATGTGGAAAAGATGGATGGCACGCGATAGAGAGATGGATACGGCCGGCGCGCGCAGGGGTTTGACCCTTCTGTCATTGCTGCACGCGCGCACATATGCCAGTGCTTACAAGCCCACTTGTTCCTCAGCGAAACGGCACATACTTCGACTTTTCTTGCACTCTCTGCACAGATATACACGCGCAGAGGTTACAGCAACACGCGAAGACGCACGCACGCGCCTGGAAACGGCACTGAGACGCGCAGTCTGCGGGCACAATTAGTGATTTTCATAAAAACAACAACTGTGAAGCGGCTGAATACTAAAACGTGTTTAAAATGCTGCTTCGGTGCGGCTAATGATCGCGTCGCTGTGCCGCGCTGTCAGGCTGCTCGTCTCCAGTTGTGGATGTAAACTGCGGATTTATCAATTTTCCTGAGCAGTTATCAGTGTCTCGTAGTGCATGTGTGTTTGATGCTCTTGGTGTTTCAGTGCCATGCGAGCTTATTTAAATAGCATAGCTTGTTCATTTTCCAGTCATTTTTTTGTATTTATAAACATTTAAATGAGAAGGAGACTTGAAATATCTAGATACACCAATTGCTGTCATTTCTCAAAGTCTGGCCATTTGCTTTTTTAATAGTTGGGTAAGAAATCAGTGAGATTTATGAGCAGGGCTCATTATGTTAATTTCATATGAGCCCATCATAGGCCCACAGTTTTCCTCCTGCGATATGAATCAAACTGTTGGCGTTTAGATGAAGTAAAATCATTTATGTGGGGCTTCTGCTTCATATTCCGTAATAAGTTTTACTCCCTGCTTGCACCAAACTTATTAAAGCTGTTATGATGGAGCCTGGAGCCCTGCAGAGGGAATGTGAAGTCTTAATGTCCACCAAGACAGGCCTTAGATCAGTCCTGGCATATATCATACATTTTTCTTCAATTATATGTGTTAGTGCACTAAAGGCATGTTGTGAAACGTGACCTATTCGTAAGCTTCGCGCTGTATGATTTTCACATCCTCTGAGATAGATACATATGTGGTCTCGCAGGTGAAAATAGAGAGATATGGAAAGATTATGACCTCCAAAAAAGCACATTTATTGAACAAGGCATGTTGTGGATACTGGGCACGCAAATCACCAAGGACTGCACACACACACACACACACACACACACACACACACACACAATGCAGTACTGTAATGCGCACAGTAATGTTAATGTGTTGCCTTCAGTGTCAATATAGCTTCACTCCAGCGGTCTGTCTTACAGCTGCTTTCCAGGCTTTACTGTAGAGGGAGGGGGAGTGCACTTATAAAGAAGGAAGGAGAGTGAAAGAATGAAAGAGTATAGAATGAAAGAAGGTGAGAGACTATAATGCACTGAAGAGGAGGACACAGCAGAGGTGTGGATACAGTTGAAGCTGGATGGGGAGGAGAAGTCTCATAGACAGAAATACAGTGAAGGATGAGGAAAAGAGAAATACAGTGCAAACAGAATGAGGGAGTGATAGGAGGAAATGAAGGAGAGGAAGAAAGCGAAAAGAGGAATTGAATATCTGAGACTGAACATGGTTGGAGGGCTCAGACAGAGAGATGAGAGCAGATTGAATCAACGTTTGCATTTCTCTTTTCCTCTTTCTCCTCTTCTGTTTCAGCGGATTGATTCATCTTCTCCTTTACCTTTGCTCTCTATCCTCTCTATCGTTCCGTCCCTTGGGCTTTCAGACTCTATAGAGTGTTGCTGATTTTTTAACACCTCTTTTTTTTCCTGCTGGATCCCTCTCTTCAGCATTTCTGTATCAGTTTCTTCATCTGATTACTTCATTCGCTCTTATTTTTTGTTTGCATAGCTGTGTTGATGAGTCCAGCGTGCCCAAAACTGCATCCAACTCTCCTCTCAGTATCCCCCGTTCACTTAAATGTGACTAATTAAGGTAAAGCTCGTTAACACAGAACATCAATTAGTCTTTAACGAGATCATAGGCTGGTGTTTGAAAGAGATTACATTGCTCCCTTCTCCCTCGGCTCCCCAGCGGTTAGACTGGCTCGCTATTGATAAAGGCCAAGCTAATTTACATAAGACCTCAGACGTAGTTTGGGTGCTCGGGGTCAGATGGAGAAACGGGAAGCACATGGGACCCCACAGGCGCTCAGACATTCCGACCCATATACTGCAGCCCACCCAGTCTCGCACAGAGCTATTGATATTTTAGGGGCCGTTCACACAGAACGCATTTTTGTGTTTATAAATGGGATGCTGGGCAGTGGAATAATAAAAAAAAATGTCTAAAGACACACTTTTTAAAAGTTAAACTTCTTATGGAATCCCATTTCTGCAACATAAAAAAAAATCATGCTTTGGAAAATCATAATTAAAAGATCAAAATCAAAATTTGGACATTCTGCCATAATTACGAGATAAAAAGCTGAAATTTTGACAGTTAAAATTCATAGAAAATTATTAAAAAGTCATAAAATTAAGTCATAATTATTAGATAAAAAGTCATAATTGTGACACAAAAAGTCTACATTGACATAAGTTAAAATTACTGCAAAGTCATGAATATGAGATGAAAAGTTAAAATTAGGACATAATAAGTCGCAAGTATGAGATGAAATTTGTCAAAATTGACAGTTAAAATTATTTAAAAAATACTATTATAACAAGTAATTTTAGCTCATAATTTTGACATTGATGTTATAATTTAGACTCTTACTATCTCATAATTATGACTTTGTAATTATGATTTACCAAAGCTTTTTTTTTTTTTATAATGTGGCTGAAATGGGCTTCCACATTAAAAGATTAGTCCATCGCAGAATAAAAATTTCCTGATAATTTATAGGCGGAAGGTAGGGTAGGGTCAAAAACACCTTCTCATTTTCTCCTTTTCTCCTTCACTTTATAAACCCTGGGTCGGTACTTCTGCTTCTTTGAAGCTGCATTGAAACTACAATTTGGATCTTCAACCCATTGGTCCCCGTTGAAGTCCACTATATAGAGAAAAATCCTGGAATATTTTCCTCAAAAACATTAATTTCTTTTCGAGGGAAATTTTGATTCTGGAGTGAACTAATTCTTTAACTTGAGCACCATGTTTTCAGAACAGTCTTTTTTGCATGTGATGCTGCAGAAGAAGAGAAAACTTTAGCGCAACGGTCAAACGTGTTCGTCTAGCACGTTTATGTAGAAAAATGATAAAAACAATGCAGAGAAATGCAAAAATGCATTCTGTGTGAACGCCACCTTATTAGTTATGCAGCTGAGGTCAAGTGGTAGTGAAGGAGCAATGGAAAAAGGAGGAGAAGGAGGAAAAAAGGAAGAGAGTGTTTCTATGATCTGTTGTGGCTATGAAGAAGCTCTAAAAACAGAAACGTATTTTTAACAACAAGCCGGAAATGTTAGCATATTAAGAGGAAACGTTAACACAGAAAGTGTAGCACTCACTGGCATCCTGTTCTAATCAGCCATGAGTTTCCACAGGAAGCCGAGTCCTCCTTTTCACCCATCTCCACGGTTACCGTAACCACGGATATTTCCGTCTAACTACAACTGCGGTCCTGTACAGTTACCACGGAAATCCCTGCAAGACTTCCCTCGCTTCCAAACACAATTCACCTGACAGCTTAACGTGAGCTCGCCGACGCTCTGCAGGCTCACAGCATCTCACCATTCATTCATCTCCGATATCCAATCAAAGACAAGTCCATAAAACGCTATTGACAGATGTAAACTAACACTGGTTGAAGATCAAGCCAGTGAGGCTGTGTTTTCCCCCTGGGGAGGTCTCTAGTGATAAGACAGGTATTGTGATGCTGTTTCTGTGAAGTGGAGAGGTGCAGAGATGTGTACAGCAGCTGTTGGATGAAACGAGATGAGATTCGGGGGCAGTGAAATGACACGGATAATGGTGGACCAGACTGAGGAGACATTTTGGGCTGTAATCAAGGTGCTGATTGATCACACTGACAGACTTCTGTCCAGTATGTTAATGGAAAAAGAGGAAAAGAACGATGTGTGCTTTTACCCTGACACATGTCTAATACAGATATAGCTGGATTACTTTTGTTTAGATCAAAACAAGAAAAGAAATGGTTCTTTGATAACTTTTAATTTCACAGATGTGTTTGAAATGGAATACATACTGGTGAAGTTGTTTTCTTAATGTGCCTAATAGAGTGCACTTTTTCAGCAGCCTTGGTTCCAGAAGTATTATTTTTCCATTGGGATTTTAAGAAAAAGTCTTCTTTAAAGAGTTATAAGCCATGAACTAAACCAACCAGGTGAATCTCAACATTACAAACTTTGATTTAAAGCAAAAGAAATACATTTAAAAAAAAAAAAAAGACAAAGATATGTAGGATATCAGACCGAATCAGACAATCTAAGATTTGGTCAAAACATGGTTGAAACATGAGAAGCCGAATTCCACAGAGGCCCAAGACAACAGGATGTTCATAAATCAGACCCTAGCACTAGCCAGTCTGAAGCAAGCCTAACCAACTCTTTCACAGAACAGCTTTCAACATTAACACAAAAGGAACACTGATCATAACAACTCAGGAAGGAGATTGTCAATTTTAGGGCAAGTAATCAAGATTAAATGGTCAAAGAGATGACCGCATGACCATCACGTGATAGTAACTACAATCACGTCTTTCCTCACTTTCTCTCTTTCTGCAACTTGTGTGAATGTGTGTGTTTATGTGTTAGATTAGTTTATATGTCTTAGATTTAACCAATAAAGCCTTATTTATATTGAAAAGAGAAGTATCTTGTGTTTTGTGCTCACAAGTTAATGTCTTAAACTGCCGATCTTGTTACTGTGGTAATTAATAGTGTTTTCACTATATTTTGGATATTAATATCCATTGCAGAGTTGATGTTATACGGCTCGTTCAATGAATCGCTGGCCGTCTCAGTGATCAGCCGTAAAACAGTGATTCTGTCCAAATTCCCTTTAAAATCTTAAATGATTCCTTTTGAGCTAAATTGACCTGTTTCCCTTACAGATACAAGACTGTGTACCCAACGGCTTTAGTGACTGAATATGTAACAATGTGAATTACATAATCAAATTGAAAACTATTGATTTAGAGATATTACTATATATATTTTGGGTTATTTCAAAATAAGCTTAAGAGATATTTAAGTAGTTTGAGAGCATAGGGAGACTGACTCTGTTACAGCATTCACAGTGCTTCATGGGAGTTGGTTTGCTCTATGTGGTTTTGTGGCACGGTTTGCTTGTCATGATTCTCTGATTGGTGGAGATGTGTTTACAAAATTATGGATAATGTCGTGTTTCACCAGGAATTCCACAGTTAATCATGATCATTTAAAGCTGAAATAATGCGCACTGACAGTTTCAACAGAAGCATACACCATTAATTAATAATATCATAGCTCACAGTAGGTCTGTCTGTAACATTTTTAAGTTTTTGTTAAAATTCAGTTCCCTTATGGATAAAATGAATGGGATTTTTACTTTTGAAACCTGGCTGTTGCACTCTATTCTAAGTGTCTGTGTGTCTTTGTACTTGCAAAGGCACTCCAGCAACAGTTGATGAGATAGCAATTCAATGTGCTGTACTGTGTACAGTTTAAACAGTTATAAATTAAATGACCAATCATTGTGCATTGTCCTTTATGAGCCTATAAGTTACTTTGTGTCAGTTATCTTGATGTTTTTGTGTCTGCACTGTTTTTGATTTAGAGAGAGAGTGATCATTTTATTAATTGCAATACTCACATAGTAATGCTGGAATAAAACTAGAAACAAATTACATTTGCACATTTTGTTACAGTGAAATACATTTGCACAAAGTATTGCTTGTTTACTTGTGTTTCTATACCCTATCTGTGATGTATTGACATCAAGATAACATTATTTAGCTGGCTGACATAACTGAAGTTTATGTTGACTTGTGATGGTCTTAGAAGTTAGGACAGGATTAATATAAACAAAACCATATATACAATCAGTTTTGTGTTTATAGCTACCTGGAGTTATACATTACCTGTATAATTTCCAAGTATTATTCCAAATTAAAAACCAAAAATTACTTGGTGAACATTTAAAGGTTAGTTCACCAAAAAAAAAAAAAATTCTGTCATAATTTACTCATCCTTATGTCGACTAATTCTATGGACAAAAAAAATAAATTCTTTCTTCCACAGAAGACAAAAAGTCAAGTAGGTTTGGAACGACATGAGGGTGAGTATATGATGACAGAATATTCATTTTTTGGGGTAACTATCCCTTTAAATAAAAAGTATGAACATTATGTTTTCTGACCCGTATAAAAATATGTTTCTAAATATAAAATGTATATGTGATGGAAAAAAAAATAAAAAATCCAAATATTTGAACCCTCAAAATACAGTTTATAAATGTAATTATGAAGTACAAATATCCATGTAGTGTAGATTGTTTGTTCAAAGTACTTGTTGTTCAAAGTTCAGTCCAGCTGTGTGTGTGTGAGAGAGAGAGAGAGAGAGAGAGAGAGAGAGAGAGAGGGGGAGAGAGAGAGAGAGAGAAGGAGAGATGGGGAAAGTGAGAGAGATTGTAAGTGTAATCAAGCATGTGATGCACAGGTGTGCATGTTGGTGCGTCAGTAATCTAATGTTGCTGTAGGCATATATGAGCAGTGCTTTTACATCCAAGTGTGTATCTGTGCATCACCATCTGATTGTAACAACTGTTTGCCATGTAGTTTACATCTCATGAATTATTAATATCTGAAATATGGTATGTGCTTAAGGGTCCGGCATTTCCTATTTTGAGTTATGTTTACCTATCCTGTTTATCCTTTGTATATGTGTGTTAAGGAATGCTTGCTGCGTTTAGTTTTTAACTATCTATAGATACACTGTCTCAATGATTGAAGAGAGGAGGGTGTTCTTGCATTACTACAGCCATAATTTGCTGGTTAACTCACAGCATGGTGTGCTGAGCATGAGAGAAACTGTCTCATTGGGCAACAACTGTCATCTGTTTCAAAGAAATAGGACAATGCAAGGCTGCATTTATGAAATGATGCATTAATTTAAACTCTGTGCTACTCTGACACAGAGCATTTTTTTGCTTAGTTGCCTCAGTGAAGTTTTCCCAACAACTTTCATTAAACGTACAGGAATTATGAACTCCCTCCTTCGCTTTGTCAGACACCTCTCTCTCTTTGATCAGCTCTTTCTTCCTACCACACGTGGTAATTGGGGGCAACTGCACAAATAGGTACCTAGAGAGATTACCTTGAGTCTAATATACATACTAATAGCATAGTACTTTACATGCTTAATAAGCCCATCCGAAGGGCTCAATACGCAATCTTCAAACAACTGTAAGACAATGGGTGTGGCCTTGCTTGGGATTCTGACCAGTCAGGATTAAACAGCGAACTGAATTTATCATAAATATGCTTTCAGATGCTGGCTCAAATGAAGGCTTTTTGAATGAAACAGAGGAATTCCTGTTCCTTTGTTGAAAGCCCATGCAACCATAAACTTTCAAACTTCAAAAAGTTCATGAATGTGTAAAAGAAATCTATATGAATCGAGCAGTTCAATCCAAGTATCTGAAGAGACACTATCACTTTATATCGTGAACAGATTTAATTTATTCATATAATCATTGATCAACGCACATACAAAGCCTTTTGAAAATGAAGTAGGGTGAATTCAGGTAAAGTGGGCTGTTTAAGATTGATTGTGCTGTGCTCAATGGGTTTACACTTTCATAGCATAACAATGGTCTTTAATTAAAGGGACACCTTTTTTTAAATGATAAAATAGTTTTGGCTGATGCAATATGACCTTACACCTCAAAGGAGGACTTGCTCATCATTAAAGATAGTATAAGACCTCCTTTGACATTCAGAATTTAATTCCTAAATTTTAAGGTTGCTCACAAAATGTAAACAAATGTTATTGTGACAGTACTTGTATTAATTGTTACAGCAAGAAACATGGATTAAAATGCAAAGAATACATATGTTTAAAAAGTTAGTTTTTATTGTAAGTTGGTTAAATATTGCTGGCACATTGCTGACTTTTTAGAAAACAGAAATGAGTGTCTGGTCAGGAAATTCAAGCCAGATATGCAAGGAAGAAAAGAGAGAGCAGAATGGGAGGCAAGGCATGAAGTTGAATATGCGGTTAAAAAAAAAAGGATGATAGAAGCAAAATGTATATAAAATATGGTCACAATTACAGTTTAAGTGTTTTGAGAAAACAGATATGAAGTTTTAAATTATTAAATTTCAAATGGTTTCAATTTTTTTTTGTTAGCATATTGTTAAATTTTTGATGTTGTAGAGTTTTCATCAATATTCTGTTAGATTTAGAACAATGTGCTAAAATACTTCAAAGATTTAAAATACACTAAAACTGTATACATTACAATTAAGCACACTTCTTTTTCACAAGGGTAGAGCACATCAAATATGATAAATGGAAGCTCAAAGGTGGCTTTTACAAGAACAGATGAGCTTTGTTCTCTTGCCGACAAGAAATATAGTTGAGCTTCCTTGTTTATATTTGATGTACTCCATGTCTGTTGCTGTATATGTCAATAAAAACTAAATTAAATTATCATCATCATATAAATTGATCACATCTCTTTAGAAGATTCATATGCATTACTTTTAATATTCTGATTTCACTTTTTGGCATAATGGACTTTCAATGGAGAAACAGAAATCTCTCAGGCTTTAATAAAGATATCTCCATTTGTGTTTCAAAGAGGAACGAAAGTTGACCTGAGGGTGAGCAATTGATGAAAGAATTTCCATTTTAGGGTGAACTGTCCCTTCAATGTTCTTTTGGCATTTTCCTCTTTTATTTAATGAAGTTATGATGATTTTTAATTCATACCAGTTCCCATGTCTCCCTGTTTCTTCATTAATGATGATTCACAAGCAAACACATTACCACGACAGCACAAATGACATAAAGCCACACGGCGGGAGTCGGTGTCACCTGTAAAACAATTCAAACTGCATGCATTTCGAGCCAGTCATGTCAAAGATCGAATGTCTACGACAGGCTTTTTGTCATGTTAACAACATTCCCATTGACCTTTAATAATGACCATGTCAAACAAAGAGTCACGGCGCTTGTACAGCGGAGGGCAGATGAGGCCAATAACGCCACCATTTCCGATTACATTTACATTTATTTTCTTGGCAGACGCTTTGCTACAAAAGCGATTTGCAAGAGGCTGCGTGTGTTGCATCGGCGCTAAAGGCAGTGTGTTTGTGTGTCGTCTGAATATGCAGTGGAGTGCTGGGGTGCACATGAGTGTAAGTGTCATTAAACATATGCCATATGAGCACATGTGCTCCCTATCACTGATTTTATGGTCTATGTCTGTGTGCGAGTGTACGTGTGTGTGTGGTCGCCCTGTGCATCTGTGCCTGAAATTACACGTTAGTGGGTAAAGCCAAGTGTCCACTTGCAAGTGTATATCTGTCTGTGTGTGTGTGTGTGTTGAGGCGGGCACGGGAGGAAGCTGACAGCTGGGAGAGTGTATCAGTGTCCATGAAGATTGTGTTGATGTGCACAGTGTGTATCCGGCATCTTTTCTGGCACCCGGTGTGTGTGAGGACAGGCCAGATGTGGTGTGAAAGCATGTGTGTGTGACTGATTGAGAGAGTGTAATTTGATGTGTGTCCTTATTTCCAGTCTAAGTTGTCAATGTGGATATGTAGACGAAACTTCACAAAGGATTTGCTCTGTTTTAAAGGTGGGGTAAGCGATTTTTCAAAAACGCTTTAGAAAACTGATTCGGGCCGAATAGGAAAACAAACTTGTAGCCAATCAGCAATAAATCAGCTTTCCAGCGCTGGAGAAAACTCAAGGAGCGGAAGGCCTGTGATTGGACTCTGAGGTTGCTTTGTTTCTTCTCGATAGGTGAGTAACACTGTGTCTGCGCCGCAACAGCTAAAGTCTGTCAAGTACACTGGACGCGACAAAGTGACTATTGAAAATCATTTGAATTTTGTGTCAATACGTCATAAATAGAACGCAGCAGCAGTTTTCTGTTGGGGATTTGTCGTGTCGTGCCGCGCCGCATCCAGTGTAGACCATGTAGATATGTATATATATCTATGGTGTAGACAGCATCACTGATTATGAGTTCTATAGTATTTTGTCACGCCACGCCACTCGCGTCCGGTGTAGATCAAATGTCAACATTGGCTACCAGAAATCGCTTACCCCACTTTTAAGAGTGCAGGTTAGTTCCTGAGTGTCACTGTTTGTGGATCAGTTTACCTTGAAAAACCTGTTTAGTTCAGTTTGTCTAAAAACAAATAACACTACAAACAGAAATTTTGTTAAAATCATATTTTCACTTGACACCTGTGTTGATGTGCAACACATACTGGCTACTTTTACTGATGGCAAACATTATTGTTGGTTTAATTTTTTTAGTGTAACAGAAAATGTTATATATTTTAAAAATACATTAGAAAAAACAATATCTTTGGAAGTGGTCTTTATAGTAAGTCCATATTATAGCTACTTTAGCCTTTTTAAAATGTTAAAATTAAGTTGTAAAAAGCAAAAATAATAATAATAATAATAATAAAAATAAATAAATGCTGTATTGACTTGTATTAAGCAACATTTTGGCTTATGTCAAAAGAAAATATATTGATTAATTGAATAGTTCACCCAAAAATTGAAATTTTCTGAATATGTACTCACCCTCAGGCAATCCAATGTACTGTAGATGAGTTTGTTTCTTCATCTGAACAGATTTGGAGAAATTTAGCATTAGATCAAATGCTCACCCATGGATTTATCTGCAGTGAATGGGTGCCGTCAGAATGAGAGTCCAAACAGCTGATAAAAACATCATAATAATCGACTCCAGTCCATCAATTAATGCTGCTTCTGGCCAGATATTAGGGCTGGACAATAATTCAATATCAATATGTATCGCGATATATTTTTTTTCAATAACGGTGATATGATTTTTAAACACATTTCTGATAAATATTAGAATGATTTCTAAAGGATCATGTGACTGGAGTAATGATGCTAAAAATATAGCTTTGAAATCACAGTAATAAATTGCATTTTAAAATATTTTCAAATAAAAAACAGTTATTTTATATAGTAAAAATATTTCAAAATGTTACTGTTTTTGCTGTATTTTGGATCAAATAAATGCAGGCTTGGTGAGCAGAAGAGAATTCTTTAAAAACATAAAAAATCTTACTGTTTAAAAACTTTTGACTGGTAGTGTATGTTAACCTATAGTTTGAAGTTAAAGATATTAATATTAATTAAGTGAGTCTGAGACAATTATTTGACAGTGATTTCACATTTCTTGTTTGAATGAAGGCTAAATACAAATAAAAGGTGAACATTAATTTATTTGTGCCGTTTTTTTTCTAAAATATTATATGGTTTTAAATGAGAAAATTTTTCATAAGTTTGTATGCACAGACATCTGTTGTAGGCGTTCTTGGCAGTTTTTTTTTTTAAATAATGTTCATATCGATATCGGAATTATATCGTATCGACCGAAATCTGAACAGATTTGGAGAAATTTAGCATTAGATCAAATGCTCACCCATGGATTTATCTGCAGTGAATGGGTGCCGTCAGAATGAGAGTCCAAACAGCTGATAAAAACATCATAATAATCGACTCCAGTCCATCAATTAATGCTGCTTCTGGCCAGATATTAGGGCTGGACAATAATTCAATATCAATATGTATCGCGATATATTTTTTTTCAATAACGGTGATATGATTTTTAAACACATTTCCGATATTTCGATATACATTACCAGTTTTCTAAAATATATGGTTTTATATGAGGTGTCGTAGACTTGGCAAATTCATTTTTCATAAGTTTGTATGCACAGACATCTGTTGTGGGCAGTTTTTACGAGGCTCTTTTTAATAGTGTTCATATCGATATCGGAATTATATCGTATCGTCCGAAATTAAGAAATATACCGTGATATCAATTTTGCCGATATCGTCTAGCCCTACCAGATATCATAATCCATAATAATGCATCTTCCAGTGAAAAAGTCCATCTCCTGTTTTGTTTTACTTCACATCAAAAGCCACCAACATATTTGTTTAGAACTGTTTTTGTGTGTAGACGGTGATTAATCTGTGCATATTTCTCTCCTGATTCAGAATAGATTTTTTTCACAGGAGAAAGTAATATTATGGATCAAGGACTTTCCCCTGCCATTATATTAGGGGGGCGGCCCACTCCTCCCAACGGCACCCCCGCCCCCCTTGAAGGTAAAGTTAATTTTAGGCTACTTAATTTTATTTTCTCTATAGGACCATATCACAACAGAAGTTATTTAAAATTACCTTTCCTATAGAACAGGTCTATACCTTGTTCTTTTATTAAACAAACTAAATAGCCTTATGTTATTTATCTTATTTACACAATGGCATGTAATTTCTGTCTCTACGTTACGTGGTCGCGCGACTTCGTTGAATAAACATAAGCACAACACGTTTCAAAATCAAAACACATTGCGGGTGTTTTATATGAATGTAGCCTATCTCTGAAGGGAAAAGGACTGTCATCAGAAAAGTTTCGATGGCATTTTTATTTTATCTGATAAAGAAGCATTCATGAGCGGAGCTGATTTGATTACAGACATTACTGGAGAAACCGCTGCTTTTAGA
>NW_015542380.1:325252-325531 GCF_001515605.1 Sinocyclocheilus anshuiensis
TTACCTTTCCTATAGAACAGGTCTATACCTTGTTCTTTTATTAAACAAACTAAATAGCCTTATGTTATTTATCTTATTTACACGATGGCATGGCATTTCTGTTTCTACGTTACATGGTCGCGGCTCTCTGCATCGCGCACAGCGGAGTTCCGCCCCGATGCGCACACACAAGTGAGCACGCTCCCACTCCCACTAATATTTGTAAATATTAAGCCGCAAAATGACTATTTAAATATGAATTCTGCGTGTCTCTGTGTTAATGAATGGCGCAGATGCGCG
>NW_015542380.1:325804-326251 GCF_001515605.1 Sinocyclocheilus anshuiensis
CTACTACTAAAATTATTAAAACCTTATTTTTAAGGAATAATCATACAATATTTCTTCAGTGTTTTAATTGTAATATTAAATCCCCTTTATTTTCCAAAAAAATAAAATTTGTTTAATTTTCATTCATTAAAAGATTAATTAAATTACTGAAATTACTGTTAAAAATGTAAATACACAACACAGAATTTCTGAGGTAAAAATCATAAAGCTATTGTAAGAATTGTAAGAATTTGTTTTTATGCTTTCAAATAATTAGACATGCTAAAACACAGAATTAGGTAACAATAAAACACAAGGTTGGAAAAAATAAAACATTTCATAGGGTCCTAAACATGTACAGGTGCATCTCAATAAATTAGAATGTCGTGGAAAAGTTCATTTATTTCAGTAATTCAACTCAAATTGTGAAACTCGTGTATTAAATAAATTCAATGCACACAGACTGAA
>NW_015542380.1:327169-329605 GCF_001515605.1 Sinocyclocheilus anshuiensis
CACTCACACACACACACACACACACACACACAAGTGAGCACACTCCCACTCCACTAGTATTTGTAAATATTAAGCAGCAAAATGATTCATATTTAAATGAATTCTCCGTGTCTCTGTGTCAATGAATGGCGCAGACGTGCGTTTTTTACCACTCGTACTGAAGCGCCCGTTACGCTTCCGGTGATTTTAGCGTCTGCTGTCTCACTAATGAGGACATAAATACATGAACATCATCTCCAGAACTGCTCTGAGAGTCACATCATGAGCATTTGACCGTTTCCTTTGAGTAAAACTATCCTCGTATAAACACAGGAATGTAACGGTATTCACGACAACCCGTCAAAATAAAAGTTCGTTTTAACTTGAAGACATTGCGGCAGAAATATATTACTATTGTTCAGCAGAATGTACGTAATAATAGTAAATATCCTTTGTTTGCCAAAATAAATAAATAAAGTTTGATTTTCAATCATTTAAAAATAGGCTAGATGAAATTTGTTTTATGCCTTCATTTGATAACCAGATAGCCTACACAACACAGAATTTCTGAGGAAAAAAGAAACATTTCATACGGCTATTTTAAGAATAATTTTGAATAAATTAAGTTGTTTCTTGTTTTTAAAATAATTAGACATGCTAAAACACAGAATTAGGTAACAATAAAACACAAGGTTGGAAAAAGGAAAAAAATTTCATAGGGCCCTAAACATGTCATTTTTGTTAAACTTTTAATAAACTATTGTGAAGCTGTATAAGTTTCATGATTTTATTTAATTAGATAGAATTAGAATTACATAATAAAATGTAATTTAACCATTAAAAAGGATTCCAGAAAAATTAGAACGGAAAAAATAGAATCTGGGAAAAAATAAAATAAAACGGAACTTGGGAAAAAATAAATCAGATTTTATAGGGGCCTATATTTAACACACGATTATGATAGTATATGGTTTGTATGTTATTTTCATTAGATTTGGGGTATTTTCATAACAATAAAGAATGTTTACATGAGAAAAGCCAAGCTGGTGCAACTATTAGCTTAGTATAAAAACTACAAATAACTTATTTCAACAACATTATATTACCAAAATCCACATTAGACCGCAATCTTAAGTTATTACAAACAATCAATGCTGGTTTGAAGTGAGATTTGAGTAAAAGCTTACTATTAATTTTATAAAAAGTCTTAGCTTGATGCTAATGTTAGCTCTAATGCACCTGTTACCCTGCTGCTATTGCATTTCATGACGTAGTCTACCAGAAGAATTCTCGTAAGGTTGTAAGAAAATGTTTTGTTTTCTAGAAAGACACTCTACGTGGATTATTGTATATTGGATCAAAGCGATGTGGACCAGGAAGTGTATTCATGAAGTGTTTAACAACCTAATGTTATGTTTATGTTCACCTATCCTACAAAAGGGCTTTTAGCTGTTATATTGCATTTCATTTAATGTTCAACAGGTTTGTTTTTGTAATTGTCATTTTTTTCAATCATAAAATTATTACAACACCTACAATACGTTGCGTGTAAAAAGTGTTTGTTTCAGCCATTTGAAGGGTGGTACATTGTGTGCACATGATCAGGATGGTACCACCTCCGCCTCATTTTGAGCCAGGAAAAACCCTGAAAACTACAGTGTAAAATCTGATTCTGTGAATTAAAGTATGTGCGCTGAACAAACCTTGACATATCTGGAATTGGTCCGCAGCAGTTTTCTGACAACCAGCAACAGGAAGTCAAGTTCTTCTGTTCTCTCATGGACCTGAACCAGGTTAAAATACAAACAATTAAGTCTACATGCCATTGTTTTCATTTAAATTGATTTTTATTTTAAAATTCAACTTTTTCTATAGTAGCATATTTGTTTCACTGCAAGATTCACATTGGTATCATTCAATTTCACCAGTATGGCATAATTTCAAGTACTGAACTTTTGGAATTGTGAATATCACTAGCCTGATAAGTGTACATACTGTTTTTATAAATGTACACTATCGCTCAAAAGTTTAGGATCAGTGACATTTTTTTCTTCTTTTTTTTTTTAAAGAAATTAATTATTCAGCAAGGATGCATGAAATTGATCATAAAGTCTTTTACATTGTTACAAAATGTCTATTTCAAATAAATGCTGTTCTTTTTAACTTTCTACTCATCAAAAATCCTGAAAAATGCATCACGGTTTCCACAAAAATGTTAAACAGAGCAAAATTGTTTTCAACATAAGTAATAAGAAATGTTCCTTTATTTTCCAAAAAAATAAAATTTGTTTAATTTTCATTCATTAAAAGATTAATTAAATTACTGTTTTATGCAATAAAAATGTAAATACACAACACAGAATTTCTGAGGTAAAAATCATAAAGCTATTGTAAGAATAAATGAAACTTGTTTTTATGCTTTCAAATAATTAGACATGCTAACACACAGAATTAGGT
>NW_015542380.1:329926-330870 GCF_001515605.1 Sinocyclocheilus anshuiensis
AACCTAGGGGAAACACTGGACTCATATTTTAGCTGGATTTTCAGAAAATATTAATTTTTTGCATGAACCATTCCTTTATGTTTGGTCTTTATAATTAATAAAAAAAAAATTGCATTGTATGTTTTAGTCTTTTCAAAAAGAAATATATTTTTTAAATATTTAATACTAATGTAATGTTCAAACCAAACCAGAAATATAGTTTGAGAAAAACTAATACATTTGGATTTGACAAATTCGATTTTTTTTAAGTTGGTCCAAAGTCATTTTTTCAGTGCACAGATAGTGTTATATGTGTGTGTTGAGTGTTATTATGCAGCTCTTGTCAGTGAAGCTCACTCCTCACAGCGGTGTGTGTCTGAGAGGTGTGAGGAGGGATGCTGTAAGCGTGCTGCGTTTCAGCTCTACCTCTCCTCCTCCTTCATCTCCTCTCATCAGCACCTCCCACTCATCCTGTGCCACTCCACTGGCTCCCGATCCATTCACTCCCTACCGCACTGAACAGATAGGAGCACTACATTCACTTTTGCTCATGTAGAACTGTAACCGCTTTTCATCTTTGGATGCTCATGACGCAGATGCTTCATTAGGTTTTTTGAAAGGCTTCATTCTCGATTTGCCAAAAATGTAAAACAATACACTTGTTTGGGTTGCACTCTGAAGAAAACCACATAGCGTGACGTGGCGATCATTCCTTCATCCGAGACAAAAAACACTTTAGCTGCGTCATACTGTAGATAAGATGACTCGGCCAATGACATATGTGACCCTGGACCACAAAACCAGTCATAAGTAGCACAGGTATATTTGTAGCAATAGCCAACAATACATTGTATGGGTCAAAATTATTGATTTTTCTTTTATGCCAAAAATCATTAGGATATTAGGTAAAGATCATGTTCCATGAAAATATTTTGTAAATTTCCTACCGTAAATATATCAAAACT
>NW_015542380.1:331963-332763 GCF_001515605.1 Sinocyclocheilus anshuiensis
ATCTCGACCAAATATTACACACCATACATCAATGTAAAGCTTATTTATTCATCTTCCAGATGATGTAAAAATTTTAATTAAAAAAAATCGACCCTTATGACTGGTTTTGTGGTCCAGGGTCACATATAATGACATATTTTTTTTACATAACTTTTCCTTTTTTGAGTGTAAACACATTTTAAGATCATTTTTTAAGGTAGTTTTTTTTTCCCCCAAATATCATGAATCATTCATTCATAAATATTACGTTTTGGTGAGTCACACCACATGACATGTTACAATTTGAACTTGCCTTCCCTTGTCATTAAAAAGGTCAAATCATTTTAAGATGCTTATTGACCTTGACATACAATTATGAGGGTCTTCAGGGGTCCATATCATTTCCTGTTATTTTATAATTTTTTCCCCCTGATAAATTCTGCATGTTTTGTGCACCACATGTTGCTTGATCACACTGATTTGTGGGACATTTTTATTTTTTCAAATAAAGCACTGAAGCAGGTTGTGTTCAATATTTTTTAAAGAAATAATTATAGAAAACATGCAAAAATACTTAAGGTCTTCATTTTTTTCACTGAATTTTTTTCACTTTTTTTTATTCATAATGGCATCAGGACAGTAATACCACCCTGACATTTTTTTTCAGGGAACATTAAAGGGGTCATATGATGCGATTTCAATTTTTCCTTTCTCTTTGGAGTGTGACAATCTCTTGGTGCATAAAGAAGATCTGTAAAGTTGCAAAGACTAAAGTCTCAAATCCAAAGAGATATTCTTTATAAAAGTTAAGAGTCAACCAC
>NW_015542380.1:333097-341094 GCF_001515605.1 Sinocyclocheilus anshuiensis
CGGCCGCTCCTTCGTCAAATCCGCCGGCCGTGCCGTTCTCAAGCCCACCACCGCTCACTCTAGGCCTCTGGCCGCCGCTCACTCAAGCCTGCCATGCGTGACGCTGTGTGTTTCATTGTGAACGCGAAACTACTTTGTTTGGCCTTCCAAAAGAGGACACGACTAGAAATCAGTGGTTAAGTTGTATTTAAAAGGCGGGGCATAGAGGAGAAACAGTAATGTACAGTATGTGGAAAATGTTTTTTGAAACTTAAACCACATAAACACATTTCATTACACCAAATACACAAAATAATGTTCTCTTTAGCAACATCATATGACCTCATCTACATCATATTTATAATATATGATACACGTATATTATAAACATACCAATACATATAAAGGAACATATACATCCAAACCCTTTATACATACACATTTTACATGTCCACTCCAACCGTGTATACTTACAAATTCTTGAAGGCATATATATTTACAACGACCCTGACATTTTTGACTTTATGTACCAAAAGAAAAAAAAAACGAAATGAATTTGAATACAGAAATAATCAAAATGCTAGATGATGCGCATTCAGATCTTTCCACAAATGAATTGCATTTTTAATGTATACTATTTGAGTCAATTTATAGATCCAGACAAAAAATGAGTGCCGCTTTGTTGATCCGACTGTTGTGTTATCATTGCATCTAAATCTGTGTTTTTGCTGGATAATGGTCTTTTTGCACTGTAGCGCTCAGTGAGCAGGCCACTCTCCCTGATGGATTGCATCTCCTGGCTTGCTTATTTCCTCCGCTCTCAGGAAGTCGGGTCTCTTTCTCCAGGGCAATTTCCACTTTAAATCTCAGTCATATTTAAAAGGTAGACTGGCACAAGACAGGGCAACTGGGTTTTTTTTTAAATTAAACCCCCAAACAAGTTGATGAGGTTTTTCAGGTTTTTAAAATGACACTGTGCGATTAATCTAGGCAACCAATGAATAGCTAATGCTCATGGTGGGCAGTCAATTATCTGTGGATAGAGGCAGGAGGAGGCCATTCCTGGTCATTTATAATTAAATTTTAGTTAAGAGTCAGTTTGATCACTCCGTATCTTTGGAGGAGCTTTGGTTCAACAGCTGAAGCTTGACTTACACGCATCATTTACGACCGTTGTTCAGTGCTAGCAATCTTTTAAAGCTGTAATAAATTAGCTTCTCTAGTTAAATCCACCTGTACAATGAAAAAAGGAAATGCTGAGGCCCATTCCGGTTAAAGAAATCCATATCCATCCTTGAGGTGCTCTGATACTTTGTGCGTTATACAGAAGCTCAGATCTTCTGAGGACTGGTGGTGTTATGGAGGGTGAAGGCGGATCTTAGGGCAGACGCTACCCAGGGACTCATAGATTTTGGATGGTTTATGATCCAAGTTGGGCATTTCCCCCGGTGTGTCCTTAGAACGGCTCTAATCCTTAAAACACTCCATTGTGCTTGACAGAAAGGCAGGATGCAAGATCTCAGTGGGGACTGGAAGCTTAAGGGATGTGCTGGTTGAGCCAACCCCAGGCAGGGCATCATGTAGAGACCGCCACGGAGGTTCATGGTGCTGAACTCCTACTCGAGGGTCCTCGGAGCCAGCTGCCGGCTGGTAGCAGTTTCCAGGAGCCCATTCATCAATGCAGAGCCTCTGAATAGCAGCCAGATATTCAACCTAGGCTCTTTGGAAAAACCTGACTATACCTATATTTGTGCAAAATGTATCTTTACATACAGTTCACTGCAGTTTTCAGATGAAATGACAGCTAGTGGCAGTAAAAGTCCAACAACTTTTATTTATTTTCATACCAATTATCATTACAGGGACCAATGATCAATTAATAAAGACTTAGCCTATTTTCACGGAGTTCCTTCCACAATATTGTTACAATCTCAAAACACTTACCATAGTGCATGATTTGTAAACTAATACACTTTGACATTTACAATCATATAACCAGCTCCATATGTATGGGTTTTCTGACATAGTAAACTTGCTTGATAGCTCACCTGGTACAGCTTGTGCTCTGGTACAAATGCCATGAAATACAAGTCATGATAAAAGAGTTCAAAGACTTCTCGAAGCAAGCTAAAATGGCATGGTTGCTTCTGCGACTCACTTTTGCTTTTGTTAACACTGTTGATTAGGTTTAGGGTATGGTTTAGTGTAGGTGGTATGTTATTTGTTAACACAAAGCATTAACCTTTTAGGACTCACTGTACATTTCATTTATGAACTGCCACGATATGTGCAATAATTAGTTAAAAAAATGTTCGTTCAAACGGCTGATTCATTCAGAAACGTGGCAAGTGACTACTGTCTTTATGAATGGGTTACTGAATCATTGACTCACTTGATTCGTCCAAAAACATGGATTCATTCAGTAACGAAACACCGCTGTGTTGCTCGGAGACACAAAACAGTTCTGCTGTGGCTTTGGAGCTGTTTTCATCAGCGAAATTGAGCAAAACAGTCAATATTGTGTCTAAAATGTAAGTCACTTAATTTTAATTTCTTGTTTATTGAACTACAATTGTATAAAATCACATTGCAATCATGTTGAAACATTTTGGTCGTGCAATGTTGCGTACCTAAATCATATTATACATTACTTTTTTTTCCAACCGAAGTATGCATCTATAACTTTTGTGAGTGCTGTTGCACTCATTTGTTTTGATTTATTCAGGAGTCTCTCTCAAACACTCACTCAGGCTGTGCAAGCCTCATCTGGCACGACATAAATACATTATCAGTTGCGTAAGTGTGACGTCAAAACAGACTGGCTTGGAATCGGTAGACTGATCGGCCGGTCACCGGTCCGGGCCGATCATGTGGAAAACCGGCTAATTCCGGTCCCTGGCCGGTCGATCGGTGCATCTCTAATAATTAGTTTAGATTATTAGATTATATTTAAAAGGGTTAGGCTAGTTCACCCAAAAATAAAAATTAAGCCTGTGTTTTACTTACCCTCGAGGCATCCTAGGTGTATTTGACTTTATTCTTTCAGATGAATCCAATCGGAGTTATATTAAAAATTGTACTGGATATTCCAAGCGTTATCAGTGCAGTGGGTGGGTGTTTCTGTTCAACAGTCCAAAAGATGTCAAATAAAGTGCGCGCATCCATAATAAAACGTGCCTCACATGGCTCCGGGGCATGAATAAAGGCCTCCTGTAGCGAATCCATGTGTTTTTGTAAGACAAATATCCATATTTCATACGTAATAAACACTTTTCTCTCACTTCCGCTATCTGTCATACACGGAAGCCGTTCCCGTGGATGACGTAGGACGTATGCGCGCGCCTCTGAGACATGCTAGTCTCACGAGTTTGTTTACAGGAGCAAAAGAAGCACATTTTCCTTACTTTAGTAAAGGAAAACCAGTCTCCTCCTGGCTTATATCGAAATCCTCTGACATTTTTCTTTACAAATCCTAATTCGTGACCGGCGTTTTGTTTCAAAGAAGAAAGTCGTATTCACCTAGGATGCATCGAGGGTGAGTAAAACACAGGCTAATTTTCATTTTTGGGTGAACTAATCCTTTAAATAAAGTATCAAAAGCAAGTAATCATATGGTTTTATTGAACAAAACTGTGAAAATACATAATGTATTATAAACAATAGAACTAATGGACATTATGCATTATAACAAATGCCTGCAGAGGGTGCCAATGGCCTGACGATTGTTTTACACGTTAATGCACAATCTAATCCTTGTTAAATATTGACTAAACAATATTTAATTCAAATGTCTACTTAATCTTTAATATTTGGCCATTTCTTTATGACAGAAATGTTACAGCCACTGTAATATCTTGAATATGTGGACATCAAAATGCTTAAACTCAGAGAGACGGTTTGAGCTTTTATTTTGAAATCACGATGAACAGTTAGCATATTGAGAAAGATGTTGATGTATTCTTCTGTGTTTGTGTAGGTTTATAAAAAATTTACCTTCCAAATCTGATGAAATGGCGCACATTGCGTTCCTAGTTATTAACATTATAATAAACCCAAATGCACAGCAATATGCATAGATGCATGCACGCATGTAAATTATAAAAGTTTGTATGGAGCAGCATTTACTGTGAACGGAGCCACTCTGAGATGCATGTATCCTACATGCATGTAAATAATTAAAGCGTATAAATTAAACCTGCATCGCGTATATTTATTTAATTGAATTGTTAGCGTTTGTGAATTCACAATAGCATTATGCTTTATTATGATTTTAAAATGGGATTGATGGATCATGCAGCCTTGGAAAATGGTCTAACACTGTGTTTCATGGATTCTCGTTAATGGAATGCGCCACTTCCAGTATTTTGCCGGTTATACTCGACAAAGGCAAATTGCAGTCAAGGATAAAAAAAAAAAACTCGATTTAAAATCAAGTACTCAAATTTAATCGAGGAATCATGACAGCCCTAGAACTGAACACGCTTTTAGTGCCACTTACTGGAAATTTCACTTTAATATTCTGACACGAAATGTGCAAGAAGCAATATAATATAACTTTGAAGAAATGTCTCTGCAGGCACGTATTTCCAATGAGCCTGGGTTGAAAATATAAAAAAAAGAAGAAAAATGTTTGATACAGTAGTTGGTGACAATAGGTGGATACATGGCATGGTGTTGTTTAAAGGACTGTTTTAAAAAAATCAAGTTTATAGTAGTCCTATGATGAAAGAAAACGGGGTGAATTAAGTACCACTGTTATTTTGTAAATGCAGTGAATGAATTGCAGGGGATCTATTTTATTGGAATGGCTTGTGAAATTGTTCTTTCCTTATGGATGGGAAACTTGTTTTCTCAGTATGGATAAATTGGGCGAATTAATGTCTTAGACTAAGCTTGTTATGTTAATTGAGGCCATGGGGGTTGTTTTTAGTGAATGGAAGTTATTAGGGTGCTGATTTATGAATAAGAGGATTCATAGGTGTTTTTTGTTTTGTGATTGGGGACAGAAGAGGCCGCTGGGTTGAATCGACTCCGCATAACCGCGGAAATGTGCACGTTTGAGGCAGAGACACGGTGTGATCGGCTGGCACGCTACACAAGAACATAGTGTTCTTCAACCTCTAAAGCAGTTCAGGGCCTCCAAACAGAAGGCAGAAGGAGAGTGGGAAAAATGTGACTGAGAGAGAGAAAGTGAGCAAAAACGCTGCATAGAGTGCTGTGTGGAAAGGCCAGCTCACAGATTTCTCATTTCAGCTCTCAGGTTATCCAGAATGAATTGAGAAAAATGATTCACACTGAGAGTTTTTTTTCTGTAATGTTGTTCTTGTTTATTTGTTCAGATGTGGCTGCTGTTTCAAACATCTCTGCTTCCTGCCTTCATCAGTGAAATAAATTACGAGATAATGAGAAAGAGGCTGCCATCGAGGACCTGCTATTTCTGACAGTGAATGTTGTGGCGGTTTTGAGCCACGATGAAGGCAAGTGGATTGGTTATTATTTAAGACCAATATAAACATACAGAAGATTTCTGATTTTTAGGGCTCTACAAGAAATGTCCGTGTGTCAACTGGCTGTTAATTTTTCAGCTGTTTTTATTGCATTTATTTGAAATGAATTCTGTACAAATATAAAATCTATGCATTTGTTAACATACACACAAATGCTGTATCTGAAAACATATACTGAGCAGGTACTACATTTGATGAAGAACTTACTGCGCAACGCATATGTTAACTTTTTGCCTTTTTGTTGTTTTTTTGTTAATGCTATATAGGGAAGTACTTTTGACCAAATTCTAAAGTTGTATTGCATATGAAGAGTTTGGTTTTTTTTTTAATTGCCAAAATCAATATTGTATCTGGTCAGTATTGAAAAGTCCATTTTTAATTTTACGCAAAATGCGATATCCGCTGAGTAGGGCTGTGCGATATTGAAAATGCAATATGCGATACCTTGTTAAAAAATGCGATATTAGATATGCGATACGATAGTGCTTAAAGTGTGTAAAATCTCAATTATTTCAATTATATTTTGAAGTATTTAAAAAATGAAAATTATATAACCAATTTGTTTCACATTCTTTCTTGGAAAAGAAAGAGTCACTACAACTTCTGAAAGTGACCAGCAGTGTTATAGCATTACATAAAAAGTAATGTCACAATTTAGAAAATGTAATTTTAACATCAGTGTGAACCAGTGGCGGGCCGTACATTTTACATTTAGGCCTTCAGTGGCGTCCTACATGAATTAATCCATCTCTTCATACCATCATAATGATGCCACGGCTATAGAAACCATAAATATTACACAGTAATGCAGTATAACAGGGCACTGCATAACAGACAGGTATCTTATGTAGCGAGAATGAATGCCATTACTAAAGAAAGAAACCCAATTAACAATTGCGCAACACATCATCTGTAGCTGAAACATTAACCTAACAAAATGACACACATACAGTCCATCCGATGTTCTTACAGACATTTATTCACCCAAACGCATTTATACCTTACAGATAGCATTGGTATAAAACAAATAAGGTGATTACATGTGTTTTAAAGTTGACCTAACAATTTAAGATTCAAGATTCAAGATTTTTTATTTGTCACATACATGGTTATATAGGGAATATATGACCAGCAGTGAAATGTAAGTCAGGTCTGCTCCATGGACAGTGCAATTATTAAAGAATACAAACACAAGAAAATTATATATAAATATAGGTATGGAAAAAGATAAAAAATAAGAATAAAATAAAATGCACAGGACAGTATACTGTAGGCTTAATAAATATTTAGATGAGATGTTAATCTCTGAGATGTTAGATTTAATGTTCTTTTACTGCTTTATTTCGTCTTCACGAGTCTTTCCGCCGGTCTGTCAGCGCACTGCGGGAGGAAAATACTGGTTAGCACAGCTTTACTACATTGAGCACTATTTAATGATAGAACTACACTGTAAAACCCGATAAGTTCAGAATACTCAATTTTTGTGGACACCGATTACCTAAAAACTATGCATAAAAAACACGCGCACAACTGTGGCTATACAATTGAGGATTTTTTATTCAGCCCTTTTTAAACTGCATGAACTGTGTATTTCTGAATGTCAAACACTGGAAGATCATCTCATCACAACTGCAGTGCTTGTAGGACTTGTAGTGGTTTAGTTGTCCATAATAACAAAATCAGCAGGAGAGGTGTTTGTGTCAGTGATGTCTGGCTTGCCCAATTCTTCCTGGAATAAGCACAGAGGGTAAAACTTTAACTTTAACTTCAGAGACTTTTATATTTACTGCCAATAGAGTGGGGGAACTATAACGTCCGAACCTGGAAGAGTTGTAAATTACCATACCCAAAATACAAATTTTGAAGCAGTTATGTTCATTTTTGAAAACGTACGTTTTTAATTTTTAATTAGATAAGAAGGTTTAGGCTGTGAGTGTGTGCAGTTTATATTGTAGAACAAAATGTAAAAGTATCGTCAAGTTATGTTTACCACAGGCTTTATTTTATTCATAAATTGAAAAACCCCATAGGAAAATCTCAAAAGAACCCGCGGTGAATTACACTTCCTGGTTCTGACGTCACAGTTCCCCCACTCTATTTCAGATCTATTAATGCACTTAATACTTACATTTCATGTCCTGAAGAACAGTTCTCCTCACACACGAGAGAGACACTGGGAGAGCATGTTGACATCATGTAAACAAAAAAAATAAACATGTTAAACAAGCAGGCCAACTTTATTTTATATACAATGAAGACAGTGATGGAGGTAGTTAGTGTTTGTGAATTTGCACTCACCTGAAGATCAAACATTTACAATGTCATGCAGCATCTGTGAAATCTTGCTGGTGTGTGCCACTTTCTCTGATATGGTGAAACTCAGCACAAACCTAGAAAACCACAAACACGCACAAGTAAGTGTATAACCAACAATGGATGTAGAAAAGAGAAAGCAGAGTCTGTGTCCTGTTATGTGAGGACACATCACACAACTTGCTCTTCAACTGAATA
>NW_015542380.1:342552-349540 GCF_001515605.1 Sinocyclocheilus anshuiensis
GAGCCGGTAAACCCGGGCTCATTGTCTCGCCATTACATTTATAATTATAGAGTGGGGATCCAATTCACCGCGGGTTCCTTCGAGATTTTCCCGTGGGGTTTTATAATGAGGGTTTTCAATTTATGAAAAAAAAAATAACTGTGGTAAACAACTTTACAATACTTTTACGTTTTGTTGTACAACGTAAATTACACACATCCATACCCAAAATACAAATTTTGAAGCAGTTATGTTCATTTTTGAAAACGTACGTTTTTAATAAGTAGCTAGATGAGAAGGTTTAGGCTGTGAGTGTGTGCAGTTTATATTGTAGAACAAAATGTAAAGTATCGTCAAGTTATGTTTACCACAGGCTTTGTTTTATTCATAAATTGAAAAACCCCATTAAGGAAAATCTCAAAGGAACCAGCAGCGAATTACACTTCCTGGTTCTGACGTCATAGTTCCCCCACTCTATTTCAGATCTATTAATGCACTTAATACTTACATTTCATGTCCTGAAGAACAGTTCTCCTCACACACGTACACTGGGAGAGCATGTTGACATCATGTAAACAAAAAAAATAAACATGTTAAACAAGCAGGCCAACTTTATTTTATATACAATGAAGACAGTGATGGAGGTAGTTAGTGTTTGTGAATTTGCACTCACCTGAAGATCAAACATTTAGTATGTCATGCAGCATCTGTGAAATCTTGCTGGTGTGTGCCAGTTTCTCTGATATGGTGAAACTCCGAACAAACCTAGAAAACCACAAACACACACAAGTAAGTGTATAACCAACGAATGTCTGTATTAGCTTTAACCTAATTTTGGATTAATACTCTTAGCAGCTAATTGTTTAAAAACTGACCAAATAAAAATCACATTAACCAGGGCATTTCCCAAAAAAAGCATTGTATGGCTAAGATGATTGTAGAAACATTAAGTTAGAACCAAATGGTCTCAACAATCGACTTAGCGCTCACGATGCTTTTGAGAAACGCAGCCGTAAACATTGCAGTTAACAGCAGCGACATTCAAAACGTACGTTAGGACTGCGTTTACTGAAAAAATGCCGGCTAACGTTAACATTAGTGCCCGAACAGTTAGGGAAATGCCGCGCTTTACAGCGCTGTGTAAAAACAGCGTTTCCCAAAAATGAAAACATTCCTTTATCATGATATTCTTACAACACTCAAAAAGCAAATAAGAAATTTGCACAGTTGTTTTGATTTACTTACAAGTTGTTTCATTAAGTTTGCTCCGGTCGCTTGCGATTATCCGCCATGTTGAATGGATTCTTCTGAACGTCGGTTAGAGCAACGACGTGACGTCACTTTACGTCACTCAGTAAACTTAAAAATAATAATTTAAATAGAAGAGTTTACTCAAAACTGTTGAGCCACACAAAAATAAAACTAAATAGTCAACTAAATGAATGTAACATGGCAAAGATGAATGCACTTGTGGAAGTTGAATGTAAGGGAAATGTCCTTTTGAAATTTATGTGGTTTAGTGTGATATTGTTGTTCATGTATGTTCATGATGAAATTTTATTTTATTGTTGTAATTAATTTATAGCATTAACAAGATGACCCTTTGAATTATTTTTGGGTGCGATGACTGATTGAATGTATTTTTAGTCCAGTGCCTGTATATAAGATTAGTATTGACCAAGTTCAGAGGCTGTCAATATGTGGATTAACCATGTTGTGTATTTTCAACAGTTTCAATATGAAAAATAACTTTTATTGTTATGAAGGGAATGGGCCATTAGGGGGCAATACTAACTGTTCCTTTAAATATCGGCCACCTCACTTCCTCTCTGAGCACATGGCAATGGTGGAAGCCATTTAAAGGAGAGTTGAGGCCATAGACAGCAGTGCTGGCAATGACTGGTTTATTTGTTATATGGACTATGTGCCTGCATCAAGTGTAAGTTGCCACTTTGTATTTCACATGAGGAGATATATTGTTTGTGCTAGATGAATTGTTTGTACAGATTGTTGGTTGAGGAATGGGCCATTAGGGGGCGATACTAACTGTTCCTTTAAATATCGGCCACCTCACTTCCTCTCTGAGCACATGGCAATGGTGGAAGCCATTTAAAGGAACAGTTAGTATCGCCCCCTAATGGCCCATTCCCTTCATAACATTTATATTGATTCAATGGATTTATTGCATTTTGAAAAAAAATAAAAAAAAATAAATAAAAAAACGTGTCATGGATTTATTGCATTTTGGGAAAAAAATAATACATTTTTATAATAAATCTTTGAAAATCTAAATCTGGATTTGAATTTTTAATGTTATTATAACCTAAAGATGCTATGTGAAAGTTTGAAACAGAAAATAGTGGTTTTCATCTTGCCACTTACTTGGTAAAGAAAACACATTTTTACGTTTTAGCGTTTTGGAACCAAACTCTTCATATATTCTTCATAGAGAAGGCAATCCCATAATCCACTGGGATGAGCTCAATAAAATAAATTCAAGATGGCAGAGAGGCAAGAGAAATGTTAAACAATTGATATTTTTGTATATTCAAATATTACAACTGCAGTTCAATACTGAAAATAAAAGAATAAATTACAATATTCAGTCTTTTATTATTTAAATTGTACTAATGTATGTGTGCCATCTATATTTATCCTTGTTAGGTAGTTGATGCATAATGTGTCCAAATATTTCAATATCAGGATTTTAGAGTAAAACTTGTATTCAATCTTACTAGAAAGTAATTTTTTCTCAATAATATTTTAATGTAGCTTTATTATGTTTTTAATAACCTTTTTAGCTGTATTAGTTCATTTCAAATGGTCCTCTGATGTGACAAATTAATTTTTAAATGTACTGTAGAAATATTTCATGTAGTTTTTTAAATAATAAAAGTCATTAAAGCTGCATGTATAACAATTATGAAATAATTAGCAAGTTCTGTTTAAAATAGTTTTATATGGAGTACAGCATGTCATACTGTAGGTCAACAGCTCTATCAGAGTATTGCATCACTCCTTTCATGCCACCTGTATTAAAATCCTGAGTTAACTCTCCCACACACTACATGTGAGGAATGCTTGCTTTGTACCGGGCACAGAGGTACCTACATAGGCAGCAAGTCAACTCAGTAAGTTTTGGAACAGAGCAAATCAACTTCTCTCAAACATATGCATTGTGCTCTGTTAGAAAGAAAGAATTTTAAAAAGGTGGGAATAAAGCCAAATGAGAACTGCATTTTGTGTATTGCAGAAATGTGAAGTCTTTGAGATGAAGCCCCAAGAGTGCACTTACCGCTCTTTATCAAAGACCTCTGTCAGGGCCTAACAGTGCTGTATTTGGAATAAAATATGCTGGGAGCACTTTCTACTATTTTATCATTTAGCTGACACTTTTATCCAAAGAGTACACTTATTACAGGCACCATCCACCTGGAGAAGCCTGGGGTTAAGCATCTTGCCCAAAGGTGCAATTATGATAATTCATGAATTGCTCCTTGTGGGATTGAAACCTACAACCTTCTATTTATCAGCCTACAATAGATCTGCAACATTCTGGCTACTTAGTTTACCTACTACAGGGCTCGCAAAATGTCAAAATCCCTGGTAGCCCTTCGGGCAGGTGCTCTTCAGATTTTGGTAGCCCTTTTTTTAAATATAGAAAATTAGATTGCCAAAATTAAATGCCAATCAAAAATATTTTCAGTACACAAATATCAACAAATATGAAGGAAGGAATTTTATTTCACTATTTACAGGGTATCTGCAGAATTTTTAAAAATAATCTTAAGGCAATTTATGACCCATTTTAAGAGCTGCACAAGTAAAATGAACACAGTATGAGTGGGGTTGGACAATGTCTATGGTAACATACAATATTGAGCCATAGAATTACATGATTTACAGGTCAGATATAGGTTTTCACAAAAACTACAATCTTATACAACAGCATTTCAGCCTTTAGACCATTTTTTATGAAAAGGGATAAATCAAGCATATAAATTATTATGTCTTAATTGTTTAGATTTTTAGAAGGCACATTAACTTCTTTCTCATTTACAACTCGATGTGCTTGCTGCGTAAAAACATGAGTTGACATTTGCATTGATCTGACCATAAACAGCAAGAAAGGCTTATTGGAAATGCAAATTCATTCTCTGCCACATGAAATATGTGTTATTTTTTCTCAAATTCCATTTTTACATTTTTTTTCAAATTGTGTGTCTTCCTTTTACATTTTTCTGGATTCCATTTTAATGTTTTAATAAAAATGTAATAATTAAAAGGCATGTCTAATCAACTAAATTCATTAAAAAACAGCTTAATAATATATTGTTGTGATTATTCCTTACAATAAAGTTGTAAATATTATAGTTTTAGTATTGGTATTATATTGAGATATAAATTCTACTGTATAGCAGTAATATATTTCTGTAACAATTTCTTCAAGTTAAACCAAACTTTTTTGACAGGTTGTTTGTTGTGAAAGCTCTGAGTTTCTGTGTGAATATGAAGATGGTAGTTTTTTCTCAAATGAATGTGTAAAATGCTCATGAAGTGAACATGTAGTGAGACTGCAGTTGTCGCCATTGATTCACACAGAGACACACAAAACATGCAGACTTCATATTAAAACTATTTGTTGCAGTTTAATATTCGTGGACAATAGTCCATATCGCATTTTGATTTAAGTGTATAGATCTACTTTTTAGGCCTAATTGTTTATGGGATTCTGCGATTCATAGGGCACTAGATGTGTTGTACAAACCCTACAGAATGGAAACATTTGATTTTCTTAATTTTGTCGAGGCATAATAGCCTGCATGTTGTTTAATGCTGATGAGAGAATTAGGGGATACAGCTTGTTTTCTCTTAGTCCGCTGAGATTGAAGGTGAAAATCAGGTACAGGAGGAAGATAAGGCAGCTATTGTCTTGTGGATAAGATTACTTTAAACTGCACTCTTGAAGTAGATATCTTAGAGGTGAACTAGATTAAACTCACTGCTTTATGGTGATACAGCATCTCTGTTAAGCGCTATTAACACACTCATGGTATCTAAATAGTGTCGTAATGTTTTTGTGCAGTGCAGCGTGGGCTTTGTTTTTGTGACGAGGATCTGCGCCTGTGTGGAAGGTTGATGGATGACGTGGTCGTTTGTCAGCTAAAGTGCTTTCGATAGCGTCCGTCATCACGGTGCATGCAAAGCATTTTACGAGCTGTGTTTACAGCCTTGCAGTAAAGGGGAGCACACTCTCACAGCCAGTGCGGTGCAGGGAATGCAGCCATGAGCTCAGCCATAATGATCATGAGCTGTCAATGCATATGGCCCCAGATCCAGCCAGTGTGTGTGAATGCAGTCCATCTCATGTCTGGTGCATTCTGTTGTCCATTTGTTTGTTTTTTTGGGAAATGAGGAGCAGGCGAGCAGTTCACCCAAAAATGAAAATGATGTCATCATTTCTTTATCCTCATGTCGTTCCAGACTTTCATTCATCTTTGAAACACAAATTAAGATAATTTTAATGAAACCTGAGAGGTTTCTGTCCCTCCATTGAAAGTCCAGGTAACCAAAACTTAGAAGATCCAAAAAGGTTATAAAGGCATCATAAAATGAATCCAAGTGTTTTGAGTGGTTTAATCCAAGTCTTGTGAAGAGATATGCTCTGTGTATGTGTGACGATCATTGTTTATATGTGAATAAACCCATAAATGAAAACTGTTAGTCATATAAAGTGATTATATCTCTTCACAAGTTAATCTGTTTGATTCATATGGGTTATTTTTTTTTACGCCACCTTTATGGCCCTTTAGGATCTTTGGTTACCTGGATTATCAGTAGATATGCAGAAACTTCTCAGGTTTCATTAGAAATATTTTAATTTGTGTTTTGATGAAAACAAAGGTCTTATGGATTTGTAATGACATGAGAGTGAGTAAATTATGATTTTTTTTTCATTTTTATAAAATGGAAAAAATACACAATTTGTAGCTACTGCTACCACACAAAATCATTTACAGGACTACATTGTCAGCTCATCAATATGAATCATAATCGGGTTAGTTCACCAGGAATTCCACTGTTAATCATGATTATTTAAAGCTGAAATAATGCGCACTGACAGTTTCAACAGAAGCATACACCATTAATTAATAATATCATAGCTCACAGTAGGTCTGTCTGTTAGGACCGTGAATGTAAACATGCTCAAGGCTATATACTTTGGACTGGGTTTAAAGAAATGCATAGAAGATGCATTGTTTTGTTTTAAAGGAATAGTTTGCCCAAAAATAAAATGAGAATTGTCATTATTGTCATCATGAGCTTGTAATCACTTCATTGTAAATAAACTGAACTGAACATCTCTTAAACATCTCTGAATGTCTCTGAAAATAAAGTGTTCGCAGCATATTTAAAAAACCAGTCAGGGACACTAGAGATTTATGTAAATGTACAGTGGGTACGGAAAGTATTCAGACCCCCTTAAATTTTTCACTCTTTGTTAATAGAGAGCTGTTATAGTAATGTACTCTGTAGTATTTTAGAATCGCCCGGGGGTCTGTAAGCAACAGCGAAGCACGAGTCCTTTCCTTTGTGGATGATATATCGTTGAGTGTTTTTGGCTCTCTTTGATGAATTCAGGGCTGCGTGTGCACTTCTCACGTCTCCTACTGTACAGTGCAACCTATGGAAGTGGCAGTAAATTGCTGCTTTTGCACAACATTAGCACAGTGGGTTCCCAAATGACAAGCCCAGGCTATGATTACTCCAGGTTAATTTGAAGTGACTCAAAAAAAGTAATATGCTGTTGTGGAATGTGCTCGGATGCTCTTTTGTGCGTTCCAACTCCCCAACCCCCCTTCTTCCACCAACCTTTCACATAACACACAACACACACACGCACACACTCTCATATTGTCCCTTGTCTGTCAAAACTGGAGGATTGCCAGCATGTTTGTTCAGGCCAAACACGTACACACACCCTAGTAATCAATATTTCTCTCTTTCC
>NW_015542380.1:349960-350467 GCF_001515605.1 Sinocyclocheilus anshuiensis
TCTTATTCTCCACTCCCTCCATTTTCCCTCCTCCCCATCTTTGTCCTCATCTTAGTCATTAGGACTATATTTACCTCTTCCAACCAAACAGAATTCCAGCGTCTGCCCGTCTCTCTCTCTCTCTCTCTCTCTGTCTCCATCCCTCCCATATTCTGCTCATTGCTTCGTCGTCTTTGGCCTCTTAATTCGTTCTCTCATTCATCTGAAGGACTTGTCAGGGTCAACAGACCAACAGGCTTAGAGACAGATAAATAGAACAGAGGGAGAAAAAGAATGCAACAAAAAGAGAACAAACCCAGAAAGCGGTGACAGAATTGGGAGAGAAGGAGTATGTCAGAGAGCCTGGTGATTCCAAGCAATTGCATTAGCACCTGAAGTCATGAAACAGAGAAGAGCAGACAGAAGGAGGCTGCCACAAAAGTAAATTGAAAATGATTTGCTTGTATTGTGTGTGTGTGTGTGTGTGTGTGTGTGTGTGTGTGTGTGTGTGTGTCAGTGAGGTGGAGG
>NW_015542380.1:350710-352165 GCF_001515605.1 Sinocyclocheilus anshuiensis
GTTCCACCTTTATTTGACCCTCTAACTCTAGCACTTTCTATTCTATTTTAATTCTACTTTATCTATTTATCTTTTTTTTAACACTAGCTTTCTATTTTTTCTATTGTGTGTGTGTGTGTGTGTGTGTGTGTGTGTGTGTGTGTGTAACTGAGATGGAAAGGAGCATAAGACAGCATGGAGGTACTTTCTTACATCAGCTGCACTAACCTCTAACTCTCCAAATCATTTTATTGGTGCGTGTGTTCAGTCGTGTTGGTATGTGAGTGTGGTTATGAAGAATTTGTGTGGGTGTTTATATTTTAATCTTTGTTATTATTCATTCACCTTACAATAAGCACATCCATTCCTTGACTCTGTTTTTATTAGTGTGCTCACACACATCTTAGAAGCTATATTAGTGAGGGCCTTTTGTATACGCTGTGGTTTCGTGCTAAAATAATTATATTTGGGTCAATGACATGACTTTTTTGTATAGATCTTAAAATGTGTTCATTACAAAATAATTCATACATACAATGAATTGAATACAAGTCCTTTGTGACAAACTTTTATTTTCTAAAGATAATTTTGATAGATTTTTAAATAAAAAAAAAATGTCAGGGTGATACAAGATTCCTGATATCATAATGAAGAAAAAATGAAATATGAAATATAGAATTTCATTAAAGAATATATAAAATACTGGAAAAAGTATTTTGGCATAATCTTTTATTATTATTTCTCACAAAGAAGCTGCTTACTAAATTTGAAAACATTCGCAGTGCGACAAACACACAAGAAAGCACAAGAACCATTTTTTAAACCATTTTTTGAGTTGCTGATTTCATATGAATGTGTACGATTTTTTTTTTTTTTTTTTAAATGTAAGACTTCTTGAAACAAAATTTGTTTTTCACCTCTAATCTCACCCCTAAATCTAACCCTCATTGGTATGTAAGCTGATTTCACAACACATGTGAATAGTATCTTACAAAATTCTTATGAAATTTGCCACCAGTTCACCAAAAGGAATTGCAGAGTGTCATGGAGGACTAGAGCTGTCAAAAAAAAAAAAATCGAATTTCGAATATTCGTCGAATTAAAAAAAAAAAATCCACATTCGAATGCAAAAACGTTGCATTTGAATTTTAGGTCTGCGTCAGCCGTCAGGCAGCCTATCAGTGGCGCATGAAATGCGACGACGATGTAAGTGTCATTGCTTTTGTTAGCCTATCCAGTTGAGCCCACTAGATGCAGCGCTGCTACGTTGTTCATTCAATATATTGCAGAAAACGAGAGCATCAGTGTGGAGAAGATGTTGTTTACGTCAAAACTGAAACCAAGCCGTTCACACAGAATGCATATTTATCACATTTTCTAGAGGGACATCTATCAGCGTTGCACTCGCGTCTGGCACAAGAGAGCGGCATGTTTAGAAAGCCATGTAAAATTAATGTAAGTTCAACTTTTAAAAAA
>NW_015542380.1:352425-400103 GCF_001515605.1 Sinocyclocheilus anshuiensis
GTTCGGAAAGAAAATGACGTGTAGGCGGAACCCCTAAAGGGAATAAATACGAGATGGGAGGAAAATATATATTTCAATATTTTTCCTCGCAGTATATCATTGGGTAATTATACTACATGTATATTTAGGGAATCAGGGAGCCACTATTATACCTGGCATTGAAACTGGCCTATGTATTTTTCTAGCCCATGTCATATTTGTAACAGACCTCAAAAGTAACCCGGGCCCAGGCAATCCATGTCATGTACATTTTGGCAGCACCTCAGAAAGAGTCTGTGGGTTTATTTATGGCGCGAATGCAATCACTGTAAAAATAAACATACTTTGTGGCTCCGTTCCAAAAACTAACGAGCTGCCTTGCTGTCTACTGTCTACATAGGGAAACTTATTTCAATAGAAGGCAACATTCTAACTTAAACGGAACCCTAACAAGTGGACCCAAGATGTTTGGAACGCCCTACATAGGCAACAACTTATGTGCAGTGTTGGGGAGTAACTAGTTACTTGTAACGGAATTACGTAATTTAATTATAAAATAAAAGTAATTGTAAACAGTTATAGTTACTGAGAAAAAATGTGTAATTAAATTACAGTTACTTATGAAAATGTTAAGGATTACAAAGAGGGTTATCTGCTTTTTTTCACGCTCACTCCCACATACAGATTTAATTGATTTCTTTCATAAATTGCAGTGACTGCTCTAAAATATGAAACACCAATGTTTCAGGAGTTTAGAACATTCAAAATGGTTTTGACAGGATGAATTTCGAGGTTTTAAGCTTTCAAATGATATATAATTTTTGATGATTACTAAAACATGTAATAGGGAAACAAGAAACGAAAAATAATTTTTGTGACAAAGGTCAGAACTCCTGTTATGATGTATATGTTTTGAGGTGCACTCTTGTCATAAATTAATCTATTACTGTTCCTATATAATTTAACAACAAACTGGTAAAATATCTATTTAGGAGTCTTACACCGTGTCTACACCGGACACGACAGTTGTTTGCGCCGCGCTGCAACAGCTAAAGTCTGTCTACACAGGACACGACAAAGTGACCGTTAAAAATCATTTGAACTTTGTGTCAGTACGTCATAAATAGAACGCGACAGCAGTTTACTGTTGGGGATTTGTCGTGTCGCGCAGCGCCGCATCCAGTGTAGACAGCATCACTGATTATAATGAGTTCTATAGACTGATCTATATATAATGAATCTCTATTATAGATCAGTGGTTCTATAGTATTTTGTGGCGCCGTTGTAGACACGGTGTTAGGAATCGTTATTTGTTTTCCCTTATAAGGTTCACGCTTCGGGCACACCCCCTAACTCCACCCCCACACCCCTCCGCCCCGCTCTCCCACCGCCGATGATCGTCCATCGCTATATTTCACTGTAGACATCGTCCGATGCCAATTTTGTAGACATCGCCCAACCCTAATTTCTAAGAACTTGTGTTTAAAGTCGATTCATAATGCAGAATATTTTTCCTTTTCTTTATCAAGGGCACTCATTTAATATGCAAAAAAGCCCTCATACAAACCATTATTACATTTAATGTAAAACATGAATTGGCTTATTTGTGAGCCTTTCAAATAGTGAAGACCACTTTTGATGTCCTCACAAGATGGTTTCAGACCTTCACAAGAACAGATAAACCTGTACACACAAGCACACATGTAGTTTCTTTCTATCCCTTGAATTGAGTTTTTCAGTCATTTTGACAGCCCTATGGAGGACACCTGCATAATTGGCCATTTTAAACTTAAAAATTGTTTACATTTTTTTAAATCATTGAAAATAATGACTAAGATGTGTACACTGTATGCTTTTTTTTTTTTTGCGATACTGATTACACCACTTGAGTTTCACCAACCATATGAAACAAACATGAATCCAAAGAGTACATTTCTAATAGGGTTGGGCCGATAGACGATGCTGATAGACAACACGATGTTGAGCCGGCATCGTGATCCACCCTGTACACAAACCTGTACACACAAGCACACATGTAGTTTCTTTCTATCCCTCTGTCAATTATCCTCCTGTGTTGCTCCATTTCACCCTGTGGCCTGAATAAAGCCCATTTAATTTTCTTGCCTCTTTTGTCAGTTCTCTTACTTTCTTGCCATCTCTCTTGTTCTACTTTGCTTTCTTTTTCTCATTCTAGTGCCTACTCTCTCTTTATATATCTCTCAAATGTTTTTTTAAGTGCATGCAATATATTGCTCTTTTGATTTTGTTTTAATCAGAGTTTACCCTCTTGCTTTTTCTTCCTGGTTTCACTCAGGCTTTCTTCGTACCCTCTCGTTTGGCCTCCTCGATTTTTGCCATGGTCACAGTACCCACACTCTCTCTGCTATTGGCCCTGGTAGAATGGGCGGGTCAGACTAGCTCCTCTCCTCATCTCTTGCTCCGGCCCCGAGAGCGTGAACGGGACCCGGTGGCATCAATGCACTTCAACATCGCAGTGATCCACGCGGGCTCAACGGTTCAACAAGGGGAAGCAGGGGCTGCAGCAGCTGCGGGTAGGGTGCCATACCCGGGCTTCGGACGTGTGCACAGCAGCTTCGGTGAGAGTGTCGTCACCCAGTGGGGATCCGCAAACGTAATCTGGCTCCAGGTCTGTCCGATAGAGGTCATGCAAATTAAATTGAATTGATTGCGTACAGGGTCGAAACAGTTGTGATTTTAAATTTAGTTCATTCATCGGCTGGGAGAAGAAGAGCGTAGTGATGTTGAATTTAACCGATGATCCGGGAGGAGCACGCACACGGCGGCTGCTGAAAGAGAACGAAGCACAGGTAGAGAGGGAAGGTCATTGCGTTTCTGTCTCACTTATTCGCTCATTTAATCATTAATTTACTGACATCACTTCCTGTCCTTAACCATTTGTTTGACTTTTTCTTTCGGCTGTCGTCTCCACCATCTTTCTCTGACCTCTCGCTGTCCTTTCTCCGTTCTCCTCTCATTCTCATTCCATTTCCCATCTCTACCTATATTTGTGTAATGCGCGTGTGTGTGTGTGTGTGTGTGTGTGTGTCGCAGGTTGTCCTCTGTCTCCCCCTGGCTCCAGGCTGTTATTGTTCTGTGTATGTGTGTGTTAGAGGGTGTTATTGTGCCTTGTGTGTCCCAGTACACTGATGTCAGTGTTAATATAACAGCCCAATGCCATATGCATTAGATTCAGTCTGCAGTGCTTCTGCTCATTACACACACTCACATACACACAAACCCAAATAAATATTGCACACATACATAAAGTATGCATTTATATACACACAGAAAGTTGCATAGTAGAACATACAGTATAGAGTGCAAATGCATTCTTAGATTACACTGGGCGGTATGACAGTGGTAGAAATATGTCAGTCGGTAGAGATGCTATACCGTTTATAGTACTGCAGTGTATCTGCTGTGCGATGTAAAAAAAAAAAATCCAACACTAAGCAAAAAGTCTACTCTTCACACTGTGTTGCAGATTTGTTTTCAGTGTAGACAAATTTGTTGATTGTAATGGGAGCGAGTTTCTGATTGTGTGTTGTACTGATGCCAGACAGGTCTGTGGTCTTCTAAAGATCTTGATATACATTTACTGTAAAAATAATATGAATGCACAATATTGGGTTACCATTTGCGTTATCGGTTCAAATGGACTTTTTAAATATCTAAAATGTATTGTTATCCTATTGTGGTAATATATTATCAATATTGGATATATATTGACCTATTTTGGATATTTTATTGTGTATGCTAATTTCTAATTTTATATTTAAATTATCTTTATTATCGGAAGAACACTACAAGTTAACATAACAATATAATAATTTTATTAAAATAAAATAATTAAATATTAAAAACTGTATTAAATTAAAATGTTTTTTCATTATTTTAATTTAAAATGGTTGTTGTCAGTCTCCTGTTTTCACACTTTTATAATGCACACTTTAAGTTAATATTTAAAAACACAATAATAATTCATCTTAATCATTTTATTAAATAGGAGTGTTTTTTATTTGAGTTTTTAATGTTTTATTTATTATTATATATTAGGAAAAATAATGTAGGTTTATTATAATACATTAATTTCATTTTCAGCTACTGTATTTATTGGTTATCAGATATAACATAAAATACTTATTGGCATATTGGCATAATACATTATCAGTTAGAATATTAATATTGGTGCATCCCTAAAAATAACTGCATTTGGTACGAGAGGTCAGTAATGCACAGTGTAGTACCCACAAGCCCTTCAGCTGTGTATATATATTCACAATGCATCATGGCCTTATTGCTAAACATTATCAAGTGGCATTCTTCTGCTGAAAGATATAGTCCCTGACAGTATTAAATGTATGTAGCAAAAATATCTGCTATGGGAGCTGCGCAGTGATGTGATAAAATGATGTTTTCCACTTATTTTGTGAATTTTAGCACGACTGGGACACGGTGTTGACCAATCAAAAAGCCAGGACCAGTTTAATCATACCATGATTTTCAATGTACAGCCCACCCCTACTGTATACACAGGCAGAATATACTGTATACTCTACATAAACACACACACACACACACACACACACACACAGAACAAGAACATCATTTAATCTGTCTTGTTCAGGACTGGTGAGTTTAGATACTAGTTGGATTTTCTATCTATTTATTCTATCATTCTTTTGTTCTTTTCCCAGTTCTCTAGCTCTCTTCTCCGAACAAGAACATCATTTAATCTGTCTTGTTCAGGGCTGGTGAGTTTAGATACTAGTTGGATTTTCTATCTATTTATTCTATCATTCTTTTGTTCTTTTCCCAGTTCTCTAGCTCTCTTCTCCTGTTCTCTCTCTCTCTTTTACAGTCTATCTCTCTTGGGTTTTTCTCTCTCATGCATTGTAAAGGTGAAATCTTTAGTCCCTCTCTCAGTTTCTGCTTTTTTACTGTTCTTTCCTTCCTTCCTTTCTCTCTCTCCCTCCCAGATGTGCTAGTTTCCTTTCTTCCCGTTTTCTCTCCTTCTCTTTCCATCCATCCAGTATCTGTCTTTCTTCATTAAGGCATGCCCCAGCACCATTACTTCAAAGCTGTTCCTCTCCTTAAAATCATTTCTGTCTGTTACTGTTTGCCTGGAATAAATCCTAATACATTAGGGCTGTAACTAATAACTGTTTTTATAATCAATTCAATTCTGGTTAGCTCTTTGATTGATTAATCAGATATCTTAACCAATATTGTTCTTCTAACAATATGCACATTGAAGTATGCCGTATTCTATGCTATACAAATTCTATGAAAAAGGTAGTTAAATAATGTAAAGTGAACACATCTTACATTCTAAATGCAGCAGAATAAATAGCATTGACATACAGTAGACAGTAGAATGTGTGACTCTGCAGGAACATGCATATTCTGCCCTCTGAACACGGTACATACTGTAGTACATCAATCTACAGTAATCAGTTTATTAGTTCCTGTAATGAAGCCTTAATTTTTCAGTAATCCCTTTAATGTTAGTTTTCATATATCATTAATTACAGTGCATATAGGATTTAAAGTTTCAATCCAAATTCACTGATCCAAGTGATTGCACTCCCTTTCTGTTGTGCTCCATTTAATTGACATGAATGTTCTATGAAATATCTGAAATGTAATAACAAGAGCAACAGTTTAATTGCTCTTTTGATATTGGGACTGTTAGGCTCTGTTTTGTAAAATGGAAATACTCTCATAAGAAATTAACAGTAAAATGTCATTACATTACAGTTTCATTACAGTTTTTCAGTTACTGAAGGACTTATTTTCACAATCAGTTATTAGTGATTTTATAAATAAATATATAAACCCAATACCTCTCCTGTCCTCTCTTCCATTTCCTCTTCTCATTCCACTCATGGTCTCTTCCTCCCTTTTGACCTCTGTGTTCTATTTTGCACTCTCTTTTGTTTCCTCTCTTGCTCCTGCTCTCTGGTTTTCATCTTGGTCCCCTCTGTCCTCTTTGCCCCCACTCCCACTCTAGGTGCGGTTGTTGTACTGCTCTCAGGAGGAAGCAGAACAGGTGTTCCATGCTGCTTGGGCAGCTGGTCAGGCCAGCGCCTCTCACATATGGTTCGCGGTGGGTCCGGCTTTGTCCGAGCTGGGCCTGACCGGACTACCCAGTCGGCTGTTTGCGGTCAGACCACAGGGCTGGAGGGACGAGCCCCGCAGGCGTATCGCCCGTGGGGTGTCCATTCTTACTCATGGAGCTGTCGCGTTGCGTAAGGACTACGGAGCCACTGGAGGGCCGCACTTTGTCACTAACTGTCAAACGGATGGCAATGGAACACAGAGGATCCGCGGTAGAATGAAGTAAGAAACTGTTCTTTCTACCGATACAAGATGTGACTTGTATGTTTTGCACAGAGAGATACAACATGTCTCACACTGAGCAGCACAACACTTTCGCCTATATTATAGTGACCATGAACATTCGCAAAGCATTTAACTAATGTAACGTGCTGTATTAAGTGAAATGGAATATTTAGTGGGAGATGATGTAGGGTGGGATTTGATTTTATCAAATGAGATTTCAATGGGCAGAGAAAGAAGGCTGTAACATAGTTGGTTAATTTAATTTTTTCAATAAATAAAAATATTTTAAAAGTTTGTGTACAGTAAAAGTTATATTTAGTGCTGTCAAATGATTAATCGCGATAAATCACATCCAAAATAAAAGTTTTTGTTTACATAATATATGTGTGTGTACTGTGTATATTTATTATGTATATATAAATACACATGCATGTATATATTTAAGAAAAATATGTTACGTTTATATATTAAATATATTTATATATTATATACATTTTATGAATATAAATATATACATGTAAATACATGTAAATATTTTCAAAATATATGCTGTATGTGTGTGTATTTATATATGCATAATAAATGTACACAGTACACACACATATGTAAACAAAAACTTTTACTTTGGATGTGATTAATCGCGATTAATCATTTGACAGCACTAGTTATTTTTAAAGAAATTAATACTTATATTCAAAAGGATGCATTCTATTTATCAAACGTGACATTAAAAACAAAAAATATTATATCAAAGAAATAGTACTGATCTTTAAAAAGATTCTGTTCACCAAAGAATCCTGAAAAAAAAAGTTTCCACAAAAATGTTAAGCAAATCACCTGTTTTCAATATTGATAATAATAAAAAATCTTGAGCAGCAAATCAGCATATTAGAAGAGTCATGTGACACTGAAGACTGCTGAAAATTCAGCTTTGCCATTACAGGAATAAATTACTGTTTAAAATATAATAAAATAGAAAATGGCTCTTTTAAATTTTAATAATATATTTTGAATATTACTGTTTTTACTGAATATTTTATTTTGATCAAATAAATGCTACCTTCTTTAAAAAACATATTATTGTACAATATTATAAAATGTAATTATATTACAGAATATATTATTAATATTTTGATGAAGATTATAAAAACCAACATTTTTACCAACCACTATATAACCAGTGACATTTATTTAAGAAGTTCATTTTAACTTCTTGTTAACTATGCAGTAGCTTAGTCGTTATAGCTGCCATACAAGGAATGGATTTAGATATTCTCATAGGAGCAAATTAAATAATTAACTAAATAATTAAATCATCTTTGTCCATGGTATCGCAGCGTAAAAAGCTGCATCTTATTCACTAACCACTCACAAACTAGTTTTTAACAGGTGCAATCAGAGTATTTAAATCAAGTAAGTAGCATTAATTTCCACACAAACACGCCTCCTTTATGAGACTCATTGTACTGTATATTGCACTTTATTCACAATAAAATGAAAGCAGGTGACAAATTAATCTGAAAGGGATGTTTGAGTGCACTTTCTAGCGATCATGACAGCAGTAAATCAGCTGATTATTATCAAATGATAGAGAAGAGTGTTATAACCGAGCATTTATCCAGATTCACGTGTAGTAAAGTGCATTTTTCAGAGATTATTTAGTTGTCTGGATGTCTACGGTAGGACTATGCTGTACTGGTTTTGTGAATGCATTTGTGAAATTGCCTGCCTAATTCATTTAGTGAATCAAGTGCTAAACCAGCACATGCAAATAAATGCTGCTTTCAGCATAGTTTAAAAGTGTTATTATACTGATCTTGAATATCTTTAAAAAGCCCTCTATTTATGTTCACCCTGAGAACTGTGTTTAAAGCTCATCTCATTTGGCATTAACCTTCAACTTTTCTGCTTTGTTGCATTTATAGTAAGTCTATTTATCTGTAATGACACACTCTAATGAGAGTGAAAGTGTTGCACCTTTGAGGCATGAATGTCCTTTACTTCCCCACCACAGGGACTGCAGGGGGAGGCGTTCAACATGCCCCTGTATTTAAGAAGACAACATGGGTGGGAGGGGATAAACAATAGCAGCATGCTTGACGCTGTGTCTGCCCTGAAAGCATGCAATGCAGCAAAACTAGGAGAGGTTTATAATCAATAAGCATGTGCCAGTTTCATTTATTATAATTGGAAGATTATCCACCTTATTTTTAACACAAGAGCAAGCCAAGCCATTTTTAACTTCCGTTATCAGCTGGTTCTAGTTATGTTCAGTAATTTAGTCCATTATGCTGCTCTGTGTTGTTAACTGGTTTTGTTATCATATTATTTTAGTGTAATCATAAACAATGCTTATATTGCAAAATATATATTTTTTATTTATTCCACTTTGTTATCATTAGTTATACACCTGTGGTGGCTAATCAATTGGAAATCTCACAGATTCACAGGAAATATCGTACTTCTGCATTGAAAAATTAATTTCTGAGAGACTTTTTGACGAAATCCTTATAATTTAGTTAGTATTTTGCCATTAAATGTTCGTTAATTTTAGTTGAATTTCATAAAAATGGCATCTGACTTTAGTAGACGAAAGAACGTGCATAATTTGATGACATTTTCAAACAGTTTATATTCCTGAAGTTATTGACTATGATGAGATTCTTTGAACAATCAGCATTATTTTTGTCTCATATTTTCATCAGCAGTATGCTTTGATTCAAGTCACTGCATTTTCGTTTCATCTTCATTATCGTTGGAAAATGCTAAAAACAAATCTTAATTAATGAACTTTAATGAAATTAATTAGTTTCATCAATAATTTTGATGAGAAAAGCACTGGCTGCCAGTGATGAAACTAGAATTTCTGAACAACAGCCTGAACTTAAAAAAAATTTGTTAACCACCTTTAACAGCATATTTTACACATTGTAGGGAGAGATTACATGGTCTCACTGAGCGGAAACTTTCAACGTAACACCATCAGTGTGACTCACACTCATTACACATCAGAAGAGGATTGATGGGGAAAAGAGATTCACCTGTTTAGTGCTGCTGATGTAATTACGGTTTGCTAAATAGGCTTCTACATAATGGTTTTGCATGTATTTATCAAAGAGATCTTTGTAGGAACTTTGTGAGGAATATTCACAAAAGTCTCATAAGAACTGAGCGGAGGAAACGTTGCTCCTTCAAACTTGTTCACCCAGTCAAATTTTTAAATGTGCACTCTTCATTTTGCCAAAAGCATATTGGATTTAAGATAAAAAGATTAATTTGAAGCAGTCACAAAGAATGTCACATTTAGGCACCGTTCTGGGTATTTTACTGGTTTAGATTAAGTGCTCGAAATAGAGTGACTGCCTCCTTTGATTCCATTGCTGAAGGAAATAAAATGGTTACCTTCACCACAGTCTCGCAATCTGACCTAATTAGGATGTTTGTGAAGTGCTCCGTGCGAGATTTCCTCTTTGACGTGTCCTCGGAGTCTTTTATACTAATTCTTTCTGAGTCTCTTCCATCTCAACAGACTGTTTCTGCTGTGTTCTCTCTGCTCTGCAGGTATTTCAGTAACATCACGCTCGGTGGGCGGGACTATTCGTTCAATAACGAGGGCTACCTGGCCAATCCCTTTCTGGATGTCATCTCCTACACGCCTGGGAGTGGCTGGGAAGATGTAAGAACTAATCAGAATTCTATTTCCGTTCGTTCTTGTGTAACCGCTGTTATGGATTGGTAATGTCCAGGATGAAAAGCAGCATTGCAGTAGCCATGCTGAGAACTGCAGTAGCAATGCGCTGGAATGGATTTTGAAAGAAGATCACATATCATTTGAGGTGTCACATATCAAGTTTTTGTGCACTGTTAATTACGCATATGAACGATCGCAGTACATACTGGGATTTAAAGGTAACGACAGCTCATTGCTTTAATAAAATGTGCGATTTACTTCATCATGACTATCATAATGATGTACTTGCTGTCTAAGAGCTGCAAGTCTAATGTTCCAGTTTGTAGCGGTAAGACATATAGATTGAAAGCAGTTTTAAAATGATATACAACTTGACACTACACTAATTTCGAAAACCATTTCCCATGACAGTCCACAGCAGAAAAACCCATTACAATTAACTCTGAACAATGCATCACATTGTGCAGCAGAGAGAGCGTTTTGGTGTTGATGGTGCACTTCTGCCGTTCCGCACAGAACCGTTAAAGCCTCAATGATATAAACATATAATTAGGGTTTCAAGAGGATGTACATAATGTACAATTAGCTCATGTTTACATTTGGCCCTGTTATCTATGCATACCCATGATACCCACAGTATGTTATTAAGATTAGCAAGGCTTTCCTACATTTTATTATTATTATGTGAAGAACTATAACCGGAAAATAATTAATTGTGAAATATTTTTAGAGAGCCGATTTGATTTCCTCTCCCCCTTCCTTCGCTAGTTATGTTTGTGTTAAGTATGTCTGAGTGGAGAAGGAATAAATAAATAAATGAATAAAAACTCAAACCAAAAAAATTTATTGGCTTCTCTTATATCAGCGTATTGTAGGTGCCACATGGGACATTGTGGCTCTACATTTCTCCCGCAGAGCGCTGCTGTCGTGAGACAAAATAACTGATCCCAAACCCAGCTGAGTAAATATAGCCGGGGAGAAAGTCATATACATGAAGGTGCCACTCAAACTAGTGCCTTAACACAGAATTATTAATATTTAGATGCCACAAAGACAAGCGTAGAGACTGAAAATTGTAATCCCTGGCAGCACTTGTGTTCTCCACCTCTACAATCTGTTAACAGAGAAAATGACAGCGGATTACGTACTTGGGAGAAATTCTAATTCCTTCAGGCAAAATTCACTGACATTGAGCCATAAGAGCAAAAAAGTTTCGATATAGAGTGGGGGATATTTTCTGCTGATCCCCATAGCTTGTCACAATCTATATTTATGTGCATTATATACTGTACACAACATAGCTTAAAATCAATGCTTTTTCATGCATTGGACCAATGATTGCAGTTCGAGCGGCAGCATGTTCTGTCGAGCGACAGGCTCATGTTAACTGGCTCCGGTAGGAGAGTGAGAGGATGCACAGGGATTGTGTTGCCCTGGGCGTCTTGAAAGGTCGAGTGTTGATCGTTTGTTCTGTCGATGTTCTTGTGTAGACTTTGTTTATGTGCCAGCGAATGAGTTCCTCCTCGCTGTCTGTTCTACATTTAGTCCATTCTGAATCAGGCCAGTCTTTCATTTCCTTAAAATTTATCTTTTCTACTGTATGAAAGGGATCGTTCAACCAAAAATAGAATTCTGTCATCATTTACTCTCATGTCATTCCAAACCCAAATGATTTTCTTTCTTCAGTTGATCATAAAAAGAGATGCTAGACAGTACGTTAATGATGCTCTTTTCTATGGAATGAAAGTGAATGGTGACTACTGGGGCTGTCAAGCTGCAAAAATAAAAGCACCATAGAAGTGTCATAATAGAGGTCCATATAACTTGTGCTATATTTTAAGTCTTCATAAATCTTATGATAGCTCAACCCGTTTTCATGAGAAAATGTAACTATGCGATTCCAATTTTGTATGCATTCGTGATTTATGGTGTGATTTGTATGAAAATAGATCATAAAAAAAAAACGATTGTAAGATTCATAGATTGAACAAAAAGGTATTAACGAGATGATAAATTCATACTACTTAGCCACTGATTCGCCAAAATATAAAATAGTTACAAATTCCTATGAGATTGTGTTGGATTGCTTTGTGTGAGGGACAGACCGAAATATAAGTGTACTGAAAATCTTCCCACTCTGCCATATATCTCAGATTCCATTTCTTTGATTTTATATTATAATTTGGTATTACAATTGGTTATTAGACATACTGTAAGAGCACCACTCACTATTGATCGGTTTAAAATCTGGAGTGACAAGTCTTCTTGCGCCACATTTGAATAAACATATATGAGAGTTGTGGCAAAAGAGAATATTATTGAAAAAAACTGCTAAATCTTGTTCTGTTCCAGACACAAAGGTATTGTATGCCTGTGGTTCTCAACCATGGAGCTGGGACCCACTGGGGGCCTCAGCACAATTACAAGGGGGTCGTAAGATGGGCAAAAATAATTTAAAATAAGACAAAATATGATTTGAAGAAAGGTAAAAAAAGACGTAGACTGACATATTTCTTATTATAATTTGTAACCTCTACAACTGTCATAATTAAATAAGAATCAGGGTTCTCACGGTATTGGAAAACCTGGATATATGAGGGAATGAAGTGTCATGGAAATTATTACAAATTTAAAAAGTCGTAGAAATTTCTCCAATAAATATAAATTTTTCTAGTTAGCTAAATCTTTAAAATATTTTATATATTAAAAATGGCTGAGAAATTGCTATTTGTATATAATAAATAAAAAATCATGTAATAACGTACTGAAATTACAAAATTTTGTTATTATTATCTAAAATTATTTATTCATTTATTTATTTTAAAAAATATTACTACGCCTAGTTTCTGTAAATAAAAAGTTTGAAAACTACAGGTTTGAAATGACATGAGTAAATCTTGAGAGAAGTATTATTTTTCTATTCCTTTAAAACTGTTTTTTTTTTTTTTTTTGGTAATGTAATGGCACACTATAAAAGACAGTGGTATTTTGTTGTTTTGAAATCTGTGCACGGAATAACTCCTAAAAACCCATCAAAGGGAGCAACAGTCTGTTAAGGGTTGCATGGTGCTGGTTCTGGCTTTGGCGCCTGCGTCTCATTTGCAGATATGTTCTGGAGAAAAGTGCTGTTAGAGACATCTGGATGCTTTTGTACTTCAGAGTCACGGAGTCTTTGTCATTCACATAAAATATTTAATGGGGCGCCATAATGTACATTTAAAAGGCTTCCACGCTGACTATAGGAGGTTTTCAATTTCCATTTGTTTTAGGAGGGCGCTCTATTAAAACACGACTCTCGCCGTCTTTGTCTTCGCTCCGTTTTGTCTCTGGTTCTCGTAAATGCGTTCTGTCTAACACGGAGTAGACAATGGACGTGGATGACTCAACTTCCAGAAGCTCGTTGTGCACAAGGCACTTCATGTGACGCCTTCCACATGCGGCATTTATAGCGTTTTAACAAACTAACTGCTACAGCGCTTTTGATCCCATTTGTGCGCTGTTCTCATAAATCGATACATATCGGGGGAGACGTTTAAGAAATGAAATGCCAAGCACATTTCTCCAAACCCTCTTTGTACCTGTCAGGATGTGTCCATGTGTGTTTATGCCGTGTAAATCTGCTAGTGGATTTGTAAGGATCGCGCTGGGGTAAAAGCGGCTCGTTTTATCCTCCTCTCAGAGGGACGTTCACAGGGACGGGGGTGTCATGGCAGCATGTTTGTGTTTCACCCTGTGAAAGTATTATCTGTTCCCGGGGGAGACGGTGTTTGATCAGGCCCCTGCTCTACCTCTGCCTGCGTGAGGCTCTGCCCCCTCAGCTTGGGCCCAGATCTCTGCTACTCCGGCTCTTTGTTATGCACCGCAGGATCTCTGGTTCTCCACACATGCTCTGACACTCCTATTTCGGTGGTTTTGTCGGCCCACATTCCGACGTCGAAAAGAGTTAAAACATCTGGCTGCCACTGACATGGATCGGACAGAGAACTCAGTGCATTTTGGAGGTGGAGGAGAGTAGGAAAGATTCGGGGGTGGGAGAAAGATCAGAGAAGATGAGAGGGAGAAGAGAAACCCAACAGCATGTTCAAACACATTAAAGAGTATTATAAGGACATGACACTAAACACTGTGCATCATTAGCATTTCTATCCCTCAAGCAGCTGCAAAAAGCCACTCGGATCCTACACAGTTCTACCTTGCCTGGCTGTGCTACTTTGTGACACGCCATGCATATTTTATTAAGCTGTTCAGACATCCTTAATACAAGACGGTGTCACCTGTTGAGATGTGTGGCTGGATCTCTTTCCGTAGCGGATTCTGGCCTGACGCTGTCTGTCAGATGCAGACACGAGCCAGCAAACTCAACATTCCCTTCCCTCCCATCAGTGCCGCTCAGAGAAAATGGATCTTGGGTTAACAGACTGTGAAGGCCTGTTCACACCAAGAACGATTACTATAAAGATAACAACGGGTACCTGTATATTAGCGTCCACACCAATGCATAATAAAGGTGCAGTTACTTTCTGCAAATTTTTGCGGGCATTTCAATAGGAATCCATGTGATTGGGGATTTTGCATAAGGGTGAAAGATTTCCCCACTGGTTCAAGTTGGTCAAGCGGATTTGCCACATAAATCAACAGAAGGCTGCTTGTTTTGAAAGTTACTTCTTTGTCAGATGTGCTTCAGTACATCACTACACGAGAGGAGAGGCAATGGATAATGTGACCGAACCTTAAAGGGGTCCTATTATGCTCTTTTACAAAGTCTTGATTTTGTTTTGGGGGTGTACTAGAACATGCTCTCATGCTTGGTGGTTCGAAAAACGCATTTTTCACATAATTTACATTATTAAAATACCTTTCTCCCCAGCCTGGCACAAACGTCTCGATTAGTTCCGGCTTTGATGAAGGTCCACCTTCCGAAAAACAAAATGTGTTGTGATTGGTTAGCTGTCCCAGTGCGTTGTGACTGGCGAACAGCTTAGACGTGTTTCAGTACTGCCACGCCCCTTGCTCCGTCTTTCAACAAAAGCTTTTGGCGAATCCGGCACTGTACTCCCTCATGTTGTGGAAGCTGTCCTCAGTAAAATGCGCAGCACACAATAGCAAATTGGGGTTATAATGCTCAGGGACAGAGTTAAAAAATAAATTGCAACCACTGTTTCCTGACATCATCCGCTTTCGGAAGCCCAGTTCGTTGTAGTTCTTGAAAAGGGATTTTTTTTAAACTAAATATCTTCCTTTGGAGTGGACTTTGAGATTTGTAAATTTCTAGATCTCTTTTATGCGCAAACATACACACTGACTAAAATTTAAAAAGTGAAAAAGCATAATAGGACCCCTTTAAAAAAATTGTTCACCCAAAAAAGAAAAGGCTGTCATTAATTACTCACCCTCATGTTGTTACAAACCTGTAAGACCTTCATTCATCTTTGGAACACATATTAATATATTTTTGATGAAATCCAAGAGCTTTCTGACCCTGCATAGACAGTAATGGAACCGACATGTTCAAGGTCCAGAAAGGTAGTAAGCACATCGTTAAAATAGGCCATGTGACATCAGTGGTTCATCGGTAATTTTATGAAGCTACGAAAATACTTTTTGTGCACAAAGAAAACAAAAATAACTTTATTTCTCTTCTGTGTCAGTCTCCGTGGCGTATGAGGGCACCATGATGCATGTGTGATGCTGCTGATGCAGAAGCCGGCATTCTGACGTAGAACCCGGATGCGCTGCACATTATTTACAAGCAGAGGAATGCACACACATGCGCCGTGGAACTGTTGTGAACATGCATAGAATGACATGGAAGAGAAGAAATTATTGAATAAAGTCGTTATTTTTTGGGGGGGGGGGGGTTGCACACAAAAAGTGTTCTCCTAGCTTCATGAAATTACGATTGAACCACTAATGTCACATGGATTATTTTAACGATGTCCTTACTACCTTTCTGGGCCTTAAATGTGTCAGTTGTGTTGCTGTGTATGCAGGGTCAGAAATCTCTCGGATTTCTTCCAAAATATTCAGAAGATAAACGAAAGTCTTACAGGTTTGGAACTGTTAGGTCCACACTATTAGCCCAACGGAGGTATCCAATGGTGGATGAAGGTTTCCTGCATGTTCGGTCATTTCAGCGTGCAAAGTTATTAAATTTTGATTAAATTCAAATCTCCATTTTATTATCTAATCTGACTCCATTTTATTATGACCTCGCATTTGAGTTAGAATGTAAATTATTATTGATCATTTATAGGATAATTTATCTAGACATCTGATTATTCTTAATATATTTATCTATTTATTCTTTAATATTATCGTACTCGTTCATTAGTTTGCTCATGTTCGGCAGATAGCGTATCTTAAGGTCACATTCTCGTCAGTCTTGGTTATTAGACAGAGGTAATTGGCTAATATTTTAGACGGCCACTCCTATGCTTGCTCATTCTAAAAGTACTTTTAATTAGCCCCCCATAGATTTGTACACACTTGAATAAAGCAACATTATTTCTAGTCAGAGGTCATGTCCACTATTATGGATATAAGCTGACCAACATTACTTTCCCTGATAGTAGCTTTGGTATGGTCATGCCATGGTTTCCCCATGTACACTAGAATAATATTACAATAAACAGAGGTTAGGCTCACCCTATTTAGGTTGGTCGAACAACATCCAGTTGACCTAAACGGAAATTCCCTATAAGCCCTTACAATCTAAGTACACTTGAACTAATACCAAGTGTTAGCCAGATCTCTAAAGATACAGTTGGTGTGCCCTATGCTCCATCTCAACTGAATTTTAGTCTGTTACTAACCTGACGCAGGAAATGCGGTAACAAAGATACAACATTATCTACTACAGTCAATAATTATAGAGTAAAACAGAATAAAATCAAATGTAACAATTTATTATCAGTAAGGTAAATATGTATTATGCCAATTACATAGCTAATTCAAAGAAATCAAATCATATCAATACAAACATCAGATTCTCTAGGTTAAATATAAGAGTAGAAGATGGATACCTGACCTTAGAAAATACATAGTATGGAGTGTAGAGACACACACCACACAACAGGCTTCCTGGCTACAGAATCGCAAGATTTCCTCTTGCAAGATTTCCTTAAGTACTCAGCCCAAGACATAACATCCCCCGAAATGGAGACAGGAACTAACAATTTGAATTTGTATTGATCAAGCCGAATTAACACCTTTTGGGACAGATGGTAATTTGCATGGAATGACACCCTCTACAGTAATCAAAAAATCTCTTAACTCTTAAGATCTGTATTATCTTTTAGTCTACTTTTGTAAGATTGAGACCATTGTACCCCTCGCCCTGAGACTATTCAAATGATACCAAACATGACTGTAAATATTACTTGCATTCATGTAGAACATTATACTATTGACCATTCTGAGTGAACCAAGTGGAGGTAGGATGGGTAAGGGGAAGGAAGGGGATGAAAAGGAACTGATGCATATGTGAGAGAGGTGTTTTCCCGCATTTTCTCTCAGTGGGATGTGGATGTATGTCTGTATGTTAATGCACTGTGTGTATTGTCCGTCTCAGAAGATAAACGTGTCTGAGGTTCTGTAAATCTTACAGAACGACATGAGGATGAGTAATTAATGACAGAACTTTCATTTTTAGGTGAACTATCCCTTTAAGGAAACTGTATGGAAGGTTTTTTTTTTTTTACCTTGTAATATCAGTTTCAAAATCATTCTGATGGTACACTGCCTGACTTTGTTCTGGAATTATGCAAGTTTGTTGAGCAGTATGAAATTCTGCAAAAATATTATTTTACTGCATGTACCTTTTAAATATATACACTTTAGTTAATAATACTTTAAGGTAGTAATATGCACCCTTTAGGGGTGAATAAGGTACAAAATTGTACCTCTTGAAAAGGTACCACCCCATTTTGTACCTTTTTTCTTTGAGAGTATAGGGGGCTCCAAAGTTGCAAAAATATGCAAAACTACATACATATGCTTTAAAGGAATGGTTCAGCCAAAAATGAAAATTGTGTCGTCACGTACTCACCCTCAAGTTGTTCCAATGAGCTTCTTTCTTCTGTTAAGCCCAAAAGAAGGTATTTTGAAGAATGTTGGTAACCCAACAGTTGATGGTAGCCATTGACCTCAATAGCATGTAAAAATGTCAATTGTTTGTTTACCAACATTCTTCAAAATACCTTCTTTCATATCCAACAGAAGAAAGAAACTTCTACACATTTGGAACAAGTGGAGGGTAAGTAAATGATGATAATTTTCACTTTTATTCCAATTATCCCTTAACGTTCTGTTTATTCTGTTTATAATAAGCATGTGGTGCAGTTTTGTCTTCTGGTGCTTTAAATGCTTAATGCTCTTTTTAAAGCAGAATAGATTTTGATTGGCCAATATGCCTGATTGCCTGATTGTCAATATGTTTATCATTCATTAGCTGGAAAAATTGTTCTAAAAGTGTTTCCAACATTATTGTTTCTCTGTTGTTATCCTTATAGTTGTGATGTGGACGGCCCTATTCTTTTAAAATTATCATTACAGTTATCACCCTTGGTGTGAATAGACATTTAAGGTGGGAGAGAGAAAGAAAGCTGACAAATGAACAGTCAAACTGACCCAAGCAGACAGATTGATGAACAGAGAACGAGACAGGGACCAGGTGAGCCGATGTCACGATGTCACAGAATCGGCTTTTTGTAATTTCCAGTGATCCGCCCCGGATGCGTTTGATTTCCGAGCCTTTGTAATGCCACAGCCTCAGTTACTGAACAGTTAGAAGTGGGATAACTAGCCCAATGAGACCAGTGCTCGCAGGAATCCACATGCTGACTGTTGCCATTTCCTGCTCGATTCCTTTCAATTAGATGCCTCTGCCCTGATCCTGTGCTAATATGCAAAGTCTTTTAGCTGCCAGCTGCTGACTGAGTCATATGCGTGCACATACACAGCATATGAGAGGTATATATTCTCTGTACCACTGAGACTTGTAACATTTTTTTTTAAGAGCTGAACATCTTTTGCTGTATCTGAATGGCTCTCGAGGGCTGCTTTGGTGCTGATAGCTGCCACTCTCTGCTGGTGTGTAGGGGGGAGTCCTACAGCTCAGTGCTGCTAGCAAACTTTGAGTGTTGGGACTGGGATAAGACAGTAATATGTGAAATGTGTGCTGCTTACAAACTGCTGAGAGGTTGTTGTGTCCTATAGGAATAGTTCTGAAAATTGAAAAATTCTGTCATTTGTTTACTCACCCTCATGTCGTTCCAAAACTGTATGTTATTTTTTGATGAATGAATCTTCATATTTGTCCATGCAATGACAGTTCACTGACTGTCAATGTTTCGAAATGAAATAAAAGCACTCTAAATACATTTTTTTAAGTAGATGCAGATATGACCTTTCCGCTGGTTTGATGTTTTGGCTTAGATATCTGATGTTATGACCTCATTATGTTTGTTTATGAGACAATTAAACTTAAATTTTAGTCTACTTTTATGGTGCTTTTGTATTGCTTTTTAGCCATTTCGGAGCTTGACAAACCCTGGTCACTGTGATCGGTCATATGAAAAGATCTCTCTGAAGACTCAGATCATTCTTCTTTTGTGGTTTATGGAAATAATAACAGCATACAGGAATGGAATGATGTGAGGGTAAGTAAATAATGACAGAATTTTTCATTTTTGGGTGAAATATGAAACTGAACTGATGCTTTGTATCACATCTCTTCTTTTATTGCTGTCTCCTTATGATTAATTGCTTGTGTTATAGCATTTCTCGTTTGTGTTTTGCTTTGGATAAAATTACAAATTAGTTTTACATCAACTTTTCTCTGACCCATGGAGCACACTGAACTGCATTTTGTGTTTAAAGGGGTGGTTCACTGTTTTTTTTCTAGGCTTGATTGTGTTTATGGGGTGCAGTCTAGCATGGGTTAATGCTTCGTTTTTAAAAAAACAAATTATTTTTCACATAATTTACCTTTATTCCACACCGCTCTGTCCCTTCTCTGAGAAACGCGCTGATCATTTCCTGCTTTTATGAAGCCCCGCCCTCAGAAATGGGCGATGGGCTCTGATTGGTTAGCTAGCCCAGTGTGTTGTGATTGGCTAAACCGCATCTAGTGCGCGTCTAAACGTCCCGCCCCTCACCTCAGGCATGTACTCCAGTTGTATTGTAAACAACGGCGTCGTTAATATCGCTTATCAGTTTGAGCCTGATTGAGAAGCAGAGGATATTATTGAAGAGGATCATGCAGAACCTGTGCAAGCACGACTTTTAATGGTAGGCCTATGTTTTTTGTTTGTTGTTGTCTCATACTTTTAGATATGCTGTTATTTGTAAATGCTACTGCTTATGTTAGCTTTTAATATACTGTTTTATCTTGATTAAATCTTTAATACAGCAGAATACATGGTTGCATTATAGCATTTTTTTAACAGTAAGAAGTGTTTTGCCAGCAAGTATTGCTCGTTACAGTAGCAACTGCGTACACGTCCATGTTTAACGCAATCAACCACCCCTTTAAGAGGAATAAGAAAATTTATTATTGTAATTCTTCTCCTCTTTCTCCTTCTCCTTTTCCTTCTTCTTCATTTACACTACTAATAGTAGCACTATTAAAATAAAAAGATTAAATATTAAATTAAATAGTATTAATTACTATTAATTAGTGCTGTCAATCAATTAAAAAAATAACCAATTTATCACACATTTTTTTCTGAAATGAATCGCGATTAAGCCGACATAACATTAAATTTTTTAAATATACTTTTATATGGCAATAATTTCACATTCAATCTTCAAATTAATGTATAAACAACATAAAGACAGTATATTTTTCGATATTTGTTAAATATTTTTTTATGACTGAAGGTGAGTATCACTGATACCAATACTACTGATGTCTCTAGGGAATAGTTTTTTCCTAATATTTACCCACTGACTATAGCCAATCAACATTACAGTAAAATTGAGAGCCATCGATTTTAACATTTATAAGACTTAAAAAAATAACTTCTAATTCAACAGGGCTTGAAATTAACTTTTTTACTTGGTAGCACTGGTGCTCCCAACTATAAAAATTATAGTTCACACAGATTAAATTATGGGAGCATATGCGGCCAAATTTCGAGCCTTGTTTAAGTAAACTTAAATCAATCTTCACATAAACCCATTATAATAATGTCATATTTACCTGTGCACTTCATCAAGTAAGAAATATACAGAAATTGAATAAAGTTGAATAAAGCTACAAAAGTTATTGGTTTCCTCTTTTTTTCTTTTGTTCTTTGACTAACAGACATCATAGCAGCTGGGTTATTAGGTTATTTGGCTGCTATGACTTTAAGAGCTGCCGCTGCTGAACGTGACGCGGATCTGACATGCATGCTTGTAGTTTTATTTGCGCTTTAATATTAAATGATACAGGTTACAGCACGCGCCGTTTTTGTGCATGCAATTGAAGAGCACCCACTACAACAGCTGACAGGACAGAAAAATTTGTTTTACTGACATATGGCCTGACAACATCTCATCTGAATGCAGTTCACTGTTGTTCTATACTGAAGCTCATTGGACGCCTGGAGCTGAGGTGAAGTCTCCTGTTGATGTAGTCGTAAAGACGTTAAATAAGCGCAATTCTTGTCAAGAATAAAAGAGACATAAGCAGCAGTTGTGAGTGGGGTGGCCAACCCTAGCTCCGCCCTTACATTAACGGCATTAAATATTTTTAACGCCTTTAAACTGGAAAAATTAATCGCCTGCGTTAACGTGCTAATTTTGACAGCACTAATATTAATACATGTAGATTATACTTTGTATAAGAACTTGTTTATATTAATATTATGATTATTAAGCTTTTATACAAAGTATAATGTCATTAATTAATGTCACTACATGTCATTAATCATAGTAATAGTTTTATTATTATTAATAATAATAAATGGAAATAATACTTAATTGTAAATAATACTTGTAAATAAAAGCATGCTTTTTGTTTTGGTTTATTTTCTGTTAAGTACTCTGATTCATACAGTTCTGAATGTCTTTGTCTTCTGTATGTGGATTATGAGCTCAGTTATACTGTCATAGTCTATCTTGACACATTTTACCCCTTCTCTCTTTTTTCTCAGGCTCGTAACCTTTTCCTCTGTGGCCCGTCACTTAGCTAAAAATCTGTCTTTTTTTTCTGAAAAGAAAAATCCACTCATTCCCCAGTGAATAAAAAGGGCACAGGATTGTTTCTAGAGAGCCCTCAGCTATAAGCTCACAGAGGAACATAGAGGAGATCGTCTTTCATTTTTCACTATCCTTCCTCACTTTACAGGCTTAACCTGAGAAAAGAAAGCCATTCCTGTCTGTAATCCAGCCTCAATGACTCTATTAGAATAGACTGTTTTAAATAGCTAAAACCGCTGAAAAGACCTTTGACTTACATGTATTATTGATTTATGAATTGGATTCATAATGAGAATTAGTCATGTTTATACAGCTTTTGTCACGGTCATTATAAGCACCGCCTATTAAATTGATATCTCCATTTATTGGCCACATTTCTGCTACTGCAAAGACGCGAATGACCTCTGACCCTAGACCATGTACTGTCTGTGTGGTCTTAGGTAGGATGGTGGGAGAATGGGGTGTTACGTCTGAGGTACCCTGCTTGGTCTCGATATGGTCCCTTCCTGCAGCCGCCCGATGATGCTCAGCACCTGAGGGTGGTGACCCTGGAGGAGCGGCCCTTCGTTATCGTGGAGCTTGCAGACCCTGCCTCTGGAACCTGCATTAGAGACTCTGTGCCATGCAGACGGCCTCTCAATGCCAGGTTAGTACTGATCTGACCGCCTCGTCAGCCATTTATCATGGCTTTTCTTTATGGGGGAAAAGGAACATTGTTGTAAAATTGTTCCAGTGGGTCCCAAGAAACCAAAGTTAAATTAGAAAGTTGTATGTTTCAGTGGACAGGTTAGGAACTAGATTTTCTTCCCATCACGGGTCTATGACCTTTCTGTGAGACAGGCTTTGCAGTGTCATTCCACATTTTGCCAAATCTTCTGTCTAGTCTTGTCAAAAGTATCGACCGCGATACCATTCGGTACTGAAATTTTAAAAACGTCCATTTCCCGCTAAGATTTGAGCGCTGTTGAGCAGATTCTTAAACCGCGCTGATTGATCATTGTGTTCACATGCTCAACAGATACGTCTGTGATTGGCTTCAATGCTCTTTACCGAGCGCTCACACAGAAACACACGAGAGCATTTGAAAGCCGCGTCTATCAGCGGATCCGTCTATGTGCAGATATATTAGGGATCCGCTGACGGTGACGGATCCATTTTTAAAATTTCAGTACCGAATGGTATCGCGGTCGGTACTTTTGACAACACTACTTCTGTCAGAGATCAAATGCAGGTGTTAGAGGAGAAATGCAGTTATGCATCTATTACAGGCAAATTTATATTAGTAATGCACACCTTCAGATGCCAATACTATAGTCTTTATATTCACTTCTTTAGCTTGTTAATTGTTTGGACAAAAGAGTAGTTTTAATGTGATAAATGTTTTACATTTGGTGCCGAATTGTAATCATTTCAAATTTAATTTGATATTGTATTCTACAGAGTGTATTGCTAGCATTATTTTTGTTATTTCTTTTATTTTTATTACTGGCAGCACATTTATTTTATTTTATTTTATCACAACCTAATTACTATAATTATTAAAACAACATTTTGACCATCAACCATTTTAAGATATTAAAAGATATTATGACTTATCAATTTATTTTGATATTGTATTCTACAGAGTGTATTGCTAGCATTATTTTTATTATTTATTTTATTTGTATTACTGGCAGCTTATTTTATTTTATATTCTTTTATTTGATTTACTAACAACTTAAATGCTATAATTATTAAACCAACATTTTGACCATCAGCCTTTATTAAAAGCTATTATCACTTAAGAAGACTGATGGCAAAACATTGTTTAATAATAAAGAATAAAAGTCTTCATAACTTGCACTTCAATATTTAGGTGTGCACTTAAATTTTATTTGTTAATTGAAAAGCAATATATGGCATAACAATGAAGTAATCGTATAAGAAATCGTAATTTGGGGTTGTAAGCGTGGCCTGTTTTTTCTTGCTCCAAAGAGTTCCATTCGGAAGCTTTGGTCATCTTTCTCCGGTCATTTGTCACATTCTTTCAATTTAGTCTTTATCTCTGTGTATCTCACTTTTTTTTCCTCCCCAACATATCACTATGAAGTTCCAGGGGCTATACTCACCTGCCTGCGCTTTGCAATCGATCACTCGTTTCCTCTCTCTCTTTCTCTCGCTTCCCCTCTCATTTTAACTTTGCCTTATGGCGATCTCTGTTCATACTTAGTCATCATGTTGCTTGTCAATCTGCTTGAGCTCTTGCCGTGTACACGTGTCTCTGCGGATGCTGCTTCACTGCTCCCACACCAGACATATGGATGCCAGTGTTTCGTCTAATTATATCATTTTTAGTTATATCACAGAAAATGTACCAAGACAGTATACTTCTGAAAACCTTGCCCTTCCCATTCTTCTGTCTTTTTTATTTCACATTCCCTCTGTAACTCTCAGTCCTTTTGGTAACACTATTTCTCTTGTTTTCTCTCTTCATGGTGTGTGTGTGTGTGTGTGTGTGCACAACACTCATATTTTAAAATAAATATAGTAAAATATTATTACAGATTTAAATAAAAATGTTCTGTTTTAATTATTATATTATATTATATTATTGATTTTTGATTGTTATTATATGATTGATTTTATTGACACATGCAATACACATAACTAAGCACTTTCTCTCTGATTACAGTGCACTTCAGGAAGGGGTGGCACCCATGAAACAGTGCTGCAAGGGATTCTGCATCGACATCCTTAAGCGATTGGCCAAAATTGTCGGCTTCACCTATGACCTCTACTTGGTGACCAATGGGAAACATGGGAAAAAGATTGATGGAGTTTGGAACGGGATGGTGGGAGAGGTGAGGGAAGCTTTTTGTGTCTTTCACCTACTTTATACCGGCCGAGCTTGTTGTATTCCCATCAGCGCCTCTCCTTATTCACTGCGCTGATGAGCAAGTGCCCTGGATGCACTGTCAGCAATATCACTGAGAAGACTTCACTTGCATATGTAAATACAGGCATTAGGTGGAGAGAGGACTGCAGATTAAAGGCAAGGCTGCTATTCCCTTTAGTATCAGTAGTCATGATGATCAAACACTGTGATTATGGGATAGTTAAGGTCATGGTGCAGTGTTTTTGAAGAAGTTGCAGTAAGGAATCAATGTGAGCTTATAACATATGTCCATGTTCTATTGAAGGAAGTGGATGTGTGACACTATGTGGTTGCCAGAGTGTCTTATCCAGGAGTTTCAATACTAAGGCAGGGGTTTGCAAACCTTTTCATGTCAAGGACCTTCAAAAATGTTGATTCCCTTGAGAGGGACCCCTTTCCGAAAATGTAAAAGCAGCTATACTGTATTTTCATGCATAAAGACCCATTTGGAGGAAAATGGTAAGTGTGATATTATCAAAGATTAAAATAAGATAAAAACAGGTAAAATAGATAAAAATATTAAAATAACTGAAAAAATATTTATAAGCAATAATTAAATTTATTTTAATTATGTTTAAAAATGAAAGTAATTAAAAATACATTTGTGTATCTTTTTTTCTACCAGTGCAATTAGATTTTCAAGAAGCATAAATATTGTTCCAGAGCAACTTTAGACACCATACTGCCATAAAACCATCTGTGAGCAAGGTAAAGGTCACAATAGGCAGGAAATATTCTTCCTTTGAAAGTTACAAGAAGAAATATTTGTTTACCACAGACATACAGTGGGTACGGAAAGTATTCAGACCCCCTTAAATTTTTGGGGTGCTGTGTGTACATTAATGAGGAAAAAAAATTAACTTAAATGATTTTAGCAAATGGCTGCAATATAACAAAGAGTGAAAAATTTAAGGGGGTCTGAATACTTTCCGTACCCACTGTATATGCAATGTAAGCATGTTAAAATTATTACATTAAAAATGTTTAATACAGTAAGTTACCATTTTAAATTTGACAGCTCTAAAAAATACACTACTGTTCAAAGATCTGTACGATTTTTTTATGTTTTTGAAAGACGTCTATTTATTTGATCAAAAATACAGTAAATACTTTAAATTTGTGAAATATTATTACAATTTAAAATAACTTTTCTATTTTAAAATGTGATTTATGCCTGTGATGGCGAAGCGAAGTTTTTTTAGCAACCAGTCTTCAGTGTTACATGATCCTTCCTTCCTTCCTTATTTATTATTAGTGTTGAAAACAGTTGTGCTGCTTAATACATGACACATTGTTTTCAGGATGAATAGAAAGGTCAAAAGAACAGCATTTATTTGAAACTAATTTTTTAGTAACATTGTAAAAATCTTTACAATCATTTTAAATCGTCACTTTTGAGCAAATTAATGCATCCTTGCTGAATGGAAGTGTTCATTTCTTCTTCTTCAAAAAAATCTTACTGACCCAAACTTTTTGAGTAGTAGTGTGTGAATTATATAGAATTTCATGACATTTCTATCTCTTATTTAATTTTTTTAATTAAAGCATTTTGTAATGTAGTAATGTTAATGTTCTTAATGAAAGTGAAGGGCTTGCTGAAGATATCAAGGCTTTTTTTTCTTGAGGGGCTGAGTGCAGGAGGTTGAAACCCCCTGCTCTTTGTAAAGAGTTTGACCGTGTAATTCCAGTACAGTGCGTGATGTAACAGAGAAGTCACTTGTTGCCCTGTTTGATGACTAAATTCCCACCCGTATCGGCCAGTCTCCAGGACTACTGAAACACTCTGAACCCTTTTAACACAGCGCCAGGGGAATTGGCTAATGGGTCACACGCACATACAAAGAGGTATCCAAGACAGAGGCCTGAAGCCAACCAAAAACGAGTTGCGAATGCATGTGAGTGCGAATGACAGACAGGAGGGTTGTTGTTTTGAGAGCGAGACCCCACTGTGGCGCTCACATCCTGGAGTGACGCCTGTTCGAGACAGTTGCTAGGGAATGGAAACAGCTCTTTTCACTGTCTCATTTCCATTCTTCTGCTCTTAATATTTCTCACGGTATCTTATGCATTTTTGTTTTCATGCATATCGCTTTTTCTGTGACCACATCGTTTTATTTTTCTCAATCTCTTCCTTTCCCTCCCTCTCTCTCACTTGCTTTTGGTCTCTTCACTGCATATTTTGATGCTCAGCCAATCAGCTGTCAGCACGGCCCCTGTAGGCGCAGTGCTAAGGGTTATTTTCTCAGGCTGCGAGTGTGTGTGTGTATGTGTGTGAACGGCTTTGATCTTCTATCTACGACAGGTCCACATTTCCCCTGTGCGGCATGCCGGCCTGCAGCAGGACCAGGGCTGCGGCGCGCTCACGAGGAAGCAACTTCATCGATGTTCTTTCCACAGTCTCTGCAGACCAAGAAACGCGCAGGCTCACTTTCAACAAGGATGCAAAAGCTCTTGCTGCACACTGGAAATTATACTACCTAAACAATCCCTTCTCCCACACACACACACACACAGGCAGGTGCGCGTCTTTTCGGAATCAATGCAGCATTCAAGCTGTCAGAGGAGATTTGGGAAAGCTTGTAGCCTGCATGACTTTAGGCAGTGACTCAACTCTGCACCGTCGCCATAAATCCCATTCCTCTGCATCACGAGCTTTTCACACCATTCAGGAATATAAAACAGAATTCAAAGTGAGAAAAGAGCCACACTGGAAAGTAAAGATGTTAATGTTGTCCCTCTTTTTTGGTATTCCCAGGCATGCTTTCTCTCTGTATGGGGTATACTGTCTCGAGATGGATAACCTGCCTCCTGTAGCGTCTATGTGTGCAGGCTTCTTACTACACTATCTGCCCGACCAATTTATGGATACTGGAATGCAGCCAGTACGTGGATTGAATATTAATTAGAGATGGAGGTTCTCTGAATTTGCAGATAGACCACCTGTTACTCACCACATATGGCTCCTGTGTTCAGGCAATTCTTGCTGAGTACTCACCTCCATATCACCAGTTCTTTGACTGTCTAGGTTTGGTGCACAGTGAATGCTTTGATCAGTAAAGTGTAGAGGAAATTCCGTTAGGGCCGTAGTCTAGCGGTTGAGCCGTGGTGCTCATGCGGGCAACACGAGTTTGATTCATCTTTGTGTCAATTCCCGAGCTCGTTCCACTCTTTTCTCCCTAACGTTTCATGGCCTCCTTCCAGTGGCGTTGCTGGTGCTTCTCCACGTCAAGTAAAAAAAGTGCACCTTTATTTTCTAGGGGGCCTGGGGGTAGGGTTCAAAGAACCAAAGTGTTCAATTCTGGCGACTTCTGTAGCAGCAGTTTTACATTTTTTGTAACACTATTGTGTGGCATTAATGTAACTACGGGTTACAGATGATCACTAGTTCAGTTTCTTATTTGAATAATTCTAAACCTAGAAATATTTGTACCTTATCTGTTACCCAGAAAACGGAAACTAAATAAATACTGTAGTTTACTTTTTAAATATTGGACCGATCAATACTTCTACATTTATTCACAGCATGTTGAGTGACCTTTGGCTTCCTAAACTTCAATATAGGGCTACAACTCGTGATTATTATAATAATTAATTAGTCATCTGATTATTTTTTGTTCGGTCACATAAAAAAAATCCTTTATTTTAATTTAAAAAGCATGTTATTCCACAAATGTATAAAAAACTAATATAACTCTATAAGTGGCTGCGCTGTATATAATGTGCTGAAAAAAGTTTAAATATATACACTAGCCTTCAAAAGTTTGAGTTCAGAAAGTTTTGAGTTTTTTATGTTTTCACTAATCACTTAGGCTACATTTATTTGATCAAAAATGCAGTACAGCAAAATATTGTGAAATATTATTTATTTTTTATTAAAGGGGACCTATTATGCAAAATTCACTTTTGCATGGTGTGTTTGGACATAAATGTGTGTTGGCAGTGTGTGTACACAACCACCCTATAATGATAAAAATCCACCCACTCCTTTTTTTTTAATCCCCATAAATCATAAGCAGTGTCTCCAACTACCTGTTTTCCGACTTGGTGCTAATGTGACGTCACATTAGCCACAGGCCCCGCCCACGAATGTTGACAGACACTGCCGTTTTAACATAGAACCGCCTTGAGCAAGTTCAGACACAGCGAGTTGTACACAGTCCGCCATTGCTGCACTGACGAGAATGTCTCTCAAGCGTTTTAGGTGTTCTGTAGGTGGATGTATGAATCCACATAGCTCTCTCCTTATTCCCGAAATCTAAGCCACTGAAGACAAGGTGGATTAATTTTGTTTTCAAAGAAAATGCTCCCTCAACTCTACCGAAATTCGTTTATGTCTGCGCAAATCATTTTACACCGGACTGCTTGGTGAATGAGGGTCAGTATAAAGCAGGTTTTGCACAAAAGTTGCTCCTGAAGGATGGAGCAGTGCCAGCTGTTCGTAATCCAGCTACACCTCCAGAAGATGTAAGTATCATGCGTTAGTTTTCCAAATTGCCTTTCTGAAAGAGATTCTTGGCACTTTGTTAGGCTAATGTTGCTAAAGCTACAATTGTCTGTCTGTTTTTACTGATGCTGCCTTCACGTGCTACCAGAATGATCGTAAATAGGAATGTGGGAGTTAAAATTGCATATGAAAGCAATGTGAAGTCGACCGCTGGAATTAGTCAAGCTCATAATCACAAGTGGGGCTTATAAAGTTCGTAATAGCATGCGATGGCACCATTAGCTATTTTTATCGCACCGTGCTCCCGTCTGTGTAATTCATAAAGTGCATTTTTTTATGCACAGTACAGATACACAGTATCAGATCATGTTACCTTTACAGAAAGTGCATTTTCTGTAAAGATAACAGGCTTGTACTAATAGTGGATAGTGATGTCCGGTTCGCGAACGAATCGTTCGATTTAACCGGTTCTTCTTAGTGAACCGGTTGAACCAGTTCACCAAATTGGACTGAATCGTTTGAAACGGTTCGCGTCTCCAGTAAGCATTAATCCACAAATGACTTAAGTTATTCACTTTTTTAACGTGGCTGACACTCCCTCTGAGTCGAAATAAACCAATATCCCGGAGTAATTCATTTACTCAAACAGTACACTGACTGAACTGCTGTGAAGAGAGAACTGAAGATGAACACGAGCAGAGCAGCATGTGTGCAGGGAGCCGGATAACGAACGTGCACGCCCACTGCTGGCTGCTGAACGATTCTCGTTCTCAAGTCAAGAGCCGGTTGCATCGGTTTTCGGATCACCAGTACATTGAACCGAGAACCGTTTCTTTCGGATGCGTCCGATTTGAGAACCGATGAGCTGATGATACTGCGCAGTAGGGATGCACCGATACCGATACTGGTATCGGTATCGGGCCCGATACTGGTCTCCTGTACTCGTACTCGTTAAAATGCCCCGATACCAAACGCCGATACCACACAGCATGTGATAAGCGCCATATTCAAACAAAGAAACACCGACAACAGAACAACAGACAGCACGATTTGAGAACCGTTGAGCTGATTCTCGTTCTCGAGTCAAGAACCGGTTGCATCGGTTTTCGGATCACCAGTACACTGAACCGAGTACCGTTTCTTTCGGACACGCCTGAATTGAGAACCGATGAGCTGATGATACTGCGCATGCCATGCATGATTCAGCGTGAAGCTACCGAACAGATTGCCTACTATGACTGACACAGCACGTCTGAACCAAACTGGTTCTTTTGGACAACTGATTCTGTGCTAAAGTTATGAGCGCGGGTAAACCGAGGATTTGGATGAAGGGCAATCTGGCAAACGTAAGTTTATTTAATAACAAATAAATTGCAATGGATTATGTATAGTAAGTGGATTATGGTTTCTGCGCTGATGACAACTAATTTATTTACTTTATATCTTCAAGACTTAAATCCAAGTATGCACGCCATTACGTTAGGGCGTAAAAGAACTGATGAACCGTTTTTTTGAACCGGTTCATTGAAACGAACTGTCCGAAAAAACCTGTTCATGGAAAAGAACCAGACTTCCCATCACTAATAGTGGAGTGTTTATTTGCAAAGGCTAGAACCGGTATTGCCGGAGCTTGAGCTCTTGAAGCTCCGCCCACTTTTCCGGGAGCACCAGCTCATTTGCATTTAAAGGGAAAGACGAAAACGGCGGGTTTAGGCTCATACCCTAAAAGTGGCAATTTTAACAAGCTATAAAAAACATTCTGTAAGGTATTTTGAGCTAAAACTTCACACACACACTCTGGGGACATCAGAGACTTATTTTACATCTTGTAAAAAGGGGCATAATAGGTCACCTTTAATACAATTTAAAAGAACTGTTTTGTCTTCAGTGTCACATGATCCTTCAGAAATCATTGCTGCTGATATATGTTGAAATATGCTGATTTGGTTCTCAAGAAACATTTATTATGTTCAAGAAACACAATTATCTGCCAAATGAATAAATGTATTATCAATGTTAAAAACAGCTGAGCTGCATTATATTTTTGTGGAACCTATTTTTTGTCTAGGGCTCTATGATTATTATAAAATTCAAAACAACAGCATTTATTTGAAATATAATTTTCTTTATAATAATGTAAAAGTACTTCCTGTTCCTTTTTGATCAATTTAATGCATCCTTGCTTAAAGGGTTAGTTCACCCAAAAATGAAAATTCTGTCATTAATTACTCACCCTCGTGTTGTTCGAAACCTGTAAGACCTTCGTTCATCTTCGGAACACAATTTAAGATGTTTTTGATTAAATCGGAGGGCTCTCTGACCCTCCCATAGACAACATGGTAACTACCACGTTCAAGGTCCAGAAAAGTACCAAGATGATCAACAAAGTAGTCCGTGTGACATCAGTGGTTCATAGTGGTACAACAGATCAAAAATTCACTGATCGGATCATTTTTCGGATCAGCAAAAAAACAACAACCTTACTTGAAGTACTTCTATACCATTGCAAAAACTACTAACTTTACTAATAAAGTTAGTAATAAAACTAACAATTACACAAATTACAAGCATAGATGAAAACAACAAATCACAGTTACAAATATCAGAATTTAGGTGCAGAAATAATAATAATTAAGTTTAACACAATAGTGCTCACTGCACAAGTTAAATACAGATTAATCTTTGTTAGAGCTGTGGTGTTATTTGATTAGCAGACAGAAACAGGTATTTATTGGCTGCTGTCGCTTTAAGACCAAATGCACGGCCCTAATACTGACACGCATCCGGTTTCTTTCTCACCTGTTTACGTTCACTTAAGAAATAATCGACTGCGTTTACTAGAATACTTGCCAAAACGGGTATTTTAACATAACTTTGTGTGTATGTAAAAAAAGGAATCACGCTGTGTCTAGGGATGTAACGATTCACTCAACTCTGTGTCTGAATCGCGCCTCTCTCTCTCTGTGTGTGCGCGCTTTGGTTGCGCTTTTTCAGCGGCTGAGCGCACAGAAAAAAGTGTGTGAGTTAAAACTGCTTGAATGTGTAAACTGGCAAGACAAAACAAGTGCAAATGATAAACTTTCACTCTATGATGGTTAAACTTAACAGTTAATCCACGAATCACATGCGTGCTGAACCGTGGGGCCTGGTCCGTACGGATCACGGATTATCTACGATCCATTGCGCCCCTAGTGGTTCAACTGTAAAGTTACGAAGCTACAAGAATACTTTTTTGCGCAAAGAAAACAAAAATAACGACTTTATTCCACATTTTCGTCTCTACTGCGTCACTTGTAGACACGCGTTCATGACAGTATCATGATGCAAGCGTGTGGCGGCGCTGACCCAGATCCGGCATAATGACGTCATCACGCCGGAACTGGGTCAGCGCCGCCACATGCTCGCGTCATGATACTGTCGTGAACGCGTGTCCACAAGTGACGCAGTAGACACATCTTGGTACTTTTCTGGACCTTGAACGTTACCTTGCTGTCTATGTGAGGGTCAGAGAGCCCTCAGATTTCATCAAAAATATCTTAAATTGTGTTCCGAAAATGAACGAAGGTCTTACGGGTTTCAAACAACACGAGGGTGAGTAATTAATGACAGAATTTTCATTTTTGGGTGAACTAACCCTTTAATAAAATTAATAATTCTTTTAAAAGAAAAAAACTTACTGACCCAAACTTTTGAATGGTAGTGTACCATACATATATAAAAAAGTAGTTTGCAGTTTGAAGTAGCATGACTGCTGTTTAAATAACTAAATTATATATAATAAACATACACAAAACAAGTGTTAACTGATAATAGGTAGAATCGTCTGCAGTAATGCACATTCTCGCTTCTGAAAATAACATCATAATGAAATGTATTTTTCAGATAAAGAAAGACCACAAGCACTAAGTTGTCGAAATTTCACAGCACTTTATATTAAACACTTCAAAGATGGTTGATCATATAGTTTCATGTGGTCAAAGTTCTTGTAGAAATATCATTACTGGTTTTACATGTACATTTTTATTACATTTAATGAATTTTACATTCATTTACATCTAAATTTAATGTCCAACAACTAATATTCACTTGAATTCATTTTTGGTTTATATTATTACAGATCAGAACAAAACCTTCAAAAGCACATTCAATGGCACAAGCACTTTGACCACAGGTAACTAACTATATGCTCAGCTCAACCATTTTTAAGTGCTTAAAATAAAGTGCTCCATGCTTTCCACAACATAGGTTGTGCACTTTTAATGCAGCAGCTTTCTTTGTGGCCTTCTTGATCCATAATGCATTTTTCATGTCAGAGCTGTGGCACAGAGGGTAGTTGCTTCATACATATGCAGTCCTGTTGCGCTCATGGGGACCTGGGTTCGAGTTATGTCCCAGTGCTGGTGCCTCTCTCTCTTCCTGTACTTCCTTGTTGCTTCTTCACTATTCTATTAAATATAGGGATTGCAATAGCTACTCATTCAGACATTAGCATATTTTAGCTTGGTAGCTAGCTACCGTTCAGTCTCTCATTTCTCTGCAATTCACAGTGGCCACATGATCTCAGGGCAAATCTAAGTTTCCCTAGAAGATCTAAAGTAAGGAAATGTACACCTCGACTAGCCTGTGATGTTTTGGATGTGATCAAATCCATTGAGTAGTCTAGCATGTTTCTTAGGTCGGTATATGGTAATTTCCCTTGTCAAACAAGGATTAATCAACAAAAGTTTACTAGGGCACAGCAGAATTTTACTAGGTCTAATGCTCCTGTAAAATGAGTCCCTATAAATCATGTAAATAAAACTTTCCTGCTACTAATAAAAGTGGCAAAAGGGCAAAAATACAATCTTCCACTTCCTCCTGTTCACTAGGTTGTGTACAAGCGAGCAGACATGGCGATCGGCTCTCTTACTATCAATGAGGAAAGGTCAGAGGTCGTGGACTTCTCTGTGCCCTTCGTGGAGACGGGCATCAGTGTCATGGTCTCTCGCAGTAACGGAACCGTCTCACCCTCTGCTTTTCTTGGTGAGTTTGAGTCTCGTGCGAGCCATAATGCTTCATCATATTTGACTTTAATCAGTCTCTGCTGCATGTGATTATGATGTATGACTTTCCAGGTACTGGTGCGTATCATTTCAGAGCTCATCAATCAGACTTACAGTTCCCTTTCAAAACAAACTATTTATCACACTTCAGTGAGAAGCAGTAAATCAACATTTTTCAAACAAACTCAATGCTGTACATTTATTTTATTTTATTTTAATTTGTAATTTATTTTATATTTTATTTTACTTCAGAGCATGGTACTAGCTGCGTCAAATTCATGACTTCGATTCCTAGAGACTGCATGAACAGATACAAAATACTGTACATTGAAGTTAGAGCTGTGCAATTAATCAAAATACAGTTTTGATTTCAATTTTGGCTTCTAACGATTATGAAAATGCAATAATCGAGATAAAACGATTATTGTTCCCCATTCCACCCCTTTCCAGCGGTGCGGCACTCCTCCATAAAAGCCCAAACTTAACGTGCAAATCAGTAAAATCGTGTAACGTGATTTTCACAAAATGGGACGCGCTTGATTTATTAATGTTTATTAGATTTTTTCATGTTTCTCCGTGCAGCTCTTAACGCTGTCTTCCTTCTGTCGTATCAAACAACAAGAGACAAAGAGAAAATCACTCTCTACTGTTGACTGAAGAACTTTTGTAACTTCAAAAAGAAATAGAGCAAGTTTAATTCTTACAGTGAAGACTATGCTGTTTTATTTTACATTTGATTATTCAATTTCTGTAGTATGCTGTTAGCTGAACACTTTAGACTTGCATAAAAAAACTTAAAGCACTTTTTCATTTGTATCTTTTTTTTCTATTGTTTTTGACCTTTGCTTTTTGTTTTTATTGTATTACTGACAGTTTAATTATTTTCAATAATTTTTGAGGACTTTTATCACTAATATAATGTTTTGTTCATGACCCACTAATAATCGTGATTACAATATTGACCAAAATAATCGTGATTATGATTTTTGCCATAATCGAGCAGCCCTAATTAAAGTGAAATTTAAGCCGCTTTGAATAGTCGCTAGTAAAAGTCGCTTGAAGTGTCTGCCAAATGTCAAGTTTTGTTTTGTTTTACTTTAAAATGCAATTAAAGTTGCTTTTTTAATACAGGTGTCTGCCAATTGTAAATTTGTTTTTGTTTTGTTTTGCTTTGCTTTGCTTTGCTTTGAGCATAGCACTAGCAAAGTCAAGGACATGGGACCAATTTCCAAAAGCACTTTTAAGTTGCTCTGAATACAAGTTTTTGCCGAATGTCAATTTTATTTTATTTAAGAGCATAGCACTAGCAATATCAAGGATGCATGAACAGATAAAAATATATACCTTAAAATGCAATTAAGGTTGTTTTTAATACAGGTGTCTGCCACATGTAAATGTGTTTTTTGTTTTGTTTAGTTTTTTGTTTTGCATGTCACTAGCAAGATCATGAGTTCAGTTCCCAGAAAATGCATGAACAGATAAAAATGTATTATTTTCGCAAATATAACAGTTTTAAATTCCTAGTTAAGTTAAAAAGTTAATTTGATTTAACATAATTTAGTCATTTCCAAAGGTCACCTCCAGTTCTAATGGTTGCTATACCCCTGGTATTAATTTCTGCTCTGTTGTGTACAAACAAAGTAAAAAAAAATACTACTAATGGTTTTGATTTCTCACTGTCCTCTCCTCTTTCTCTGTGCCCTCTCTCAGAGCCGTACAGTCCTGCTGTGTGGGTGATGATGTTTGTAATGTGCCTGACTGTGGTGGCAGTGACGGTTTTCATCTTTGAGTTCTTCAGTCCAGTGGGGTACAACCGTAGCCTTCAGAGTGGCAAGAGTGAGTCCAATTTGCTCTTAGTCCTGCATTCAACCTTTTAATGAGGTCAAACTTTGGTAGTCTCAAGCGTTATTTTAACGGACATAAATGTGCACAGTTGCTTGTCACTGAGTTTATTCAGGAGTCCTAATGGCCGAGTTCACCTCTGTTCTTTATTGGCCTGGACGTGGGTTTGAAATTTGTGGTACAGGCAGTTTCGCAGACACTCATGTATAATAAAGGACTGCAGACTTGTGCTCTGTATTCCTCTCCTTCCTCTGTTCTCTTCTTCATCCTCTGGCACCGGCACCCCTTTCTCACCTCATCGTATGCATAGGAGAAGTTTAGGAAGCCTTTTTTATCAGTTTAGCAGTTTTGATACTTTTTAGTTTGTTTGGAGCTGATGAATAATTAATGTGCCTTTAAAATTCAAGTCAGTGTTAAAAGTCTTTCTTTCTCTGTTTCACTTGCTCTTCTCTGTCAGAGGCCGGAGGTTCTAAGTTCACAATAGGGAAGTCAATCTGGCTTCTTTGGGCTCTGGTCTTTAATAACTCCGTTCCAGTGGAGAACCCCAAAGGAACCACTAGCAAGATCATGGTTCTTGTCTGGGCTTTCTTTGCTGTCATCTTCCTGGCTAGCTACACTGCCAACCTGGCTGCCTTCATGATCCAAGAGGAATACATTGACACTGTGTCTGGCCTCAGCGATAAAAAGGTAAGGGAATAGGGGTTTCAGGGCTTCTGTAGATGCAGAGAAAACTTGTGTTTATCAGTACGTGTAGATCAGGGCTCTACAGTGCGACTGAATTCGCACAAAATTTTTAGGAGCACCAGTGCGACTGACCCGATCATCATCATACTTGTGATTGCGCTCAGGGGAGCTTCAAAGGTTTCTACGTGTTTTTGCAGCATTGAGTAATGTATCACAGACATATCTCACGAATCCTTTCATAAGCAAAGTGTAGACAGGGTGTAAATAAGATTTAATAAAGTTAGAGGAGTCAAATATCACCTAATGGGAAGGCTACTTTTTTTTATAAAATTTTGGATTGATTAGAAGATGCTCCTAAAATTTTGAACGTGCTCCTAAATGTTTTAAGTTAAGTTAAAAAGAAAAGTAAGCGTAGAGCCCTATAGATGGGCAAACAGTATAACGTTTTCATAATTTGTGATGTTGTGTTGACTTGGATTTCGGGATCAAATATATTCTTGACTTCTTCAATATATAAGACTACAGAGACTAGATTGGGACTGGAAAAAATTGAGATTGACAGTAGTTTAAATCTGGAAACGTACAAAATTTGGACAGAAACAGAAACTAAATCAAATTTTATAGTTCCGAACAGAATCGAAAATTTGAAATGGCCATTAACCGGTTAATAACGTTATTTTATCGTTCCATTTAATATTCGAAATTTGCTGTCAGGAATTCAGATATGCAAATATGACGCTGACGCATCCAACGCATGAAATGCCCAGCTCAGCTCAGCTGTAAATTCATCATAGGTAAGTCGCAATGGCAATGCATTAGAGCTTATCCGAGGATAGTGTAAGATGGATTCAACAGATCACGCGCACCTGCAGCGCTTCTGTGAAAGGAGAAAACAGAATAAAACTATAGGCTTACATAAAAAGGAATAGCCTATATTGGCCTGCACTAAATGTATTTCACTTAAATCATTGACAGATTAACAAAACGAAAGAAAAAAATGTGCTGAGTTGCGGTTTATTGTGACGCGATCCAAAGTTCACGGAAAGGAAAACGAGACAGCAGAAAATAGTTTTCTTTATTTTGCAAAAGCTTTACAGTTTTATTTATTTTACAGTTTTATTTATTTTGCAAATCTTGACAGTTTTGAATGATGTTTTGCTTCTATCTGTATAACCAGGGCTTAATTTGTGCCGGAACAAGCCGGATCCTGATGCGGCACCTCCGAATTTGTTCGAAATCTGATCCGGCACCTCATTTGACAGATCCCCTCCTCACGCGCCAATGAAAGACGTTTGTGTTGACCTATAGCGTGCATATATTTCATGAAAAAAACTTCTATTATGAGCAGGCTTGCCTAGCATCTACATTTGAAACAACAAACTTGAGCGCGCAAAGAGATGCGACGTGGCTGCTCCATAGACCGTAAAAAAAGAGATGCGACGTGGCTGCTCTCACAAACCCGAATGCACGGATCCAATACTTATACACATGCGTTTTCTTTCTCAGATGTGCAGACTGTGCTTACGAGGATAATCGCCAGGACGGCCATTTTTTGTGTATATTTGGCCGCGTAAGCGCAACAAGCTGCGAAAATAACTCAATTTGGTACTCGCAAGGCGGCGCAATATGCGCGCTATGGATGTGACTGTGAGCGCATAGGAAACCCCCTTTGGAGCACGCGAGTATCGAATGGCTTAAACTTAAAAAGATGTGCAAATGATACAGTTTTGTGACGATGCAACAATGACTCGATTAGGCAAGTGACAATTCTGTCGACTGTCCCGAAACCCGAGCAAAAGTCTTGTATCGCAGCGTGCAGTAGTGCAGACGAGATGCGCTGTTGTGAAGCCGCTTTGAGAGTGAGAGAAGACGCGGTACAGCTGAATCACTCACGCTGTTTTCAAATGACTGATTTAATCTGATAGTATGTGTGGATTTATTTACTCATCTAACCTACATGCTCTATTGAATATGTTTGCAGGAATTTCCCTCATTATAAACTCGAAAGCAGATTAAACATAATTCTATTATACAGAGATTTAAGGAAAATAATCCATGACTTTTCCAAAACTTTTCCAGGCCTGGAAATGGCTGTTTTAAAATTTCATGACTTTTCAATTTTTTTCATGACCGTATGAAGATGCACGCTGTTAATCACGTAAGCTGGTCCTCCATTGTGCGAATGCTCCTTTACCTCTCCCTCCTCTAATCATGCCGGATCCGTCACCCCACTTTGTTCCAGGACCTCGCAATTTACAAATTAAGCACTGTGTATAACCAACTAGCGTTGGTATGACCATATCGCACCGGCGCCTCACCGCGCACACAGACATAACATATTTTGCGGCATTGCAGCCTGTTCATTATCAAAATAAAATACAGTTAAAGAAACATTGCACTGCTCCGTTGTACAATCTGTTGCGTTCAGCGTGACCACCGCCTCACTGTGCTAGCTGATGTGAAGGATGATGTCGATGCGAGTGAAGTACAAAGCCTATTACATAATAAATGATATTTTAGCATCCAGATACATTGCGAATATGGAAAATTTGGATTCGTACCAGTCGAGGTAGGCATCAGTTTCACCTTAAATTAATTTGTGTTTGGATTGACGTTTTTATAGCCTAAATGCATAGCCTTAACTTTAGGCTGAGCTTTCTAGGTCACACCAGGCCTGGTTAATCGTTCCAAAGTATCCCCGTAACTTCGACACCCAGGGGTCGAGAGCTAACAGGTGAACAACGCCAGAAAAATTGGACATGGTACGGCCAAGGGCTCTCTGCCATATCCATTTACGCAGCGCGTGCCTATTTCAAGTGGAAAGGACCCTGGCCTGTAAGGCCGGGACTTCCAGGTTATAAAACCTCGCAAATGTGGACGGCGGCGGATGACCACGCTATTTCTGCCCACCGATTGACCCTCAATAGGTACATGAGAGCAGCTCTTGTAGAAATGACAGCACCTCTGCCAATTTGGAAGTGAGAGGGTCTTTGCCGTGGTTTAGACACCAGGCAGAGAAAAAAGACCCCTTTAAGGCATAGAGGCGTCTCGTAGACGGAGCTCTAGCCTCCGAAATTGTGTTTAAGACTCGAGGGAAAGCATAGAGAAGGAGGTTAGGCCAATCGTGGGCCAACGCGTCCCTGGTCTTGAGAAATAAATTTGGCAGTGAGAGTTGTCTTCTGAGGTGAAGAGTGAGTGCAACGGAGAGACAGCACGCAGGCACAGTGCTGGCATGAGGTCAGTCAGACCGATTGCTTATTCCCTGACTCCGCTGTTTCCATCTCCGAGGCTCGCTGAGAGAGGAGAAACGGGACAGCAGGGCTGTCTCCAGCGGAGGCGGACCGTGAGTGGAGAAGAGCGAGACTCATGCTCGAGTGAGCATTTTGTCTCAGTAAGTGCGTAGCTCACTGCCCTTCTGTGGCGGATCCGAGTGCAACGGGGAGAGCGAACGGGAGAGCGGGGCTACCTCCAGTGAAGGCGGTCCGCAAGTGGAGAAGAGCGAGACTCAAGATGCAGTACGAGTGAAGTATCGAAAGGGAACTGAAATAAGTACATTGCATAAGTATTCATACCCTTAACTAAATATTTCGCTGAAGCATCTTAACAGCCTCAAGTCTTTTTTTGTTTGATGCGACAAGCTTTGCTCATCAGCATTTTGCAATTATCTGCCATTCTTCACCTCTCAAGCTCTGTCAGGTTGTGGTATACAGCCGCGGATCAGGAGCGAACTGCAAACGCGTCCTGTGTGAAAGCACAATGAGTCCGTGCTGCTTCTGCACCGCATACGTAACGCACACGGACCGCATACGCACTGCAGACGGAGTATGTGTGAAACAGGCGTTAGGGTGTACTCACTTTTGTTGCCAGCTATTTTGACAATAATGGCTGTATGTTGAGTTATTTTCAGAGGACAGTAAATCTGTACTGCTATACAAGCAGCACATGGACTACTCTAAAATATATCCAAGTTTCATTGCTATAGTATTGTCCCTTGAGAGATATACTAAAATAGTTGCTGAAAAGTGAGGGGTGTACTCACTTTTGTGAGATACTGTATATATGGTGTTTATAATGTTTGTAAGCATTTTGCTTTACCGGCATTTTAGCACATTATTTCTGAATGTAGCCTAATAATAAAATGCGACGTGAACCTACCCGACTTATGTTTTTTTTCCTCTCAAAAGACAATTTTATAAGAGTAGCATTTTTTTAACAATGCAGAAAACATTTTTAAATATCTTAAAAAATACTTTAATGTCTTTAAAGCGTTAACAGATTTTTTCCCTTTTGTTTAGTAGCCTATAATTTGGCCAAAATCTAGAAAAGATGATGCTGTATTGGCTGTGACTAAGCGCAGCGGGGTTAAGATGCCAGGGCCCATATTTATCAAGCCTCTGAGAATTACTCTCAAGAACGCTGCTAAGAATTGACTTAAGTGTAAAATACTTCTTGGCTCAAAGCTGCGCTTAAAAGTTAGTTATCAAGCATCTCAGTCGTAATTTAAGTGAAGTGTAGGACTAAATCTTAAGTTTCAGTCTTAGAGTTGATTCACGACACTTTGCTGTGCCACAAACGGGATTTTGGATGACAAAATACGCATAGACCAATCACTGAATAGATTTCCTTATTTAAGAATATTCTCAGATAAATTCTCATTGAATGGTTAAATTCATAGGGTTGTGCCGGTAGACGATAGGATTGTGTATCGACGATAGTCAGAGATATCACCTGTTGCTGATTTCTTTGACGACAGCAAGACAATTATTATCATTATTATCCATCAAAAATGTAGGCGCCTATCTTTAGTGATGCAGCACAGAGAGTTAGAAACTTGCCGCAGCGTGGCTGGTGAGTAGCCGTGATCAGCTCCGGTGGCCGTGTCGGAGCCGTAACGCACCGCAGACGTGTGCAGTGTAAATAAGGGGTAAGAGATTTATTCATGAAACAGTGTAGGTAGCGTAGAAAACGCTGTACTTTATTATTACTTTATTATTATTATTATTATAGGCAAAGAAAAAGTTTAAAAAACGATGATAATAATACAGAGGAATGCAGGAACAGAAACATTAAAATATTGATTCTGCTCGGAGTGAACTGATTGGATTTTTTTTTTTTCGTTTTCAAGCCCAAATTGGCTACTAAGTGGATGAACAGCATGAAGTAGCGTTTTCTCACTATTTGTCTTTTGAAGTGCTGGATGCTATTGTGTTGCATTTAAAATGTAATTAAGTATGTATCTATGAGATGTGCAGTAATTTAGCATTCTAGCATGGAAATGTTTCTTTGCCCTTCGCTCTCAGTGTTGACATTGAAGAATCTGGAGGGATTCTTGAAGAAAAAAACACTGTTTTGCTGTCATGCCAAATTAATGTACTTATGTACACCAAATGAAATGTATTTGTGTTCCATTGTGTTTGTCATTTTCAGAAAAGAAGCTACATCAAATCTGGATACTTAAAGCCATTTAACTTTTGTTGGTTCTTTTTTCTAAGTGCCTCATGTTCATTTTGTAATCCCGTTTTAAATGAAAATAGTTTCCCCCATCTGCTTCACTATTGTTCTCTTTTGTTAAAAGCAGAATGAACACAATGTGCATGTCAGCACTGCTGCTTTGTATATTGTTCTGTGTTTATGATGTATTATACTTGGTTTTGACAGCTGCAGTAGCTCTAGACTTGTTTCTAACATAAATTCACTGTCACATATCATTCATGTTGAAGCTTACAGTATTTTTTCATCATTCTCTATTGTTAGTCCTCTAATTACTTTGAAAAAACAAATGCAACATCAATTTCAATCACTGTTTCATACTGTGTTCCCCTCTCTCAGTTTCAGCACCCCACAGATCAGTACCCCCCTCTGAAATTTGGAACGGTCCCTAACGGAAGCACAGAGAAAAACATCCGCAGTAACTATCCAGACATGCACCAGTACATGATCAAATACAACCAGAGAAGTGTGGAGGATGCCATCTCCCACCTCAAGACTGGGTCTGTGCTGGATTTTTTACTCTCACTGACTTCCTATATTGTTTCTCATGCAGTTTTGAATTTCGTTTTGTTTTGTATTATGCTTTTTAGTTTTAATGGTGCATAGATAGTTCTTGTTTGTAATTTTGAAAATTATTACATAGTTTTTCAGCATTTAAAATCACTAACTTCCTTGGCTTTTATCAGCTAAGCAATAATATGAAAAATGCAGTTAAATTGTTAAATAATTCTGTTTAGATTTGATTTGCATTGGTTGTAAAGCACATTTATAGTTCAAGGGATCAAGTGATAGTGTTTTGTAAGGTCTTTATTTTGCCACTAAAGCTATATAATATATGTAGTATATATTCAAGACAAACAAAATGTCTATCCTACATTTAATTTCTTTTGGCCCAGTTTGCTCAAAAATCTACAACTCCAAAATGTCAGATTTTCATAAAATGACAGTTGGACAGACAGTAGGTGAGGCTGTAAGGTATTAAAATGAAAATATGAAAATGGTTGTGTCTCTAATCTCTAATTGTCCTGAAAAACTGACCATCTGCAAAAAAATTATATCTTGGGGGAAAAAAGTAATTAAACAAGTTCTAGCAATGCTTAAAACTTGATAATTGCTGGTTGCATCTATATTTTCAGTTTAGCATTCATTCCTTTGCCAGATCATTTATAGAGTTTTTCAGTTAACGGAAACACTTGTGTTGTGCATTTAGTTTCTGTCTCTGTAATAGTTTTCATAACAACAATAATAACCTTGTTTCCAACATGTTATCTAACATCTCTCGCGCTTCCACTCTCTTCCTTACACCTCCGAGCCCCATGTTGCTCTGACAAACAGGAGTTCCTTCACGATGTGTTTGCATCTCCTGCATGTGTTTGTTTTCCCTCCTCCCACACTTCCTCTCTCAACCCTGTACACCTCACACACTCTTCCTCTATTTATCATGAGTTGTAAATCCACACCATGGTTTTCCTGAGCCTGTCATTTCCTTATCCATTTTTAGCAAAAAAACGTGATAATATAATGCCGGCACACGGCAAATTTCCTCTCTGCTCTCTTTCTGTCTGTCACCCTACTCCATCTCACGCTCTGTCTCCTCTGAATCCGACTCTTCCTGTCTGTATTTGCAGTAAACTGGATGCCTTAATCTATGACGCGGCTGTATTAAACTACATGGCTCGTAAAGATGAAGGCTGTAAAGTAATGACCATCGGCTCAGGGAAAGTATTCGCCACGACTGGTTATGGCATCGCCCTGATCAAGAACTCCCGCTGGAAACGGCCATTGGACCTGGCCTTACTGCAGCTGGTGGGCGACGGTGAGAGTCTGAAGGTTATGCAGTATCAAAGTGCTAAAATTTGGGGAATGTATATTAGTGCATTTATGCTGTTGGGCTGGAGAAGATAAAAGCCTTTGGGAGATTAAAGTCTTTTTATGCATATTTAACAAGACTTCATTCATTAGCCTGTACTGCTAGCTTTAAGCCATCTTCCCAGCCATCTTGGTGTAATCCAGTTTCCTTGACATGATGCAATATGTATCTTTGTTGTCTAGCAGGTGACATTTTTCTTTGTGCTAGCAGGCTGCTTACTGATTTAAAGGAGATGATAGCAACCTACTGATGCATAAAAGAGATGGGCATGTATCAAAGATTCAGTCTTGGGGATGACAGAAGTGGTGTGCGGGAGAGAGAACTAGAGAAAGAAAGTGTTGTGTTCCAAAACCCATTGAGCTGCCTAAGAGGCAGGGTTTTAAAGCATCAAGCTGTCAACTGCGCTGTGTTTTTTGTTTGTTTGTTTGTTTTTTAGAAAAATCTAATTATTTGAATAGGGATCTACGTGATCAGGAATTTTGTGTGAGGTTGAAAAATTCACCCATGCATATCTTCCAGCTGGTTCAAGTTGTTCAAGGCAACATCACATGTACCTTTATAAGAAAGAACATTTTAGAATGCACTGCAACAAGCTTAGTAAAAAAAGAAATTCAAAATGACGCACAAGGCAGGAGAAATGTTGATTATAAATACCCTTATTCATCTTTTATTGCTGAAAAGTATCAATAAAAATACTTAAAGGGATAGTTCACCCCACAATGAAAATTCCCTCATGTCGTTCCAAACCCGTAAGACCTTTGTTCATCTTCGGAACACAAGATATTATTGATGAAAACCGAGAGCTTTCTGACCCTGCATAGACAGCAATGCAACTGAAACATTCAAGGCCCAGAAAGGTAGTAAGGACATGTTAAAATAGTCCATGCAACATCAGTGGTTCAACCCTAATTTTCTGAAGCTACAAGGATACTTTTTGTGTGCAAAGAAAACAAAAATAAAGACTTTATTCCAAAAAAATTTCTCTTCCGTGTCAGTCTTCAACGCGCGTTCACGAGAGTAGACTGTTATTTTTGTTTAAGCGTTATTTTTGCTTTCTTTGCGCACAAAAAGTATTCTCGTAGTTTCATAACATTACGGTTCAACCACAGATGTCACATGGACTATTTGAACAATGTCCTTACTACCTTTCTGCACCTTGAACGTGTCAGTTACGTTGCTGTCTATGCAAGGTCAGAAAGCTCTCAGTTTTCATCAAAAATATCTTAATTTGTGTTCTGAATGACGGTCTTACAGGTTTGGAATGACATGAGGGTGAGTAATTAATGTAATAATTTTCATTTTTGGGTGAACTATCCCTTTAAAATTTATCATTTTATCATTGTGTGCTGTGTATTGTTATTCTTATTAGAACATCAAATCATTAGCTTAGCAACATGCTAACAGCAAACTATTGTGAGTTGTTTCTCCTGTGCTGTTTGTATGGTGTACACAAAGCATTCTATGACAGTTGGGATGATGTCTTTGAAGGCACTTGCCTGTGTAGGCAGCAGCTCACTAGGTTTTGGAACCGAGCTATTGTGTGCTATGAGTGAGATGTGTGTTATTGAGTGACTGTCCATTCTCACTCTCCTTAGAGGATTAGCTGTTACGGATTTGCGATGTCAGAGTGGAACGCATCTGATTCAAATGTGCTTGTACTAGTCAAATGTGCTTGTGCCAAGTACTAATTCTTTAATTGTCATTTATACACCCTCCTCCTTGCCTTCTCCCAACACACACAAACACATATACACACTAGCTATCTCACAGTGTTTTGTTTCAACTGGATGGTTTATTTGATTGCTGTTTAAATCCTCTTTGGCTTTTGGTGCGTCAGAGAGAGAGAGACTGAAAGAATGTGTGTGTACGCCAGGTTTCCACAGTGAGATCGTCACACTGGTGCCAGGTTCCATTAGCTAACACCACCGTTTAACAGCTGAGAAGCTTTACATGTGAAATGAACAGTGACTTTTTTTTTTATTCATCTGGTTGGTGGTTGTTGAGGCGTGGGTGATTTATCTGATGTTATTTTCTGAATTCTGTCCTTGTTTTAACTTTAAAGTGTTAAAAAGCATTGTGAGGTTTTGGGGGGATAATGAGCTACAAAATATTTTAGTCTCGTTTAACAGATTTCTGCTATTATAGACCATTTCAATGCAGTGATGTCATTGACCCTGCTTGTCATGAAACTATTTTAAAACATTAACTGGAGGCGATTCAGTTGTAACTAACGTTAACAAGGCTATCATATCATGTTCTTATCAAAAAGTGGACCTTTTTGGATTCTCAGAAATTATGAAAAACAAAAATATTAAACCAGAAATGTGATAGGACCATTGCATTAGATTGTTATCGTTTACATCCCTCAAAATGGTCTATAATTGGCAGCACAACATGTAATCACTCTCTTTTTTATCAGGTTGTTTCATTGGACAATCATGAAAGACCATGTCAGTGTTTTTGTTTGAGTGGGCAATAGATTGCACAAATGTTTGCTTCTCTGCATTAGAATATTTGTGGAAGGCATATCAACATAACGTAAAATGTGCTATTCTTAACTGATAAAATTGTGCCAATCCAGTCAATTACAGTAGCTCTGAAGCTTAACCATGTGAGAAGTTACTACAGAGGTATTGAGTCGTTTTTTTGTTGTACAACCAACAACTAGAACTTTTATGTTTCCATAGAGCCACAGGAAACAACTTGTCCATCTACAGCCTTTTCATGTCTTTTAAACACCGCAGGTAACCTTATTGGTCAGTGCCATGCAAAAAGCACTTCTTAACTGCTAAAAGCCTCTGTTATTTTATCTCAGGGCCAGAAGCTTTCTTTGCAGTGGTCATCTCGAATAGAAGTCCTCTCACCTACTAATAGGGATGTAACGATTCGCTCAACTCACGATTCGATTCGATTCACACTTTTGATTTCACGATTCGATTCGATTCACGATTTTTTTTGATGCAAACAAAGATGCTGCATACATGCAACATGAGTAGTTTTTCATCTAAATTAGATTGTATAATTTCGAAATTTGAAGCAAGAACAGAATGGTTTGACTTCAATTTTGTGAAACTATACATAAAAAATATCTGCATGAAACAAACAGCAGATAAGCTGAATGAGACGCAGATTCACTCTCTGCCAGCAGGTGGCGCTTAAAGGGGTCATAT
>NW_015542380.1:400372-423877 GCF_001515605.1 Sinocyclocheilus anshuiensis
TGCAACTTTACAGATCTTCTTTATGCACCAAGAGCTTGTAACACTCCAAAGAGAAAGGAAAAATTTAAATCGTATCATATGACCCCTTTAAAGCGATTCCATGGTTTCCGCTGTAAACAAAGCAGCGCTGCACTGATGAACTTTTAATATGCATTATACAGAGGCAAGATGAAAAGAAAAAATACCATCTAAACTTTACTAAAGACAGTAAGTTCCCCTCAGAGATACATTCATATAAACTCCTAACCCCATTTGTATCGCTATGTCAATGGTTCTGAATGAAACATGACAACAATAAGCCGATTTGAATCGTCACATATTTTAATCGATTTTCAACCAGCTCCCGGTTAATCGTTACATCCCTACTTACTAACAATTCAGAGGACTTATTACAGTGGTCAGAGATGCCGTGGCACTTCCAATCTGTTTATAAAAGTGTTGACCTTTAAGGCCGATCCAAGAGCAGTGTTTGCTTTAGCGTGATAGTGGTTTGGGTCAGGGCGGGATCAGAGGGGGCTGTACAGGGAACGATGTTTGAGGTCACGCAGATGGCACAGACTGGCTGTCTGCCTGAGCTTAAAGACCTTGCTAAAGCATTAACTGTTAAAATGTGCCCACTTAACCATGCCAGCCCTGAGCTCCTTTGCCAAACAGAAGCTGCTATAGCAAGAGCAAAAGTGTGAAAATATGTGTACGTGTGTTAGAATTTGTACTATACGTGTGGGTGTGTATTTGTAAAGCTGTGCAAGTGTGTGAACGGTGTCTGTGTGTTAGCATATACTGTAGCTGTGTGTGTATATGTATGTTCCCAGTATGACACACCTGCTGAGTTTGGCTGTGGTCAGTGAAGTGGTTTGCCAGAGCCACTGGCAGGAGTCAGAAGGAGGTGAATAGACAGTGTCAACAGAGTGAGGCAGAGCTCGGATCCGAGCCAGGCTCGTGCTGTTATCTGTTCAAGTCCCATGTGGAATTCAGCCTGCGCTTCTTCGTCCTGCTTGACTGCATTTTCTTTTGTGAAATGCTTTATGTGATGTGTCTGCGGCATCTCATCTACATTGTGATTAATGCCCACAGGTTGCGCTTGCTGGATAGTTTGTTTTGATAGCATAAGAGACAGACGCCATAATTCAACCTTTGTGAGAACAACGCAACTGTCATTTACAGTGTGATGGGTGATGATGTGCTTTAATTATGTTACACAGCATTGTTTTGAGATGGCCCAAGCTGAGATAACGTGGTGCTGTTGGCCAGTCCTCATCAAAGCAGTAAATGCTGCAGTACATGCCTCTATCTAGAAAGGTTTGTGGTAATTCACAAGCTCGTCTTTCTGTAGATAGAAGGTGTGATTCTGATTTTCTCTTGAGTTTGCAGCAGGCCTGACCATCTTCCGACACAATTAAATGATTATGATCTCACCCTTTCACCGTTCTGTCTCCATGTCTGTCCTCTTGTTTTTCCACCCTCTGCCTATCACTCTGTTGCTCCTTCTATCTTATTTCATTTTCCCTTTTCTGTTCCATCTTTCACACCCTCATGCACACACTGAGACCAACATAAACAATGCACATATACTGTTGTTTCCCCCTGTTGCCATCTGTCTTCATCCCACTTTTTATGTTAACATCCCCCTCTCTGAATAGAATAGGTGCTTCTGCTATTTGTCATAATGACAAAGTCACTCTCTTCTTCGTTTCCACCAGCCTTTTACTTATTTCTCCACATTCTCTCATTTCCCATGATACAATGCAGCATTGAAAAGACAAAGAACTTTTCTGTCCATCCTTTTTTGTCTTCTCTTTTGCCCTCTGAGGAAAAGAGGATATGGGTAGATCATTACACAGGACCTAGCCTTTGCTAGCCTACAGGCCTCTTGCTGTCTTCCTCTTTCTTTCACTCTTTCAGGATTAACAGTCTGCTCCTTTTGATCAGCAACTAAACAGACCTTCACAGTAATGTTTTTTTACCCACTGGGACCTGTTTAATAGACATCTGACCTGAAATGTTTTCAATATAGTACTCTAAAGATCTCAAAATAGCACCTGACTTACTATAGGTTTACACACGTTTAGTATTAGCATCTGTTTCCTGCCACAACAGGCATGTGGGAGAGGCAAGTCACTACCATACTGCATTCATACATGTTTTATTGATGCATCTGTGCCAAGTAGTTGTATCACTTATTAACAGAGAAAGCGAGTAATGCTAATGCCTTGTCTTTCTCTTCCCTTTCCACTCAGATGAGATTGAGATGCTAGAGCGTCTCTGGCTCTCAGGGATCTGTCATAATGATAAAATTGAGGTGATGAGCTCCAAACTAGACATAGACAACATGGCTGGTGTCTTCTACATGCTACTGGTGGCCATGGGCCTAAGTCTGCTGGTCTTCGCCTGGGAACACCTGGTTTACTGGAGGCTACGGCACTGCATGAGCAAAATGGGCCAGTCTGGCAAACTGGACTTCCTACTCGCCTTCAGCAGGGTGAGAGAGAGTGTGAAGTGAGAGAGTGACTGATTAATAGTCACTAGAAATTTATTTGGGAGCATTTGGGTAAATTGAGAAGGACTGTGACATGGACTATGCCTGTGGTATTACAGATAAGATGAGAGTGATGCTTATGTAATTGACACTGATTTGCCCATATTATCAGAATATGACTTATTTCACTATTATATCTTTGTTGTTTGTACTCTTAGGGAATGTATAGCTGCTGCAGTTTTGAAGATGAAACTGCACAAGGTGGGGCTAAAGGCACAGTTCCTGGCCACCATCATACTGCCATGGTTCCTGCTTCTTCCTCACATGTGGTCACTTCAGCTGTATCCACTTCAGCCATTGCCATGGTGCAGCAACAGCAGCAGCAGCAACCACAACAGCCTCAACCTCCTCAGTCTTACAAAACACCTCTTCCTGGATCCCCTCCCACAATTGTTCATTCTGGAGCGGCCTTGGGTCCCACAAATACTCAACTTGTAGGAGCTCCACTACCATGCACTACTTTCTTACCCCGGCCAGATCGCAGGTTGGCGGTTGTGGACCGCTGGAGACTACCCAAAACCACTAGTGCCACGACCTCCATGGGTGTGAGAGGAGCTCTAGTAGAAACAGGACCCCTGCCTCAAAAGGTGGCACCTACCTGGGCAGGTGGTGGAAGTGCAGGTAGTGGTCTAGATGGATATAAGCGCTACTATGGACCTATTGATCCAGAGGGACTTGGGCCATGTGTGGACCAACAGACAGGCTCTCAAACTCCCAAAGCAGTCCCCAGAGCCCACCAACAACCCCCACCAACTAGTGTGGTTTTCTACCAGGAGAAGGGCATGGACCATGGCATGGGGAAGAAGGTGGGAGCGGGTACTGGTGGAGGGGGTCAGGGTAGAGGGGTTAAATCTCTGGGGACTCCTAGACTTCCTCCTAAAGGCCAGGCCCCAGCCCCACTGACACCTAACCCCCCGCTGCAGCACCCCTCTCCCCCTCTCCCTTCATCCTTCTGGAGGAAACGGCGACCAAAAAAGCCCAAAGAACCTGGTGGCCCATTGTACGAGAACATCCTGCCACTGGGCCGGAGAGGTGGAGGCAGGGAAGCGAGTCGAAGACCGAGACCCTCTCCTCCTCTCCCCATCCCCGTGCCAGTCACACTTTCCCCAAGCTACACTCCTCCATCTCCCTCTCCCTCACTACCCTACACCTCTACATCATCCTCCTCATCCACCACCAGCTCCTCAACCACATCCTCAGCCACATCCTCACGCTCCACCTCTCCTTCATCCACTTCCACAGCTTCATCTCGTAGCACCAGAGACAGAGAGGCTGAGGAAGAGGATGAGGAGGATTTGGATGAGCTGACCGAAGAGTCTAGTCTTCTGCAGGGCCACAACAGAACCAGGGACCGAGAGCGGTCCATACTTTCCCCTAGATCTCTCACTCATGGACTTCCCCCTCCTATACCCCCACGCAAACCGTGGGGCACCTTTGGAGACAGGGAGCATAAGAAGGACAGAGAGAGAGAAAGGGGTGGCAGTCAACTAGCACAGCTCCAGGAATGGTGGGCAGGATGGGCAGAGAGAGAGAGGGACAGGGAGAGAAGTGGCGGAGCCCAGGGAGATACAGAAAGGAAAAGAGAGAGGAAACATAGGAAAGAGAGGGAAAAGGAGAAAAAGAAAAAGAAGAAGAAGAAAAACAAAAAACGAAAAAAGAGGGAGGAGCGTGAAAGAGAAAGAGAAAGAGAAAGGAAGCGTCGTAAGGTGAAAAAGAAGAAAAAGAAGGCAATGAAAACAAAAAAGAAGAAGGTGCCATCCGGCAAGCGGTCGGAGCCAGAGGAGGGTGATGTTGAGGCAGAGAGAGATGGAGAGGGGGATGGGGATAGAGAGGGAGAGTACTCGTCATTTTTCACTCAATATCGCAGTGGATTTGTGGACAAAGGCAGCCTTTCAGCTTGGGAGGGAGAGAGAGAAAGAGGGAGGAGAGATGGAGGTGAGGATGACAGGGATGAACGAGAGGATGAAAGTGGGGGAGGTAGAGGCAGAGAGAGAAGACCCAAAAGCTCTCATTCACGACACCGACCATCCAGTAAACGCTATCCCAATCTCAACAAACTCCCCTCTTCAGTTAAATTCTCGGTCAGTGGAGGTGAAGCAGGTGGCACGGAGGCCTCCGGACCCTCCCCTCCCTCCTCTTTACATACACTCCTCTCCTCGACCAAGAGACGGAGGAGTAGTGGGGTAGAGAGAGAGGAAGAAGGGAGAGTAGGAGAACGCAAGCCACTGCTTCTCCACTATGAAAGGGGGCGAGTTAACACAAGAGAAGGCTTGTCCTTCCATGAGTGGGACTCTGAGGATGAGGAGGAAGAAGGGGAAGAAGAGAGAGAGAGAGAACGAGAAAGAGAGAGAATAGAGGAGAGAGTGCGTCGGGCAGGGAGAGGTGCAGTGTCAGAGTCTGAACGGGATAGAATCAGAACAGAAGAAAGCTTTTCCGATGAGGGGTCCTCAGGAGAGTTTGGCCGTTTTGAGAGATACTGGGAAGGAACAGGAGCGGGTGGAGCTAGTGGAATTGGGGGTGGGGGCTGGTTTTTTGGAACGTATCCTGCTCGAGAGAAAGGTGGAAGTGTCAACAGTAGAGATGACTCTATTTTGGGTCGGGCAGAAGGATGGGGATTGGCAGGGGATTTTTGGGGTTCGGGTCCAGGGATTGGATGGGGATCTGGAGGAGGCAGTGGAGGGCTAGGTTCACAGTGGCCACCCCCTCCCACTTCTCTGCCACCACCACGGCGCTACTGGTCAGTCGACAAACTACAGATGAAGGGTGAGAAGCGAAGCCGCAGTGGGTCAAAGAGCAAAGGTCAGAGGTCTCGGGAGAGAATGCAAGTCGCAGCATCATGTACGTGTACACAGTATGGGCACGGTAGGCCCCACATACACCACAAACACAGCAGCACTCAGTCTCACAGCCAGGAGGATCTGCTTCCCCACTGCCACAGCTTCAGTGGAAGCTCTCGGCCCAAACCACCCCCTAAACCTGACAAATCCAAATCCGGAAGCCAGTCCAACCTTAGCTCCCAGCAAGCCCAGCTCTCCGAACACATACCCCATCCATCACCCACCCCACCTCAGCCACTCCTGCCCTCATTGCCTCTACCTTCTGCTCCCAACTCCCTACCCATGCCCATTCCTCCACCTCCATCCTCTGCATCCATGTCCCCTCCACCTGTGCTCTCTCCCGGGGGTGCTTCCGGCTCCTCCCAGGCAGCCACCGCCAGCGCTAAGCTTCAATACCAAAGACTTCGGTCTGTGCCCCAGCCAAGGCGATTCTACTCCCCACACCTGCCACTCAAAGCCAAGAGTTTGTGCTCACGTCGTGGTTCTGCCCATTTCTCAAGCCTAGAAAGTGAAGTATGACACGGGGCTTCGCTGCTGCGTGTGTATGTGAGCTCTACTGTGAAGCGCAGCTGGAGTGTGATGCACATACATGTGCCGCACCAAGACGAGGAAAACATCCACGACAGTGACCAGAGCAGCAAAGAAACAACAGTCAAAGCAGGAAATGGCTCAACAAATTCTGCCACGGTCACAATGGATACTCCAGCCGTGCTCCATCTTCGGTCTGAGTTGAGTATTACGATGTCCTCCGTGCTCCTCTCCTCCAATGAGAACAGTGGATAGCAAATGTCTGGGATTTTCTGTGAGTAATGATGTCATGTTTACACATATACACTCCCTCAAACAAGGAAAAGACATTTTTGCATCGTGCACATACGACGTGACGACAGACATCAAATACTGCTGTGGCTCAAACTGACTATTCAGTTTATTTACAGATGACTCAGAATTAATCTATATTCAATCTGAATGCAGTCTTGGAGAGGCTCAGATGATCAGCATCAACCCACTGACTGAAAAAGTGTCTCCATGGCAACCTGATGCACATAGATACAGACATACCCTTTTTTTCTTTTTGACACTTGCAACATTGATGTTATGCCTTCACCCTTTGGCTTCCTCTTTCAAGGCCATGCTGGAAAATTGAAAATTTAAATTTGACCTCAAAGTAAACGAGTAAACTATGTCTCTTTCTGTAGAAATATCTAATATCTAATCAGAACTTACATGGAGCCATTTCACTCATCAGAACTTTGGTTGTCCTATCAAAACTCCAATGCCATGGTGTCACTTTGACATCAAATAGAGATGACATTATGTTCTAAAGAGACATACTTCAAAAGAAAAACAATAAGAACACAAACAAAAATGTAGCAATTTTTCCTGTATAATTTTTTCCCTTCAGGTTTTCTTTTCCTTTAATGCTGTTTATTGCTCTCACTGTGGTCGTATTTTAACAAAAGGGTAAACCAGCTGTGTCTGATGTTAAATAGTGGGATTATAGATGCAAGGGCAATTTTTACTAAGTTATTTCTTTGTTTTGATATCAGAATTTTCAAATTGTCAAAACTAGATCCACGGCACTGCCCAATACAATGGTCCTTTCTTTGCATACAAGCAATACTTCTCTTTCATCAAACCATGATGGGTTGCAATATTTATGATTGGCACTAGATGGCTACATAATATTAAAAACTACATTAACGATTATCACAAATGGTGGACCATGAGTGGATCATGCCTGTTGTTTTGTTCCTTAATCATCACATGTTAGAACTGGAACAGACAGCTTACAGCATTTCTGGGATGGTAAAGGGCATTGTTTAGAAGAGCTGAGGCTGTCATTGTCACTGATTGTGCATTTTCAAGTCAAGCCTACTTCCAGTGCAGAGTTGCATGTAATAAAGCACAAGTTGCTGACTCTTGTCAGTGCAAACGTTAACATATGATAATGAGGAGTCAAGGACAAACACAATACTGATCGATTTTGAGCCAAAAGCATCCTACACCATTTATTTTGGCGAAAGAATTGATGTCAGTCATACAGAGATTCAGTTTCTGAATATCTATTTGACGTCAGGCACCGCTTATTTGCCCATGTTGTAGTTGAATGTAGCTTTGAAATGATTTAGCAAAAAGTAGATATGCGGTAGATTTTGTAGCATTCTGGATGCAGTTACACATCACAAGAAGTGACAATTACACTTTTATTATGGGGGGCATAGAGGGCTTGTACATGTCGTCACAGATCAACAGATTCGATTGCCCTTTATTTGATACACCTGATCACGCGGAAATAAGTGATGTTTGTCTCCCTTTCATATCTTGTTCATTTAAACAAGACCACTTGGGGAAGGTTCGCCATCATTTGCAGTGAAATTTAGGGCTTTTCCACTTTTTAAAGACCCACGTGTCATCGCATGAGTCAAGAAATAACAAGCTCAGGTATTGAATTGTGTGTTGTGTAAACCGAATCACACACAGCCGCTTAATCCCCTCGGTCAGCGTTTCTTCCAATGCTGGGAATACGGGTGTGTCAGCAGAAAGTCCACCGCACCCGGCATGGAAGCGTGGCGGGGGGCAGGGAGATGGATGTAGAATGATTGAATTAATATAGTGTGCCATGAGTACACTTGATCTGTCATTGACCCTTACTGAGTCAGAAGGCGCTAACACAGTATTCTGTGACTGCATGTACAGAACGGACTTATAATTCCCATGTAGCTTTTTTCTTGAAAACAAAAAGAAATATTATCTCTATATACTGTTTTTGATAATGTATCATGTTATACTGTGAATTGACTTAGATATTTTATTGCCCATTGTATTCAGTTTTCATTGCCATCATATCATTTATCTATACAAAATATATATGTACAAATAAATATATACATATATATACAGACAGGTATATATAATAAGTTAAGTTTGATATACTTGGAGGAAGTGGTAGATATAGTTTTAAATGTTTTAGCTTTGTAGCAATTCTAGACTCTGGAGACATTTTTGAATTTTGATTCCTCCTATATGACTGTGAAAACATTAGTGCCTGTGAAGAAAAAACGAGAAACAAGTCTAATATCCTTTCATCCATCCATCCTTCTGTCCATCTTTTCATTATTTATAGCAAATCTTCACAATTACTCTGATACTACCTAAATAGCTTTCAGATCATTTGTGTTTTATGCCCTTTGCTCATGTTGTGTTGCGTCCTTATCGCTGCGTCTGTCCTTTTGACATTCTGCCATTCCAGCTTTCCATCTAGCCAGTTAGTATTCCATCCATCCATTCAATCACCCACCAGTCCATCAGTCTAACTGCTGATTTCTTCTTATTCTGTAGTTTTCTCGTGATCTTTTTTTCCACAGAACCATTGATTAGGCAACTTAAACAATGTACCTCTGGCATTTTCCTTTTTTAGATATTTTTTAATCTCTCTGTTTATCCCTCTGTATGTTCTCTCAGTTAGCAAAAAACAAAACCAGAAAAAAAACAGAGACCAGTAGCTACTGTGTTCCTGCTCCTATTAGTTGATTATTGAAGATAATGATCAATTAAAGTTATGATGTAATTGATAAACGACTGAAAATGTGACTGAAGAGTTGTACCTGATGACCATGACACTGTAGTGAGAGTCTGGGCTGTACTGTACACAACTCACTGTTACTGTGCTGACTAGATGGGGTAATGTGTGTAAACTAACTGTAAAATAATGTTGGCATACTGACTCATGTTGGTTAGGAGGTACATATCATAGTAGGCAATAGATAAGTCATCCCACCGCCAAACAAACACTCACCAAAGGCTTCATCCCCTCCCCTCATCCGTTTAGACTGGTGACCTGATTGTGAAATAGACAAAGTACAGGGTTGGATATTGTTGCTAGAATTGTCATTGGTGGTCAATATTTGGCTGGGAAATTAAAGTCACATATTGTGTTAAGGGCTGGTCAGCTGCTATTTTAGATTCAGTGTGACTGTTTGTTTGCATGTTTGAGTGTCAGTACATGAGGGAAAAGCATAGTTTTCTTTTCTACACTGATGCAACCACACTGATGCATTATGTGTGTGCTTCTCATTTGCTATCAGTAATTCTAGCTATTTATGTCCTACACGGAATCTGTGCCCAAAATTAGGAAACGGCATCCTTTAAAAAGTTACGCACATCTGATACATCTTGTATGTTCATTTACACTATTGTTCAAGTTTGGAGTCAGTGAGATTTTCATACTTTTATTCAGTATTGATCAAAAGGGACAGTAAAGGCGTTTATAATGTTAGAAAATTCTATTTCAGATAAATGCTGCTGTTTTGAACTTTCATCAGAGATTCTCAGAGAATATTTAACTGTTTTCACTATTGGTAATAATAGAAGAATTGTTTCTTGAGCACCAAATCAGCATACTGGAATGATTTCTGATGTAATGACTGCTGAAGTAATGACTGCTGAAAATTCAGCTTTGCAATCGCAGTAATAAATTATATTTCAGAATAGAAAACAGTTATTAGGGGCCAAGCACCAAAGGTGCTTAGGCACCTATTGTGTCTGTTAGTTTTCTTCTTCTTCCGCTCTAGAAGTCTATGGCAGCCTATAGAACCACTTGCGGGAAAGTTATGAAATTTGGCACACAGATAGAGGACAGTCTCAATATTAACCATAGCACATTTGGAATGTCTATCTCAAACTCTCTAGCACCACCAACAGGCCAAATTGCACTCATGTTTCTGCTAATAACTTTTGAAGTCTAAAAGCAAAAAAATTGTCCCTCTGATTCCATGGCTCATGCTGAGTCTAAAACTCCAACTCTACTCCAAAATTGACATTTCTATGGGTCAAGATTTTTTACGCAATTTAGAATTTTCCAAAAAATCTCGTCCTAGACGGTTTGTCAAATTTTCAACAAATTTGGCTCAGATCATCTTCAGAGTATTCTGGCAAAAAGTTATCAAAAGCTTTCTGATATACCAAACCGTTTTTGTAAAGCGCGTTAACGAATTTGACGAAGTTTGTGCAAAATGGATATAAGGCTATATCTTCACAACACTTTAGCGAATTCTGACCAAACTTGGTATGTGTTATAACAAGCATGACCTGCGGGCACATGAGTAGTTTCAGCATCTCCTACTGGTCAAAAAATATTTAACAAATTGACATGTGTTCTGTTTTCTGTTTAAATTCTGTGTTCATTCTGTTTATAACTGCTGACCAGTGTGGCTAAAAATCATAAGATTGGTCTCGTTAGATTTGGAATGGCATACTGAATCAAACAATACCTAATTTTCCTATGTCATCCTTTTCTGGGCATCGGCCATTTTTAGTTTGTAGTAAAATAGTAAAAAAAAAAGGGGAAGTTGTGGCCTAATGGTTAGAGAGTCGGACTCGTAACCCAAAGGTTGCGGGTTCGAGTCTCGTACCGGCAGGGATTGTAGGTGGGAGGAGTGAATGTACAGCGCTCTCTCCCACCTTCAATACCACGACTGAGGTGCCCTTGAGCAAGGCACCGAACCCCCAACTGCTCCCCGGGCGCCGCAGCAAAAAAATGGCTGCCCACTGTGTGTGTGTGTTCACTGCTGTGTGTGTGCACTTTGGATGGGATAAATGCATACTGCAGAGTTTAGCTTCAACTCTAATTAAACAAACCTGAACCAGCTAATCAAGGTGTTCATGGCTACTGAATTACAGACACATGTGTTGAAGCAGGGTTGGAACTTAAGTCTACTGGAAGGTAGCTCTCCAGGAGCAGGGGCAACCCTGGTCTTTATTGAGTAATTAAAGACAGCACCATGATGTGTGTCTGTTGTGCATGGCCCCTTTTACTGTATTTTTGATCAGATGAATGCAGCGTTGGTTAAGCATGAAGAGAAAAAGTAAAAAATGTTACTGACCTCAGATATTTGAACGGTAGTTTATTAAATGATAAGCTTTCAGCTACCAGTAGGCATTTAGAAGTTTTAATTTCACCTTTAAATTCAGTGCAAAAACTTAAAGTCCTCATATTCCATTTGTGCTTGCTAATGAGTGACGTAATAAATTTAAGGGTCTGTACTCAGTGAGTGAACGAGTAAGAGAAGGGAAACAGATTATACGCAGGTTTGTACTGCACATACTGTAAAGCTTTGTAAGTGTTTCATTATTTATGTGTTGATTGTGCATGTGTGAGAGAGTGTGGTGCACATGCATTATATATACACATCAATACAAAGTATCTGTCTCTTTTTCCTCCGTACCTCTCTACCAGATTATTCAGCCGTTTCCACACTATTCTCTCACTCATTGGGCTGCTATAATACATAATTGACTCACTCAGGACAGACATACACACACACACACACTTGCTGCAGCTTCATGGATACCAAATCCTGCAGGTGCTCTAGAACTTTCTCTTGCTCTCTCCCCCTCAGGAGCTTGAGGCTCAGAGTAGCTCCAGGTAGCTGTTGGCACCATGATGTGAGGCATTACTTGACAGGCGGCTCGACGGATAAAAGTGCAGCACTTCCCTCTTGATCACAGCTGAGCAGAGATCTGTGTGTGTGTGTGTGTGTGTTTGTGTGAAAGCAGGTCAGCCCCTGTGATAGACCACTACATGCTTTACTTAGCCTACCCTTATTCCACAACTGCAGCTGTACACCAACAATAACGTCTGAGACGCAAGGCTGGAAACTTACTCTAGTGTTGCTTTCTCATGCAACGAAAGTGCTTTTACATCTTACATGTTGTGAAACCCATATTTGAACAGGGTCCTCCATGTCACATCACATTCATAATCATGTAATCCCATCTCCCATTCAAAATGCAGAAGGAAAAGAATGAAATAATTACTGCTTCACTTTGTCTTAACAGCTAAAATTTATTTTTTTGAGCATTTTATTATTATTGTTTAAGACATATTTTGGATATGTTTTTAGCTTGCTCACTATTTTTTACTTGGATTGATGTGGCATTGTGTAAACTGCACTGTAACTAAAGGCAATGTGAGTGTGTATGTGTGTGACGGGCATCAGTTGAGGATGTTTATTGCCTTTGTACTGTACAGTCCAGACAGAATTCCTCCACCAATCAGATTTTGTTTGGTTTTGACATCATGTCCTGGGAAGGGGTTTGAAGGGGTCAGTGCTAAGAATTGCTTCATAAAGAATACTCTCTTTAAAATACTCATTGCCTTTTCTTATTTATCTTGTAAATGTATTTGCGTGTGAACATGGGAAGGTTTGTTTTTGTGTACGTCTGTGCAGATGAGAATGAGTGTCTTGCCTTCCACACATGCCTGCCGGGGGGATAAAGTAAATTCTCTTGTATCTCGGTAAGAACTTTCTTCACTTTTTTGGTACGTGTCTCTCTGAAACTCCCCCCTCTCTCTTCCTTTGAGCGATGTGATCTGAGCTTTGATCTTTGAAGACAAGACCTGACCTTATATAAGCCACCATCTCTGTACGCAGAGCCATGATGAGCTGTGATCTTCCTCTCCTTGTCAGTTAACATGACAAATACAAACTGCACACAGTCATGCACAATATTAATAAAAAATCCTCTTTTGTGATACAAAAGATATTAATGAGTTATATGTGCAAGCCTACATGCTTATAAGGGTCTTAAAACAATTTCTCTTTTCTAAAACTGAACTTAGTCTAGATAGATAGATGGGTAGTTAGATTATTAATATAATATAAAATAGTATTATTAGCTCTGTTCCAAAGTTGCAACTTTATATAAAAAGAAAATGAAATATTGCAAAAACAAACGAATAAAGCAGCATTTCCATTGTATTGGAAAAAACAACCATCAACTTACAGAGAAACTGACATAAAATAAAGGAAACAGAAGTTAGCCACTGGGGTCTTTTAGAAGCAAATTATTCAATAACATGACTTGAGAAAATCACATGACTTTTTTTCTGCATCTAGGAATTTATTCAGGATTTATATATGTTTATTCAGGGATTTGTTTACCTTAGGAAAGCATATAAATATTTTAAGCACATTTTGGGAATTTAATTCACATCTTAGTGTTTCCATCCAGCATTTTTTAATGCAATATTTCAAAATTCACAATAAAACTTACTTGAAAGAAAACCTATTGCCTATTGATGATATTTTTTCTTTTCAGAAAATGTTTTAGACGTTTTTATGACACTTCTGGTGCTTAATAAAGTCTATAAAAGTATAAAACTAAAGCATAAAAGTAGTTAGGAAACATACATAAAGTTGTAGATACAATAAAGTGCAGTCACATTTAGATAATTTTTTTTTTTTAATATTGTGTTGCTGACAAAAATCTACATTTTTGATGTATGAAACACAGCTCATGCAGATGTCACTTTCAAACCAAGCAGCTTTTTGTTGGTAAATGCATCAAAATTCATTAACCAACTTGAACCTGTTGCAAAATCTGCATGTGGAAATCTTTTGCAAAATTCCACGTTGCTTCGATTTCTATAGAAATGGATTTCTGCTGCCAAATAATGGTGAATGTGATTGCACCTTTAGTGTCAGCCCAACCAGGCTAAAATTAAAGGGATATTTCACCCCAAAATGAAATTTGTCATCATTTAGCTACTTTTTCCTTCTGTGGAATATAAAAGAAGATATTTTGAAAAATCACAGTTTGTCCATACAGTGGAAGTCAGTAGTTACCAAAAAACTTTGATTTTTTGGTAACTACAGAAGAAACTCATACAGGTTTGGAACAGCATGAGGGTGAGTGAATAATGACAGAATTTTCATTTTTGGGTGAACTATCCCTTTAAAAAAACATTATTGAAACACAAGCATATCTAACTAAAAAATAACCTTTGATGTTGGAATTCAACCCTTATTCTCCTCGTCCTCACTTACCATGGCCACGGGTGTGTATGTGTGCCCGCTGGGGCGAGAAAGAGCTTGCCGGATATCTTGTGTTTTATGCATATGCTGTGAGCGAGATAGCTGGAGTGCACTATATCTAGTGTTATCAGTATGATGGCGGAGAGCTTTCAGCCTCGTTTTGGGAGTGTTTTCAGCGGCTGTAGATTATCCATCTCTGGGGTGTGCTGATGTCTGTGCATCGATCAACACTGAGCCGTGTTTATGTCACTCAAAAGCCACACGGGTATGAAGAGTTCTGCCACGGCACAGCAGAATCCGAGTCCTCACTTATCCTCTCACTATAGCATAAATGCTCAGATTAACACCACACGTGTGCGCGAGCGAGCGAAGAAAGTGTTAGTAGCTGGATTTGAAGCTGAAGCACACAAGCTCATACATTCACATTTGCACACATACAGCACATGATAGAAGCGGCAATGTTCTCTCTTTCATCATTAGCCCAGCGTGCCGCAGGGTGCACCAGCACATCGACTTGATCTCTCAATAAAAAAATAAAACAAGACCGGGAAAGACAGAGAGAGATAGAGAGCTCCTTTTCATCTTTTCATCCACAAAGCAAATCCTGTCGGATCTCCTTTTTTTCACGCACACATTACTGTGCTGGGACCGAATGACAAATTACCCAGAATCCACGGGGGCATACTCCAACTTCACATGAGATAGTGCTCGTCTCTCATCATTATTGACATTAGCGTTAATATCAATTTGTCTTGCAGGACTTCGCTGCTGCTTTTATAGATAAAACCATTGTGAGCAAATGCTGCATACGTCGCAGAGGCGATTAAAGATGCTTGTTTTTGCCAGTTATTTTTGTCGGTTCAAAGGCCTTTGGATTCTCTGCAGCTGTTTGTGTCGTTCACTACACACATGAAACAAGCTCTGAGTTCTCCAATAGTAACATCCCTTTAAAGTAAATAAAAATTAAAAGTTAATAATAACAGACACATATGCTTATTTCAAACTAGATCATTATGAGATGCCACAGTTGAATACCTTTCTGTGGGAAAGCAGAAGCAATCCGCTGGTGCCTTTTGGTTTCCAGAAGCAATGTTTCTGAAATGTAACTTGTGTCTAATTTCATTTGAAAGTTGGAAAAGCAAGATCAGACACAAACACATTTGGATGTTTTCATTTTGCTGTAATAGATTCATGTAATTGGTCAGATTCTGGTCGGCGAGAGAGAGAGAGAGAGAGAGGGGAGGCAGAAAAAAAGAAGGCTGGGGATTGTATAGATGCAGAATTTTTCCTCTTCATTAGTGCAATGTCAGGACTAATAAGCTGATGGCTTGTGGCCAGTATGAACTCTGTCCGCTTTGTACAGTAGAGAGAGAGAGAAAAAGATGCACTTTGATGTTCTAATCCTCTGAATCTACCTTTATCTTTCTGTAAACAAATATTTCATAAGTGTATATCATAAGCCGCTTACAAAGCTCTCAAAGCCACTAATGTGTGGTTGAACAATGGTGTCAGAAAATAATTAAACAACAGCAACAAAAAAAAATCTGCATAATTTGTTATGCGTTTTATGGTTTCTGACCACATAGCTGCCAGTTACATAGCTTCCCTTTGAGAAATAAATCCTTGCTTTTTGGAAGAGAGAGTTATTTAGATCAGTGTTACCGTGATGGATGTGAATTTCCAAATGTTACGACACAACAGAGCAGCTTGTGGTTTAGAAGGCTGAAACGGATGGATCTTTACTCTTTTGACCTTCATTTATCTGGATTCTTGAGGAGTATTGCATTCTGCGACTTGTTATACCTGAGTAGCTAATTGAGTAATTAAGCTAATTAGAGTGATTAGTTGGCCAGACAGGAAATAAAGCAAACTGCTGATTTTGCTACAGTATGTGCGTGTTTGGCTTCTTGATGGGTGTCTAACTGCTTGTTTGCCTGTCTGTGTTGGAATAGTTCACCAAAAAAATGAAAATGAACCGAAAACGTACTCCACCTCAGGCCATCCAAGATGTAGGGTTTGTTTCTTCATCAGAACAAATTTGAAGAAATTTAGCATTACATTACTTGCTCACCAATGGATCCCCTGCAGTGAATGGGTGCCGTCAGAATGAGAGTTCAAACAGCTGAGCAAAACATCACAATAATCTACATGACTCCAGTCTATCAGTTAATGTCTTCTAAAGGGAAAAGCTGCATATCTGTAAGAAACAAATCCCTCATTTGGCTGTTTTAACTTTAAATCTTGCTTCTGTTTGTATTTCTCTCCTGTATCAGACGAGGTAACTTTTTGCACTGGAGAAAGCAATATTATGGCTGGAGGACTCTTATTTTAAAGGGAGGTTAAAAACATTCTAATGGTGAATTTGTTTATTACAAACATGCAGCTTTTTGCTTCACAAGATGTTAATTGATGACAGTCATTATTGTGATGCTTTTAAAAAAATTATGTAAGGCAAAATTTCTGCAAATCTGCTGATATCAGATGAAGAAACAAACTCTACATCTACATCTCAGATGGGTGAAAAAAGAAAATGTGAACTATTCCTTTAAATTAAGCAGAGTGGCTACCAATTTAAATAGTCACATTGTATAAAGTATATTTGAAATAATCAAGGCGGTCTTTAATTGCAATAGATAGAGGTTTTTAAGCCAATCATCTGAGCCATAAATGTCATGTGACTGATCAGCCGCAGAAAAATGACGTAATGACAATGCTGATTGACTGATGCCACAGTTCCAAGCTATTTACTAATGACTGTCCCATCGGTACATGAGCTGTGACGCCAAAGGCAGCAGACAGGGATAAATATAAGCCCATTTCATGCTTTTAAGATCATTCCAAAGAAAATGGGCACTGACAAAATCTACTATAATATAATAAAAATTTACATAATACACTGCCATTTTTTAAGGTCAATAAGGAGAGATGCTTTTTGGCAGGAGAATGGTGTAGTTATAACATCTACTAGCAGGTCTAACTGGTCCATGCCAAGCAGCAAATGTCTGACCCCTTGGAAATATGAAATATATATCACATAAATATAATGGACATTAAGATTGTGAAATAAAAGGTGCTGTTTTTAATCAGTATATTTAATCAGACTCACCTTATTAATATTAATATCTTTCACTTTAAAATGTAACATAGGCCGATTATTCTTATCGTTTGCAACAATAGTGCTTCAGCCAGGATAAAGAATATGAAAAGTGCTCAGAGTTGCTCCAGGAAACAGAAAAAAAGAGTGAGCAACAACAAAAACATGTTGCTGGAGACAGGCTTATTGAAAATGCAAACTCATTCTCTGCCAGCAGAAGGCTCTTTTGGAGCAGCAGAAACTGTGGTTTCCCCGGTAACGGCTGTATACAAAACAGCGTTGCGCTTATGAACGCTACTTTATCAGATAAAATGAAAATGCCTGAAGACAGTCGGTTGCCCTCAAAGATACATCCAGATAAAACACCTGCACCCGCGTTTTGATTTTGATACGTGCAGTGCTCATGTTTATTCAATGAAGTCAACCTCCACAAATAAATCAATGCATGGGAAACACAGTAATGTATACTGAAATATCGGAAATGTGTTTAAAAATCATATCAGCGTTATTGAAAAAATTATATCGTGATATATATGAATATTGATTTATTGTCCAGCCCTAGTTTTTTTTAATCAAATGTAAATTTGTGTCCCAGTCACATATTCTTGTTTAAATAAACATTACTTCACTATCAGAAAAAGAAACTATTCTATTTTATATTTTTAAGTTAGTGTCACAGTTGCACTACTGAGTGGAGTATGGAGCAAGGAACAGAGGGAGACGAGGAGTACATCAATCCAGAGAAGTTTAATTACAATAAGGAAACAAAGGAAAACTCACGAAGCACAGGTAGACATGAACAATACCGGACGCTGAACTAAAAACAGGGAACACCATTTAAGGCGGGCATACACGATGCGATTCTGAAGGTCGGAACGTCGTGAGCTCTGGCACATGTCACGATTGAGTTTATCCGAAAATCGTATGGAGGTAGTCACACACGACACGAATTTACTACGATTTTACAAACTCTGACGTAAGCATTACGTTTCGCGCCATTCATAAAAATATGGATTCTGAGGACGAAATCGTTTTCTTTGTGGCAGGCGGCTTGTGACATCCAAAAAAAAAAAAAAACGAAGACAAAGGACATGGCAGAGAAAAGCGTGGACTTTCTGTTCTTCATAAAGAACTCGAGGGAGTAACAGTTAGGCCATTTCTGAATTTCTGCTCGTTTTGCCGGAAATGCAACATGCATATTCATTCATAAAGCCGGACAGCAAATTTGGCACATTCGGAATAACAAATAAAAGATAGAACTGTATAATTAAACTAAAATTATTATAGACTATATGGTTTTTGTCATCTTCTGATTGGTCAACTTCAGATGGATCGCTAAATCGTCTCGTTCACACATGACATGACGAGATACACCTGGGATCAATGGAAATAAACAGGGAACACCTGGAATTAATTCAACACAATGGGGTAAGGAAACGGAAGATTAAGAGGTTAACGGACGGAAGGCCTCCAGGGTGGCGCCCGTTTCGGGACCCATGGCGGATCTGGCAGTTCGGGGCGCCATGGCGGATCTGGCAGACTCTGAGTCCATGGTGGAGCAGGCAGACTAGGAGGCCATGACGGAGCAGGCAGACTAGGAGGCCATGGTGGCGTAGGGAACTCAGGAGGCCATGGCGGAGCAGCCTCCTAGGCCGCGGCCCCCGCCTCGGCCTCTACGGCTGGAGCCCTACTACCCACCCCTAAAAAAAATACTTGGGGACGCTTACGGGCTCTGAGGCCCTCCGTAGGCCATGACAGGGGACTGGAGCCCGCCCTGGGCTTAACTGGGGATCCGAAGCCCTCCCTGGGCTTAACTGGGGATCCGAAGCCCTCCCTGGGCTTAACTGGGGATCCAGAGCCCTCCCTGGGCTTAACTGGGGATCTGGAGCCGGATCTGGAGCACTGCCTGGGCTCGACGAGGGATCAGGAGCCTTCACTGGGCTAGACTCGGGAACTGGGAAGCGCTTACGAGGAGCTGGCATTGGAGGGCGCTCTGTAGGAGCAGGCAGAGCAAGGCACTTTCGAGGAGCTGGCACTGGAGCAAACTCAGGGGCTGGAGCCGACACTGGAGCGAGCTCTGGGGCTGGAGCCGACACTGGAAACAGTCCTTTTCTCTTCGTCCTCCTCCTTTGGTTATGGGTGAACTGGGCAGCCGGCGGGCTTGTCGTTGCGGTAACCGGCGTGCTTGACATTGTAGCGGCCAGCGGGCTTGACAACAGCGCGGCCGGCGGGCCTGACTCGGGAACGGCCGGCGGGCTTGTGTGAGCCACGGCCGGCGGGCTGGAGCCGTTGGAGTGGTATGTGGAGGTTCTCGGCGTGGGGTGAGCTGGGGAGATGCGGCGCGTTCGAGCGGGAGTTGGATGATGAGGCTTGGGAAGTTTCTTTACTTCTTCCACTTCAAAATCTGAACCATTTAAGAACAGCACAAGAATAATCAGCTCAATCTGGGGAAAAATCACACATGGGAAGATCGCAGCGGATTATCTCGTCATCCAACCCCAGCAGGAAGCATGCACCTAGAGCGGCGTCGTGCCATCTCACCCGGTTAGAGAGCTCGAGAAAACCCTCCACATATCGCTCCAACCTCAGACCGCCCTGCCGCAAACCCCACAGCACGTCCTCAGCTGCAGTCATCTCTTTTTGGTACGGTATTCTGTCACGGTTGCACTACTGAGTGGAGTATGAAGGAAGGAATGGAGGGAGACGAGGAGTACATCAATCCAGAGAAGTTTAATTACAATAAGGAAACAAGAAAAACTCACGAAGCACAGGTAGACATGAACAATACCGGATGCTGAACTAAAAACAGGGAACACTACAGGTGCATCTCAATAAATTAGAATGTCGTGGAAAAGTTAATTTATTTCAGTAATTCAACTCAAATTGTGAAACTCGTGTATTAAATAAATTCAATGCACACAGACTGAAGTAGTTTAAGTCTTTGGTTCTTTTAATTGTGATGATTTTGGCTCACATTTAACAAAAACCCACCAATTCACTATCTCAACAAATTAGAATATGGTGACATGCCAATCAGCTAATCAACTCAAAACACCTGCAAAGGTTTCCTGAGCCTTCAAAATGGTCTCTCAGTTTGGTTCACTAGGCTACACAATCATGGGGAAGACTGCTGATCTGACAGTTGTCCAGAAGACAATCATTGACACCCTTCACAAGGAGGGTAAGCCACAAACATTCATTGCCAAAGAAGCTGGCTGTTCACAGAGTGCTGTATCCAAGCATGTTAACAGAAAGTACGAGGGGATGACGAGACACACCTGGGATCAATGGAAATATATGGGGAACACCTGGAATTAATTCAACACAATGGGGACAGGAAACGGAAGATGACCAAATATGGGCAAGGAAGGCACATGAGACCAAAACACGGAACAAAGTCTGACAGTTAGTGTTTTCATATTTAAGTTTGTGTTTAAGCATTTTAAATGTATTACAAAATAATATCTCAAGTAACAATTTAAAATATATATTTTATTTGTGAACTGTTCAGCCATTCTTTTTAATAGTTAACTTTTAACTATTTTTTTTTATTTTTCGGCGAAAAAGAGGTTTACTTTAAATTTCACCAAGCTGATTAGTCACTAAAAACTCCTACAGATCATGTTTTCAGGCCATTTCAAGTCTTATTTTAATTTAACACAGTGGTTATATATCTAAAGCCCCGTTCAGACTACACAATTTTTTTGTCCGTTATGACAGTCACTGTGTCAGATTACACGATTTTGTCTCCTAAAATCTTGTCATGTCATGAACAAGAAACATGTCAGACTACACGATTCTTCATTCTTCAAAATTCTTCGCTTGTCGTCTTTAACGATGTGCATGCTGTCGTCAATTGTGCGGGACTAGACAGGTGGTGACATGAGCGTAAACAAACAATGGCTAGCAAACAGCATGTTCTGCCCTGTCTTATCTCAGAAAAGCCCAAAAAGAAAGAAAACCTGACAGTAGACACAATTCTGGACCTGAATGAAGAGGACTGTCAAAGAGAACTGAGGTAAAATAGTTTTTAACTGACCTTTTTCACTCTGTTGCGGTAATCCCTCAAGAAAACATCATAAATGCAGGAGTATTGCCATAGCTCCACGAACATCCTCCATTGTAAAATTACACCTAGCAGGACCAATACCGTGGTCTCTCTTTCATTTCGGCATGTTTGAAAGCATGTACGAAGGCGCTTCTGTGTTCCTATTGGCTTGTGTCATAGCTGTGACGGAACTTGTCATGGACAACAGGAAAAAAAAATAGACTTTCTGTGTTGACGTCGTGAAGCATCGCAGACATGGCATGCATCGGTTGTCTTGCACTATGGCACACTACACGAGATGAAACAATTTGTTTGCAAATCCCCACGACACCCTACGTCAAGCACATCGTGCCAAAATCGGGCTAAAATTGTGTAGTCTGAACGGGGCTTTAGTTACTTTTTTAAATTAGTCTTTCCATTAACACCATTATATTTTTTATTCAGACTGATTCACGAACCTGGAACACACATAAACACAAGAGGCATGAACTAATCACAGCCGAACATAACCAGTCATGTCCAATCATATCGCGATGGAAGCATTGCCTCCTCTCCCGTGACTTTCCCCCATTCGTTCTCAATTACCCCACACCAAAATCACTGCATGCTGTTAAAACTCAATGGGCTCAGTGGAGGCAAGAGAGACGCAGACTCCCGCTGTAACTTTACCTGCTGGTGTTGCTGTTGGACAGTGTTTCTTTAGAAAAACAAGTGTATTTATACATTTATACACTAAATACGAGTGTATTTATACACTTTTTAAGCTATATTTTGTAATATTTGCGTTGTTTTATTTTTGTACTACAATTTTTTTCTCAACCAATATTTTGAGGTGGCAGTTAGTACATGTAGGTAAACCAATCATAAGTCATTTACATATAAAAGTGTTAAAGGTATAGCAACAAAAATAGGCTACCCAATTATAATACTGAAAGGATGAAAAATGGTGTAAAACTACATAATGACTGCTTTTGGTGTAAGAAACCTTGACTAGTGGAACTCGGGGAGAAAAAATAAATGAAATACTACAAAAATCTAAAATATGGCCCATTTAATCTCTTTCCAAGAAAAGCGTACAGGTGCACGCATCAAATCAAGTGTATAAATGTACTTCTCAGATTTTAATCTGCACATTCATGAAAACCTTTCAGATGAGAATCACTACAGAAAGCCAGCAAAAGCTTTAAGGAAAATCCTGTAAAAAGGAAGCTATTAATATCCTCCTGCCATTCCTCAGACTCATTTAGACAGCCTCATCATCCCCATATCTGTCAAAAGTCACACAGGAGGTGTCAGTGACTCACTGATGATTTAATGAATGCAGTGCTTTTTCAGAAAATAGGCTGCCGTGTTTCAGGTTAGTTTAACACTGCTTTTGTGCCTGAAGCAAAAGTGCCTGTGTTATCAATGCTCTCTGGATTTAAACTGCTTCAAACTTTATCAGCAAATGAAGAGGAAGAAATTAGTTCTGAAATGCTGGGGCTTATAGGAGTATTATGCAGTCAGAATTAAAAAAGCTCAGTCAGCAAAAAAAAAAAAAACTGAAATATTGGCAAATAAAAATGTGAATATGTGAGGGGTATTTTATAATGATCCACACTGATGAATTAAGTTATGCTGGTTTTGTGTACTGGGTATTTTACTGTTGGAATGCACTGTGACAGCATCTCTAACACAGATCTGTATGTGCAATTTTTCTATGTGTGACAGTCATTTTAACACAATTATGGCCCCCAAAGAGGTAATGAAGGATTTTTATGGCTTTTCTAAAGGTGTTTGAGTTGTGGATGTCTCCAACACTGAGCTACCTTCCCTCCATCCCTAACAAGCCTCCAGATAGTCAGTGACTATTGCCTTTGTTCCATTTTATCACAGCCCCTCTGCTTTTTAGCAACTAATCAGCAACAAAACAGTCTCTCTCTCTTGTTCTATGTGAGAGAGGTGTGTTCCCAGAGTACTGCGGGCGTGGTAGAGTGCTTTATGACGGTAATGTATTTCCACTCAGCATTGCCATAGTTCATTTTTACGAGCAGGAGTGGGGCATTGTAAAACAGGCGCTGTGAAATATTCCTCCCTGTGTTCACAGCATGACCGCTGCTCTTGTAATTTCGGCTGCAATCTACCAAAATGAAACAACAAAGTGTGTGTGTGTGTGTGTGTGTGTGTGTGTG
>NW_015542380.1:424199-428872 GCF_001515605.1 Sinocyclocheilus anshuiensis
TGTGTGTGTGTGTGTGTGTGTGTGAATTGAACACAATATAAGAGAAATCTGCTATTATTAAACTGAATTTATAAGTGATTCATTTAATTATTCACTCAACAGATTTGTTCAGAAAACACTTGCTGTGTTTGAAATCGCTTCCTATAACTTTATTTAGTGCACTATTTGAAGGAACAGCCATTTGTAGTGATGTCAGAAACCATAATGAACATTATCAAGTGCACTCATTCAATCCCATAATGCAACTTAGTAACAAGTGTGCAATCCATGTACTGTATTCAACAGCTGTCTGCTAGAGAATATATGCACTGTGTGGGTCGCACAGAATGAATTCCTGCATCTCGCCAGAAGATGCCATTTACAGTTTTTTCAACACGCTCAGTGTATAAATTTGCATAGTCATTTTCATTCACTTCTTAAAGCGGACTATGTTAAAAGGAAATGGTGAAAACACTACAGAATTTTTTTAAACTGAACAGATTTTTTGATACAGTAGTTATAAAAAAAATGTTGTCTTTACAGAGTAATTTACAGGGAAAACTGGACACCATACACTACACGACTGATTATCACACACAGACTTTTCAATCATTCCAAAAACAACAATGCAGAATGTTGAAATGTGCATTGTTGCTAGGAGATGCATGATAAATTAAAACAATGTTTAAAAAAAAATAACAGCACAAAATATTGAACATGTATGATATATACAGGTTTTTGCCCATCAAAAATAAAAAAAAAATTGTGAAATCTTTAAACTCAAATCTGTATTTGTTTGCAGCTATTTTCGATGGCAAAGAAAAAATGCGTAATTAGTAAGAGTGCTGTTTCTGTGATTGTCTACAGTATAAACGCCTCTCAGGGGAGAAATCCATTAGAAGTTTTGTGTCTTTCTTATTATTTGACATTGTTTGGATGTTTGTTCTAGCAAGGTGATGATAAAAAAAGCTCCCCTTTAAAGATGACAGGTGTGAAAAGGCTAAACATGATGCATATCTGTGATTTGCCTCATGGCCACATTTGTAACATGATACTGAAAGCCTGCCATACTTTGGCACTGCAAACCAACAGATATGCTGTTCACGTGTTTAGAGGTGAAAATGGTTTTGTCCTCTTTTCCCATCACCTTTTCATTCTGTCTGCACAAATCATTTGTTGACTAGTTTGTCCTTTTATTCTTCATTTTTATAGATGTCTTGTTACTCTACAGAAGCCCAGTAATGCAATGAATCTTCTAGAATTAACCCACCCAAAAATAAAAATTCTGTCATCATTTACTCTCATGTCCTTCCAAATCAGTATTGTGTAAAACACACACACACACACAATAAAAAAATTGTCACTATTTTTTCTCTGCTGGAAAAAAAACTATAGAAACCCTCAAAGAATTTGTAATGGTTTAAACTGTTATAATGGGAATCGTATTGGTTTTAATAGAAACTGTAATCGTCCCTGTGGGTCTCTAGAGATAATTTGTTTCCTTCTATTCATGGCATGCTAAAACTACTAAATCCTAATGGAATATGGCCCAAAACACACCACTGGACAGTTGCCAGATCTGTGTAACAAAAACCAGCCCAAGGGCCAATCAAAAATAGCCCAAAACAAGCCCAAAGACCCTATCCAAATATTAAAACTCAACATATGCCATTCCCATACATAAAATACATATTTTATACTGTAGTTGCTGTTATGCATTGTACACAATTTCAATTTGAAAATGACTAGTAGAAATCATAAACAGTATGTGTAATGTGTTTTATTATTAGTAGAATGTAAAATATTTTAATACGCACATTCTAGTGAATTTCAATTTATGCAATATGTCAAACTTTAAATCGCATGAAAAAAAAACAAGTAGCCCAATTCCACTTAAAAACCACAAACTTGGCAACAGTGCTACTGGAAACCATTAGATAATGATTTTAATGGTTAGCAGTTGATGGTTTGTAAGGTTTGTAATGGTATTGGTAGTGGAAACCATTAGAACTTCTATGATGGTTTCTTTAAGCTTAAAGAAGGACACGTCATAGAAGTATCACTTGTGCTTGTGCACTATATTCACAGTTTTCTGAATTAATATGCAAGCATTGTTTGAGGAACATACTGTAACTTATTCACTGATAGTATTCTCCTCCAATAAGCTGTTATATGGAAGCTTGTTTCGGACACTTGATAAATTCTGACTTACTTCGATTGTATCTCGCATTTCTGACTTTTTTCTTGCAATTTCTTAGAAAAAAAGTTTGAATTGTGAGATAAAAAGTTACACAAAACCAGTCTTTAGTCGCTGGGGTATATTTGTAGCAATAGCCAAAAATACATTGTATGGGTCAAAATTATTGATTTTTCTTTTATGACAAAAATTATTAGGATATTAAGTAAAGATCATGTTCCATGAAGATATTTTGTACATTTCCTACTGTAAATATATTAAAACTGAATTTTTGATTAGTAATATGCATCGCTAAGAACTTCATTTGGACAACTTTAAAGGTGATTTTCTCAATATTTTGATTTTTTTGCACCCTCAGATTTTCAAATAGTTGTATCTCAGCCAAATATTGTCCTGTCCTAACAAACCATACATCAATGGAAAGCTTATTTATTCAGCTTTCAGATTATGTATAAATCTCAATTTCACAAAATTGACCCTTATGACTGGTTTTGTGGTCCAGGGTCACATTTATTCTTTGGCAGAAACAAGCTCTCATAGTTAACTGCTGCGATCCCCAGTGAGATTAATCAGTTTGATCCGTGAATGAATCATTCAGGCAGCTTTTATGAACTGGATCAACTGATTAATTGACAATATCTAACTCAAGAAAGATTTGTTCATATAATGCACTAAGTTGCACTAGAACAAATATTTCGGTCTAAAGTTTTGGACTGTTCCACACACAAAGCTTATTATATTGTTTTTAGATGATTTGGAATAAAGGAAATTAGTTATATGGCTCTCTTTTATGATACTATGATACTCTGTTGGTGCATTCATTGTAAATGCATGGAAAAGAGTGACCAGTACAATTTCTCAAAATACTTAATTTGTATTCCGCAGATTTTCAAGCCACACAGGTTTTGTACGACATGAGGATCAATAAATAAGTGAATGTTCATTTTAGGGAACTTTCCCTGCAAGAATTTCTCCTCTCCACATAACAATATAGATGACTATATAAGTGCACAGGCCCTTCACTTTGTAAAGCCAATCTATATTCTGCATTATGATGCTATTACAGCATGACCAGAGACATGAAGCTGGCATTGATTTATCACTGCAGACATTAGACACTGAAGCTCTGAAAGCTCTGCTGCAGCATGTGCCTTTATCTGAAATTAAGATATAAAACACGCTGACCTACACACCCTCCCTCTCAATGACAGCGACACACACACCCATAAGTCTCCATACACATACCTGTCCAATGACACCGTTTTGCTCTCTAACAATCTTGCTAATTATAATTGTTAATTAATTTTCTCACAGTGTCCCCATCAGGAGACTAATAACCTACATTTTACATAATTAGACCTTCAACCTTTTACTCGCTCCCCCGTTCCCTCCCTCTTCCGCTCATCCTCTCCTTCCCTTCACATCACCTCCTGGACTCTGTCTCACTCCTGTTCTCTGGATGTTAGTGGGTTAGTGTTATGTCCTAACACTGCTCCTTGCACCCTCGTCCCAATATAACAGCACTGTGGCCAGACCCCTCACTGTCGCCCTTCCCTCTGGTCTTCCTCCCTCTTTTAATGTCAGTGTCTGACGGCCATCTTGTCTGCCTCCTCTCTGTCTCACATACACTGTGACCTGGTTTCAGATGCAGCTGTGAGAGCTACAGATAGCCACCTGTGTGCAGGAGCATCATGCACCTATTTGTTTTCAGGGGGCACCAGGGGTACTTCAGACTCACTTTTGCTCTAGGCAAGATAAGACATGAAAACTTTTTGTATTTGTGTGGGATGTGTTAGTCTAGAGGTATATTTTATTTATTTATTTATTTTTTGTATAGTGTGCAAGGTGACCTATAGGTTCAGATCCTCACACAATACTGTATGTTATTAAACTAGAAAAATGACAAGTGAACCCTTGAGCCATTTTTATTTTATTTTTATATTTTAGTTTATAATAATTGATCTGTCTATCGTATATTGTTTTTATACGCAAGCATTTTGGGTGACATGAACCTTGTCTATTTATTTTTCAAATTAAAACGATTGTGCTTTACTTTTGTTGGGGGTCAGTAAGATTTCTAAAATGTTATTGAAATAAGTCTATGTTCTTAAAGGCTGCATTTATTTGATCAAAAATTCAGTAAAACAGTTTTAATGTGAATGTCATTACAGTATTATTATAACATTGATATTATTACAATTTAAAATTTTATTTTCTATTTTATTTCAAAAATTTAATTTATTCCTGTGATGGCAAAACTGAATTTTCAGCAGCATTACTACAGTCTTCAATGTCACTTGATCCTTTAGAAATCATTCTAATATGCTGATTTGGTGCACAAGAAACATTTCTTAACATTTTCATTGTTGAAAAAGTTGTGGTGTGCAATATTTTTGTGGAAACCATGAAAAAAAAGTAAGGATTCTTATATAGAGTTCAAAATAAAATAATTTAGTTGATTTGTGTGTGTGTGTGTGTGTGTGTGTGTGTGTGTGTG
>NW_015542380.1:429277-437519 GCF_001515605.1 Sinocyclocheilus anshuiensis
GGGGCTAGCAAGCTTAACAAGATAAGACACACCTGGGGAGACTAATCAAGGGCAACCAATGAACAAACGGACTACAAACACCACGGGAGACAGGAAGTGACATAAAAGTCCAGGGCAAGACAGAGAGCATGAAACAAAAACAAGGAAGAGTTCATTTGTGAGGAGAGCAATCACGTTTATTTTCTAAAAACCAAAATAAAACTGAACTTTTTAAAAATTAAAATTAATTTTTTCAAAATAAAAAAAAAACAAAAAAAATCATCTTTCAAAAAGTTCTCTTTAGTATATATAAATAAATATAAATATATGTAAATATATAAATAAAATACTGTTAAGTAAAATTAAAAAGCCGAAGCCTTCTTGCACTGGCTGTGCTGGTTTGGGCCTCACTGCCAGCTGCAGTCATGTCCTCAGTGAGTGACATAAATGCAAACAATTAGACAAATAGAATTTATAATCATTTTCATTATTTATTTATTTGTGAACCTGGCTTATAAATCTGGCAGGGTCACATGCTCAGTTTGAATGAACATGACTCTTCTGCCTGCACCATTACATGCTGTTTAATGCTTTACGTTACTCTTTTCAGGAATGCTGAACTTCCTGTCTCATTCTCAGTGGTTCACTGGAGCTGTCGATCAGGCCTCAGAGTCCTTACGTATAGAGTGAGACTGGCAGCATTACAGACTGAAGCTGATTATTGATCACTGATCAGATTTCTTTGCGTTCAACACTTGTCTGCACTGGAGGAGCTACTGGCTGACCGAGCTGCTGGCCAACATCTCCCTCTCTTTCTCTCTCTCTGTCCTCTTTCCTCACCCTCCCATCATCTGTCTCTCTTTTACTCTCTAGAGAGGGGTAACCCAGATTTCAAAAATGAATTGCTGCCTATTTCTCTTAATCTACTCCCTCCTTTTCCCTCTCTCTCTCTCTCTCTCTCTCTCTCTCTCTCTCTCTCTCTCTCTCTCTCTCTCTCACTCTCTCTCTCACACACACTCTCTCTCTATCTCTCTCTGTCTCACTTCACTTCATCCCCTCTTTCTGTTGGTAAAAACAGAATCAATCTTGGAAAGTGAAAATTGCCTCTTTTCCTCACCCCCTCTATACTCTGTTGGATAAAGGAATATACGGCCATACACTTCTTCTTCTCTCTTTCCTGGAAAGCTGCTGTATCATCCTTCCCTTCATTCTTAATTTCCTTTTTGAGCTTTGATTATTTTTTCAGGTGTGTTTCCTTTCTTGTAGACCTTCTGTTCAGTGAGGTTGTCTTTTTTTTTCTTTTACTTTTTTATGAGCCAAGGATTGATTGCATAGAATAACAAGAGCCTTGAGAAGAAGTGAGCGGAAGAGAGGGGAGGAAGAGGAGAAACCATACTGCCACACTTACAGGTATTTACAGGTTTCTTAAATTTAAAGTTTAAAATATTTGCTTTCTTTCTTTCATAAATGTAGTCTGTGTCACTCATTGGTGGATGTCCTAAATTCTTTGTTTCCTTTCTTCAGTCTCCAGCTCTGTAGATCTGCTCTTTAATTAATGTGATGATCATTTGTTCAGTGTTGTCTCCTGTTTGGTTTGATCCTGTGCGTCATCATTCATTTCAGCTTTTCTCGATGCATTTTTTTTAATGTGAATCTGATCAATCCTAAAGCACTCCACTTCTGACTGACCTCAAACCAGCCAAAAAACAGCAGTCAGTTTATATCACAGATGTTTAGATGTATGCCTTGTATATTGCTTTTGTCATTTTAATCATAAAAAATATTTATATATACAGTATTTATAGTATTACTTTAGTGAAAATATAAAATATAACACCAGAACTGTATAATAATATAATTATATTTAATACATATACATTTATATAAACACACCTAATATATATACACTTATTGTTTTGCCATTTTAATAAGAATTCCACAATTGAACAATATTTCGCTATGCGTTTTAAGTCCCAGTGGAAGTTTCTCTTAGAATGTGTATTAACCTCTATTTCACTCTCCGTTTCTCACCCTCCCTTTCCTCCTCCTGGGAATCTCTTCCTTTCATTTCCTCAACATCACAAACTGAACTGCCATCACATCCTACTGAATTCCTTCCTTTACGTTCCTCGTAACGTCTTACGCTTGATCTGTGTTTTACCAGACGTTTTTCTTCTCCCCGTTTATAAATCCTCTTGTTGGTCCTTAACCCCTTGCTTGCATAACCCGTCCATCCTTCTCCCAGTCTTCTTCTCTGTGTCTTGTTCTCTCCAACCCAACTGGTAGCATGTCTACCCCGGTCTCTCCGTCTCCATCTCTGTCTCCCCTGGCCCTGTCCTCACCATCTCCCTCCTCCTCCCTGCTCCCCTCTCCTCTTTCTCCTCCCCCCAGGCTGCCAGTCTTCCAGAGGAAGGGAGCTCTCAAGCACAAGAGGGTCATTGAAGTGAAGGACCACCAGTTCACAGCCCGATTCTTCAAGCAGCCTACTTTCTGCAGCCACTGCACTGACTTCATCTGGTACTTCACACCTTTAACACTGTTGGCCACATCTATAACTCCTAACATTGTTATGCTGTAAACCGATACTTCTACCTTAACCTTTATGCTGGACTGCATTTATGTATTGATTTAGTCCTAAAATCTTAATGTACAAAAACAATTTTAAAAAATTATATTATAAAATTAAAATCAAGATATAAAATTATATTATATTATTTTATATTATATATTTAATAAATTGTATAAAAAAAGAACTGGTAGCATGTCTACCCCGGTCTCTCCGTCTCCATCTCTGTCTCCCCTGGCCCTGTCCTCACCATCTCCCTCCTCCTCCCTGCTCCCCTCTCCTCTTTCTCCTCCCCCCAGGCTGCCAGTCTTCCAGAGGAAGGGAGCTCTCAAGCACAAGAGGGTCATTGAAGTGAAGGACCACCAGTTCACAGCCCGATTCTTCAAGCAGCCTACTTTCTGCAGCCACTGCACTGACTTCATCTGGTACTTCACACCTTTAACACTGTTGGCCACATCTATAACTCCTAACATTGTTATGCTGTAAACCGATACTTCTACCTTAACCTTTATGCTGGACTGCATTTATGTATTGATTTAGTCCTAAAATCTTAATGTCCATATCGTGATTCATAGCATAACTCACTTTCAATGCTGTACTGGCCTTGTCATGTACTTTGTAGTTTATACTGAATTGTTATAATCTGAAGCCTCTTCAAATACAGTTAGCCATAACACTACATCATTATTTATTTATGAAAAGACTACATTTTAAAGTGATGAGCATTTTTTCTTTCAAATCTTTTTTGTACTACACTGTTTAAGAGTTTTGGGTCTGTAAGATTTTTAAAAATATTTTATAGAGCTTTTTATGCTCATCCAGACCACATTTATTTAATCAAAAATACAGTAAAACTAGTAATGTTATGAAAGATTTTTTAACATTTAAAATAGCTGTTTTCTAATATAATGTTTTTTTAATATGTATGTAATTTATTTCTGGGATGGTAAAGCTCATTTGATCCTTCAGAAATCATTCTAATATGCTGATTTGGTTCTCTAAAAACATGCTGAAAAAAGTTGTGCTACTAAATATTTATGTGGGGAATATGATACCATTTTTGCAACATTCTTTGATAAATTTACATTTTTTAAATATAATTTTTGTAACAATGTAAACGTCTTTACTTTTGATCAATTTGATTCATCAATGCAGAATAAAAGTATTAATTTCTTTAAAAATATATATCTAACTGACCCCAAACTTTTGAATGGTGGTGTATGTACAAAAATGCAATTTTAAAAATTGCTATCTTCCAATAAGGCATATTTCCAAATAAACCATACTTAAAGGGATAGTTCACCCAAAAATGAAAATTTGATGTTTATCTGCTTACCCCCAGGGCATCCAAGATGTAGGTGACTTTGTTTCTTCAGTAGAATTAATGAAAATGTATAATGTTTAAGTAGATTTTTAAGGAGAAAGACTGAAATGAAATGTCATTACTATTCCAAATACTGTAGCTGTTTTCTATTTTAATGCAGTATGTTTTAAAGTATAATTTACTCCTGTGATTGCAAAGCTGCTGTTGTTAGTCCAGTCTTTAGTGTCACATTATCTTGCAGAAATTATTCTAATATGCTGATTTGGTGCTCAAGAAACAATTCTTATTATTATCAATGTTGAAAACTAGTGCTGTCAAACGATTAATCGTGATTAATCACATCTAAAATAAAAGTTTTTGCTTACATTATATATGTGTGCGTGTACTGTGTATATTTATTATGTATATATAAATACACACACACATGTATGTGTATATTTAAGAAAAATATGTTTTGTTTATATATTAAATATATTTATATATAATGTAAATACATGTAAATATTTTCAAAATATATACAGTATGTGTGTACTGTATTTATATATATACATAATAAATATACACAGCACACACACATATATTATGTAAGCAAAAACCTTTATTTTGGATGCGATTAATCGTTTGACAGCACTATTGAAAACAGTTGTGATGCTTGATATTTTTGTGGCAATCATGGTAGACTTCTAGCATTCTTTAATGCATACAAAGTTCAAAAGAACAACATTTATTTGAAATATAATTTTCATATATTTTTAATAAAGTATAGGGTGAATTTAGGTCAATTTAACAATTTTTTGACATTGAGATGACTGTGTGACTGCGGACAAATTCACCCAAACTAACCCTACAGTAGAAAATTCACTGCTGAATCCTATTAACTTGAATCCTCTTTTCCATCTCTCTGTCTCTTTGCCCTTGTCCTGTCTCAACCTATATTTCTGAGTATATGTTGATGTTGATTGGTCTGAAGGATGCTCTTAAAGAGTCGTATATACACTCAGATGCATTTCAGAGCAGATCATGCCCAAAGTGTTGGGTGTCAAAGTATCTTATTTTAGCACTTGAGGGATTTATGCTAAGTTGTGTTTTGCATAGCAAAGATTTCAGGAGCAGAGCAACCTGTTATTATGGTGAACTGAAGAGCACTTAAATTGCCCGTCGGATGAGGATTTCTTGAAATTACCTTATCTGTCACGGCCTCGGCAGCTTATGTCTTCTGTTTGCCCTCTGTGTTCATACACATACTGTACACAACACCACAGCTCTCTATGATCTCCTCTTTTCACAAATCTATTTAATTACACACAATAAAATTAGACACATGATATGAGTTGTTGTTTATGTTTTACAGGGGAATTGGAAAGCAAGGATTCCAGTGTCAAGGTAATAATTTTGGAATGTATAACACAATTTACCATTTTTAAATTCATTCCACAGATTCATTTATCTGCAAAGTTTTTTTCAGATCTTCCTGCTCATCTATAGCAGTGTTTCTGTTTTTCATGAGCCATTCATTTTATTGGCTATTTATGAAATAAGTATTGTTAATTGTTATAATGCATGAAGATCCAAGGATGTAACTAAATATTCAATATTTAAATAGGGCCAAATTTAAAGTGTAAGGCTCTTTCATTGAAAAACCCATTAATTTGATGTGAATATTGGGGGAATACATGTCCCTCTCAGTGTCTATTGTGGTTATGGCCCTGTGAAGATCCGAAAGTGTTTTGCTGAAGCAATTCATCTTTGACGATAGGTAAGCTGAGGCAGCAATATCTGAGCAAAGCCATTTTTTGACCCGAGTTCAAGTCCCAGCTTGTGGTCCTTTCTGATTCCGTTCCCCTCTCTCTTTCTCACTTCACTTTTTGTCCGCTCTCTTTACTGTCCTGTAGTCAAAAATGCCAAAAAAGGGTTATAACTTTAAGTCAGCATGAACAATTCACCCTTTCTAAGTGCATGTTATTGATCTTTTTGTAAATGTTTCATTCATGTATGTTTAATTTTTTTTATTTTTGACCTCATAATTTTTTGTTAAAATATAATCATTTAGTCCGCGTTCAGATATGCCTCCATCCAATTAATAACCGATGGATAGAACAAAGTCCCCGCCCTGCATTTTTTCCCCCCGATAATCAATTTCAGTCAGATGCATGTCACAAAACGGAAGAAAAGATCTGACGCTACTTCCATTACATCACAACTTTAAAAAGACCTGTAGCAATATAACATACTCCCTCGATTTAATCCCACTATAACAGTGTATTTTACTAACAGCTTGCACCACTGCAAACCTTGTCTACTGCAAACTACTTATCAGCAAGCAGTGAAACATAAGCGATGAAAAGGTGTGGAGACGGCTGACCTGATTGCATATGCATTTGTAGGAGTTTCTCTTTCAGAAGCAAATTTTATGGGAGGAGAGTGTTTAAGTGAATCATGCAAGGTGATTTACTAAGGTTTCAGGGTTCATACGCAGTTTGGAAAAGTATGGAATTTGATCTGAGTAATTCCCAGGTAATTTCCAGGTTTCATTTTCTTCATAGTAAGATGGCAGCGATGCACAAAGGAAATAGGTTATATATACTGTATATACGCAGTATAAAACTAGAAATTGTTATGCGTAAGCATGCAAGAAAAATTCCAATACTTATTTCTTGAGGGCACAAAAAAAGATTATTTTTAAGAAAGTTTTTTAGAGGCTCTGTATGTTGTCACTTTGAGAAAATCAATGAATAAACCCCTGAAAAAATGAAAATATTTACAGGTGACTGTACTATATGCCAAATATAAAGATGAAAATAATGCTCCTATGAATCATTTATGTTAAGCGTGGTCTGAAAATCTACTGAGACGTTTGGCAATTTGAGTCTGGAAAAGTATGGCATTTTGAGATGGAAAATGTATAGGAATCCTGAGGTTTGTGGTAGTCAGTTTGCTGGTATTTATGCTATTATTTAACTCTTAAAAGAAGCATGTCTTCATCCATTTTGCGCCAATGTGATTATCATCAGCTCTGCTTGTTTGCGAATTTGGGCCAGTCTTGGTAGAATGCATTGGTCATTATGGAAATGAACTGGCTGCGTCTGTTTTCTTTAATTTGAGGATTGTCAGTAGATCACCCGCAAAATTTTCCACTCTCATTGGCGGTTTTATGGGATTGCGTTCTCGTGCTAATTTGACCTATTTAGTAAATCTTGCCCATAATATTTCTGATTAAATTCTGAAAAATGAGCTTTTCGTTGTAAATGAATAATCTCATATAAGCCATTAGCATATGAAATATTAATGTAGTGTGCTACCATTTAACTGAATAAACCTTGATGACTTGCATATGACACAACAGAAATGCTTTACTAGATATGGTATATGTTTCTTTCAGTCTGCAGTTTTGTGGTGCACAAACGCTGCCATGAGTTTGTCACTTTTACTTGTCCCGGAGCCATCACTACTCCCAAAGCAGAGGTATGTATGTACTGTGAGTGTTGTTCTCTGTTAATGTATACAGTATGTCATCTTTTTGACATTTAGCATTAATTTTTGTTTTGTTTTTGTCCTTTAACTCTACATTATTTTTCTTTTCCTTTCATTATTTTGCTTGATCATCATATAACTCTTTTTTTTTCATACTTGATGTTCTGCTATGATCACTGCAGTTCATCTTTTATTCTACTGTATCATCCGTACCCCATCTGTCTCTCGCCTCTTCATTTTCACATTTTTGCATGGCAAGCCATTTATTTTTTGGCTGAGTAAGCCGATATGGAAGTAGGTCTCACCGTCACACTCATCTTTTCCTTTTCTTGACGAGCCTTTTATTGCTCTCTCTTGCATTCCTTCTTTAAAAGAGGAGGCTTTAAAGGAAAGAGAATATCAATTTTCTCTCTCTCTTGCACTCTCCGTGCAGGGGATGTGATATGATGGTGTTACACTGCTACTCACACTCACGTAGTGCAGAGTGAGTGTAAGAATACGTGTGAAAGAGAAAAGCAAGGAAGAGGCTATATCGTAACACACTTACATCGTTCCAAATCTTAGTTAGCAGCCTATGTAGGCAGCTCTTTTCATCAAAGGCATCATGAGCCGCTTCCAAAGGCCGTTTCAAAAGGCAGACAACTTAATTTTACTGCCTGCAAATATACTTTCTTTTGACATCACATCCCCACATCTTTTGTGGGGAAAGCATTGTGACAATGATTATGATGAAGTGAGATAAATGTTGATTATAAACCTACTGTATATTTCATTCAGTACAAAATGTGATGAAAAATAGTTTGCATAGTTAAAAATGGAGTCTTTTACCCAGTAGCTGTGTCTGAGCTTATTAATATAACATAATATAATATAATATAATATAATATAATATAATATAATAT